>NC_057801.1:482498419-482850918 GCF_018294505.1 Triticum aestivum | reverse complement strand
GTGGTACACCACACCCCTCCCGATGAACAGGAACCCCGTTTCGACCGTCGGAGGTCCGTTTCGTCCGTTTTGCGGTACGCCACACCCCTCCCGATCAACAGGACCCCCGTTTCAACCGTAGGAGGTCCGTTTCCTCCGTTTTACGGTACGCCACACCCCTCCCAATCAACAGGACCCCCGTTTCGACCGTAGGAGGTCCGTTTCCTCCGTTTTGGGGTACGCCAGACCCCTCCCGATGAACAGGATCCCGTTTCGAATGTGGCCGGTCGAACACAAGGCCATTTCCTCCGTTCTGCGGTACGCCAAGCCTCGTTTCCATCGCCTGTTCCGTCCAAGCCCTCCCGATGAACACGACGACGCATTCTGTTCCGACCCAGCCGGTTGGCTCCCACGCGTTCCGTTGCCTCCCAATGAACACGACGCATTTCGTTGCCTCCCCATAAACACGAAGCATTCTGTTGCCTCCCCATGAACACGACGCATTCCGTTGGCTCCCCATGAACACGACGACGACGCTGTTTCTCCGTTCCGACCCAACCATGTACACGAGCCTTGGCCGTACGTATGCGCGAGTAGGCGTTCGAGACCCCGCTCGTATGTACACATATGTGGCCGTATTTTCTTTCTTGCACCCTGGCCGCTGTACGTAAGTGTACATGCTACGTGCGCGCCTCTACATCCACCAGTATATATGTACGGACATGTTCGCGACCAGAATGACAACGTTACATATCCTTCGACCAGGTGGGTCTCGACTGTCAGGCACTTCCTTGCGTGCGAAGATGTAGCTGGTGGGTCCCAGCAGTCAGGGGGACGAATCGTTTTTTTTTTGCCCGGACGCACTTCCTTGCGTGCGAAGGTGTAGCTGGTGGGTCCCAGCAGTCAGGGAGGAAACATTTTTTTCATGAAATACGGTGGCCCATCCGGTGGGTCCCCGCTGTCAGGTGGAGGAATAATTATTTTGCGCGTAATAAGGAGGCACTTCCTTGCTGCGGCCGTGGACCCAGCTGTCAGCGTCTCCACGTGCAGTACTCTTCCAATGGAAGTCGGTCGTTGACCACATTGACCACGCCGCGCCGAGAGCACCACAGCGGTGGATGACGGCGAGGCCTAGGAAGGGGACGACACAGAGGCAGGGAAGACTCGACAGTTGTTTCTCACGTGGAGGGGAGTACGACTGTACGAGGGTTTACTGGTTCGTCTGCCGTCGCCGGAGAATAAAAGTAGGTGTGGGTGAGTAGAGGGATGGCTACGCCAGCGATGGGAGTACGGTGGGGCGGTGAGGCCTGCGCGGCAGCACAGCCGGCCGCGGGGAGGAGGGAGCAGGCAGTCCCGCCGGTGCTTGTTTGAGCAGCTGGAGCAGGAAGAGCAGAGATTGAAGAAGCACGACGGCCGTTGGATGGACATCCAACAGTCACTGCTTGTGTGTCAACCTTTTTTTAGGAAAGCCTCAAATCTGTGGAAAACAGCATATAACCAATCTGCCATTATTTCTAATAATTTAAAGCCCATTTACTAATTCTTAAGGTTTTTTTGAAGCCCATATTCTTTTTGTTAGCATTACAGCCCATATTGTGGCCACGGTTAAAAAATTATACGAAATTTTGCATATTTTGGTGCGGTCCGAACTGTTTTTAATCCCAAAATTTCGACTCACATTCAAACTGATTTTAAAAATAAATGTATATCAATATAAAATCCAACAAATTCTCCACGCATAAAAATTAATGTAATTTAAAATCTTTAAATGAAAAAAAGATATTTGAAACTAATTGCCGATTTGATGTGTTTTAAAAATGTACAGCCCATTTCTCATTACTGATGGGCCGTTTTCTCGGCCAGCCGAATAAAAGCTCTCCTCGTCTTGAAAGATTTGCAGCCCAACAGGCCTGACAAAGCAACTTACTTGGCAAATCACAAAAAAGCTGGGCTGTGGCCGTGGACCCAGCTGTCAGCCTCTCCACATATAGTACTCTTCCGATGGAAGTCGTTCCTTGACCAGGTTGACCATGCTGCGTGGAGAGCACCACGGCGGTGGACGACGGCGAGGCCTAGGAAGGGGACGACGCAGAGCCGGGGAAGACGCGGGAGTGGAAGCCCACACGGAGAGGAGTACGAGGGTTCACTGGTTCGACTGCAGTGTGAGGCTGCCGTCACCGCAGGGCCTGGCCAGCGGTGGGAATAGTAGGGGGCGGTGAGGCCTCCACGGCAGCACAGCCGGCCACGGGAGGCAGGAGCATGCGGCACGACCGGTGCTGCTTTGGGCGGCTGGAGCAAGAAGACCAGAGGTTGAAGAAGCACTACGGCCGTTGGATGGACATCGTACGGTCATTGGAGCTGTTCATATTGACTAAGTTGACAAAGCCCTTCGTCCCCGTCAACTTAGTAGGCCCACAAGTCAGCCTCCCACCAAGGTGGGTCCCAGCTAGCCGGGGGAATATTCATTTTTTTGTGCGTAATAAGGAGGCACTTCCGGTGGGTCCGAGCTGATAGCGGGGGGAATGTTTTTTTCACGAAATACGGTGGCCCGTCCGGTGGGTCCCAGCAGTTAGGGGGAAACGATTTTTTTCACAAAATACTGGTGGCCCGTCCGGTGGGTCCCCGCTGTCAGGTGGAGGAATAATTATTTTCCGCGTAATAAGGAGACACTTCCTTGCGGCTGTCGTGGACCCAGCTGCCAGCCTCTCCACGTACAGTACTCTTCCGATGGAAGTCGGTCATTGACCACATTGACCACACCGCGCCGAGAGCACCACGGCGGTGGATGACGGCAAGGCCTAGGAAGGGGACGACGCAGAGTCGGGAAAGACGCGACAGTGGATGCCCACGCGGAGAGGAGTACGAGCATTCGCTGGTTCGGCTGCGGTGTGTTGCTGTCGGCACCAGAATAACAGGGGGTGTGGGTGAGTGGAGGGATGGCCTAGCCAGTGGTGGGAGTAGTATGGGGGCGGTGAGGCCTCCGCGGTAGCATAGCCGGTCACGGGAGGCAGGAGCAGGTGGCACGACTGGCGCTGCTTTGGGTGGCTGGAGCAAGAAGACCAGAGGTTGAAGAAGCACTATGGCCGTTGGATGGACATCATACGGTCACTGGAGCATTGACTAAGTTGACAAAGCCCTCCGTCCCCGTCAACTTAGTAGGCCCACAAGTCAGCCCAACAATATGTTGGGTCCCAGCTAGCAGGGGGGTATTCATTTTTTGGGGCGTAATAAGGAGGCACTTCCTTCCGTGCGAAGATATAGCTGGTGGGTCCGACCTATCAGCGGGGGGAACGTTTTTTCGCGAAATATGGTGGCCCGTCCGGTGGGTCCCCGCTGTTAGGTGGAGGAAT
Organism: Triticum aestivum; assembly: GCF_018294505.1. Taxonomy (NCBI): domain Eukaryota; kingdom Viridiplantae; phylum Streptophyta; class Magnoliopsida; order Poales; family Poaceae; genus Triticum; species Triticum aestivum. Next base: position 482,847,589 of record NC_057801.1, on the reverse strand, counting down.
AATTATTTTGCATGTAATAAGGAGGCACTTCCTTGCGTGCGGCCGTGGACCCAGCTGTCAGCCTCTCCACGTACAGCCCACTTCCGATGGAAGTCGGTCATTGACTACGTTGACCAGGCCGCGCCGAGAGCACCACGGCGGTGGACGACGGCGAGGCCTAGGAAGGGAACAACAGGGAGCCAGGGAATACTCGGCAATTGTTTCCCACGCGGAGGAGTACGAGGGTTTACTGGTTTATCTACCATCGTCGGAGAATAACAGCATGTGTGGGTGAGTAGAGGGATGGCTAGGCCAGCGATGGGAGTACGGTGGGGCCGTGAGGCCTATGCGGCAACATAGCCGGCCGCGGGAGGAGGGAGCAGGCAGTCCTGCTGGCTCTTGTTTGAGCGGTTGGAGCATGAAGAGCAGAGATTGAAGAAGCACGACAACCCTTGGATGGACATCCAACAGTCACTGCTCTCGTGTGTTGACTAAGTTGACAGGGCGTTACGTGTGCGTCAACCTTTTTTTTATGAAAGCATATGTGTCAGCCTGTAGTAGGCGCATAAGTCAGCCTCAAATCTGTGGAAAACAGCATACAACCCATCTGCCATTATTTCTAATAATATACAACCCATTTGCTAATTCTTAAGAATTTTTTTGGAGCCCATCTTCTTTTTGTTAGCATTACACCCCATATTGTGGCCACGGTTAAAAAGTATACGAAATTTTGCATATTTCCATGCGGTCAACTGTTTTTAATCCAGAAATATTGATTCACATTCAAACTATTTTGAAAAATAATTTATATAAATATAAAATCCAAATAATTGTCCACGCATAAAAATCAATAGAATTTAAGATCTTGTAATGAAAAAAATTGAAACTAATTCCCGGTTTGATGTGTTTTAAAAATGTATAGCCCATTTCTGGGCAAACCGAATGAAACTCTCCTCGTCTTGAAAGATTTGCAGCCCAGCAGGGCCGATAAAGCAAGTAGGCCCTGTTTGGGTATTTCTTAAAAAAATAGAACTAGGCTAGCCATTTTCAGTAAGAAAAAAACACAACTGGGCTCATGATGTGGTAAAGATAAATAAAACCCTGGCTAGACGGGCCACAGCCCCCGCACAGCCCTGTTGTTACCCTGATCCGTCGCTAAAACTAGTATAAATAACAATTGCTTGTTCCTTAAAAAAACTGCGTGACTTGCTGGGTCCCTGGTGTCAGCCGCTCGTAGTGTAATTCTCTCGTTTATTGACTACGTTGACAATGGCGTGAGCCCCAGATGTCCAACCATTAGGAGGAACCATATTTTTGGGCTTGTACTATAGAGGCACTTGCTTGCGTACTGCCATGACGCTGGTGGGTCCCTACTATCATCCTCTCCACGTACAGTCATCTCCTTGTTCCTCTTGGTTGTTGACGACGTTGACAACGCAAGAGGGCGGCGTACCGCGCACAGCGAGTGAACCAAGGCCGCAAGGTGGAGGACGACGGCGAGGCCTTGGACAGAACGAACATGAGCCGTTGAAGATGCGTCGGTCCAGTCGCAGGCGGGGGGGAGGGGGGCGGGGGAGCACGAGGGTTGACTGGTTCGGGCGCGGGTGTGTGTTGGGGCTGACGTCGCCGAAGAATAACAGGACGTGTGGGGGAATAGAGGGAAGAACTGGCCAACATTGGAGGGTACGTACGGTAGGGAGGCGGAGGCACAGCCAGCCATGGGAGGCGGGAGCAGGCGGAGCCGATGGGGGGGGGTTGGTTTGGGTGGCTGGAGGAAGAAGAAGACAAGAGATAGAAGATACACGACAGATGTTGGATGTCAATCCAACGGCTGGTAGGCAGAATCGTTTGTTGACTAGCTAGTAAGTCGACACCACCTTGGATAGGTTATTTCCTCACGGGTCCCAAATGTCAAAATCCAAATCTGTCACGGTCGTGCAGCCTTTCCTATGAAAATTTACATCCCATTTGATGTGCTAGTTTGAAATAAGTTTGTGGGTGCTGGTGGGGGCTAATCACTTGGCTTCTGTAATGCACAGTGAGCTCAAGCAGCCGGAGAGAGTGATGTTATTTCCCTTGGTTGGGATTTGTTACAATATTTCACTCTAAATTAAACGAATGGCAAGCCATTTGCCTTGTTTCAAAGAAAATATGACAGTCACAGTCGAGTTGAAAAGGGCAGGAACATCTAACTCCAGCTTACAAACTGTACAAAAGCACGAGGGTTAATTGTTCATCAGGTTTACAAAAAAAACCAGATTGAAAAGGGCAACAACATCTAACTCCAGCACTGTTTTCGGCAGTCACAGTCAAATGGATCGGTCAGGTCCATAGAATGAACATGCTGGGTCATAAAATTTACTGGATTATGACCACAATATGTTGTAAATAGAAGCCCGACATGTTCAGAAGCTCTTTTGCCCACCTGAACCTCCTTTTTTTGCTCTTCGACATACCCATCCGTCAAAACCATGCTGCTGATAAACTTAAGCCTGATGGACAATAGTAACCTCGCATTCAGCAGGAAGAATGTGACAAATCTTGTGTTTGCACAGTTGGCTACATATCGTTCTAGCGTTATTGTCTTCAATCGAAACTCATGAGAAGTGAGAAAATCCGGATGCTTACGAATCCACCGATTGGTTATAACTTTCTTACCCCGTCCTGTTGCCTAAATAGACATGAAGATTGAAAACAGTTAAGGTCTAAAAGAAGAGTGTCGAAAGAGCAACAACTGAATGGTTAATTCTACTACACTATATGCGGGCTTCCAATGTGCGTGAAATTATCACCTTTATATACAACTTCTCCAGACATGGAAAGCATTGCAGCAAACCAATAATCTTGTTCAGATGAAAACTATTCATTTGGATATATAAGATCTTGACAGTATCCAGCACCATTGATAGGCCATCCATGGAGAAACTCTTCATTGAGCATAGAACATAATATTAGTACAAAATGTGTACTCCAAGATGATCTATAACTTATGCGCAGAAATTTAAAATGCAGCTTATGGTTACAAGTGTAGATGATAATATAAAGTACCTGAAGAACTGTGGAGCCAAACACCATATGAAATGAGCACAGAGATCATGTATTACACCCAAGGTCTCCAGTTTAGGCGCAGAGAGGACGGTTATTTGCAACGGTGAATAACTAGAATCAAGGATCAACCTTTGAAGTGAAGGGGCATCTTGGATGATGAGCTGCTTTCCGTCAAAAGAAATTCCAATTCTTACAAGGTTAGGCGGCTTTATTTGGAGACAACTGATTCTAACTATGAAAACAAGCACCAAGCACTCCAGCGCAGGGAAACTGGAGTGGATGATGCTATGCAATGAGGCCTCCGATATACGAACCCGCACAAGTGAAAGTTTCTTGAGAAATGGGAGTCGAAGGTTTAGTACCAGATTGTCTGGTAGGTAGCATAGCGCAAAGGTGGCGGTGTGGAGAGAGGAGGAAAACCGTGAGATGGACATCGGTGCTGAGGGCACAAGTTCATGGTGTTCGGTATGCGGTATGTGATTTCCAGGGAATAGTAGAACTCAAGCAGCTGTAGTTCTGTGAATTCAGGGGATTTCAGCCAGGCGTCCACCATGCAGGGCATGGTATGCTTGCTTAGGTAGCATGATGAGATGCAGAGGCTTTGAACGGAGCCCTGGTGGGAGGAGATGATGGCTCTGGGGATTTCAAAATAATTGAAGAGAGATAGCTGACGACAGTCGAGATTAAGGGGCACGGCGCGCCATAGAGGGTGCCACCGAATTGAGAGGACTTGGGTGCGGCAGCAATCCTTGGTGGGGAGAAGCAAGATGATCTCCCCAAGGATGGCGTCCGGGAGATTGCTGTTGGGGTCCACCCGAGATTCTATGGGTTCCTGGGATCCGGTGGGGGCGGGGTCGCCACTTCTCCCTGTGCCGCCGGGTGCGGGATCTACAACAGGTGTCGCCGCTGGCGGGAGCCTCATCTTCTTGGCGCTGGGGTCAGCCGACTCCATTTTCCTCGAGGGCGTTGCGTCGCGCTCACGGACTTGAGCAGAGTAACGAATGACGAGCCTAGTTGTAGTGCGAGCGAAGAAGAAGGGGAGCTGGGGGTTTTCTATAGGAGTGAGGAAGAAGGGGAGCTGGGGTTTTCTGTAGGAGTGAGGTGAGGAATTTTGGGGTACGAGTGGAGCGAGCTGACGTGAGGTGGGTGGGAGCGAGGAGGAAGAAGAGCACCCAGGTTTTTTTTGGGGGGGGGGGGTGTGCTGGGTGTGGGTAGCGCCTCTCATTCAGTAAATATATGGGTTTTTGAATTGATCTTACTATTTACTAGTGTGGATGGGCTGTTTTGTCTTGGGCCCAGAGAAACAATTACTACTAGTACAGTGGAGACACTCTACAGCTACCCAGAAAAACAATTACTACTAGTAGAGTGGAGACACTCTACCGCTTCTGGATCCTCCTAGGTCATTGAAACACCTCCCTCTACTGAATGTCGTTATACTTTTGTTCACCAACATGCGGGCCATGCAGCGCGCGGGCCCAAATGCCATCCACCAAATTAGAAGGCAGTATGCAGGCGGAGAGTCACCCTGGTCGTAGCGCGGCAGTAACGAGCCGTCGTATCACAAAACCCCACCTCCCCGCAGTCTAAGTTTGACGGACGAAGCAACCATCATTTCACTCTTCGCTGAATCCCCTTCTCCCTCACTGTCTTCAAGAAAGGCAACACTCGCATCTGCCACTGTTCTTCTCTCCCAACGAAGGGAAGGTAAGCGGATCCGTGATGTTGGTATATTTTCGTTTAGAGAAAAAAAAGAACTTTTGTAAAGCAGTAACCGATCCTCACTCTCTTTTTTGTTTCATTGTCATTGCGATTGTGTTTTCCTTTCAGTTGTCTCCTAGTATTCGTCAGTTTCATGACGGACCAAGGAGAACCAGGCAAAGATCTGCCGATATTGGAGCAGACGTGGAAGGCCGATCCCCACGAGACAGAGAGCTCCAAGAAGATGGACGCAACCACCGAGCCGACCCCAGATACGCTCACGGCCACTACTGATATGGTCAACGCCCCGTTTGAGGTTACAACCCCCGTGGCACTGCAGGAGTAGTTTTCCCCCTTCGAGGATTAGCCCCCCCCCCTGTGCTGAGCTGCCCAAGGTGATTTCCTTCTTTGCCAATCTCGATTGTGGGTTTTCATCTAAGTATGTGGTGATTTTTTTAGAAAAGGAAGTATGTGGTGATTAATAATGCAAAATTTTATTAGCTTCGATGCCATGCTATACATAGTGGTTTAAATAACTTGTGTTTCTTATACTGAAAAGTAATTCAGAATTTGTTTCTGTTTCAATTAGAGCCCTCATGCAGACAAGGATTGTGTGGTTGTACATGTCACTCGCTATGAGACAGATGACCTGAATATACGCACTGGAAAAACAGAGTTCTTAGGTTGTTGGATCCCGGAAGCCATTTGCGGTTATACCAATGAAGAGTTGTATTCCAGCCTCACTGTTGTCAGGCGTGTTGTCCAGGGTGTACTGAAGCATAAGAAGTTCAAAGCTACTCCTTCATTTGTGAGGCATATTATTCTTGTCAAGCTTACGCAGAAAGATGACGTGGCATGCCTCCACAAACAAGTTTATCAGTGGCAAGGCCACAAGGTTGTCTTCATGAAGGTTCACAGGATTGAGCTGCTGTGGGACGTCCTCGATGATGTTCATGGCTAGGTCCGTATTGTGTCCATCCCAAATTAGATCGAGGCATGAAATAGTTGCCCCAGCTAGTGTCTAATAGTAGTTTGGATTGTGTCTAATTATCCGAACCTTGCCTGTTATCGACCCTCTGGGGCTAGTACTCTGTTTGAATCTGTCTATGGGAACTGCTGCTACTTTTGTGTGCCTGTGAATCATGTGAGAACCATCGTAATTGTTGCCAAAACAGATGCGTCCTCACTAGTTTTTTCATGAATATGGCATGGTAAGACATAAGTTGTCACGGTTTATCATACGAGCAGTGTGTGTTTTGATGAAATAGAGCACTCGTTCGAGAACCATGCGCCGACGTATACATAAGTACTTGTAAACACTGTTGGTGCTACCCCACTTGTAAGCAGTTGTGCAAAACACGACACATTGGCTCAGCTCGCTTCAACACTAGGCTATCGACCAGCTAACAATCAACAATCTGCTGTCTTACATATAAGCAACCATGTATCTTGTTACAGTGGTTCATGCAGTTAATTGAGGCCACAATGTAATAAATTCCAAACATTCACACGCTAGTCCAGCGCTCATGTGGAATACTCACATTAAACTCGTCTTCATAAAAAACTTGAAAAGCATAAGTTAAGCAATCTTATACATCTCAATGATTCATAGAACATAACAAACATATACTAGTTCATAGCAAAAGACAAAGTTGTGAGAAGGTTTACAAATCAGGAAAAAACAAGAAAGGCTTCTCTGAGCAAAGGGCCTCCCGGCAGGCTTAAATTTCCTGGAGTTCACTCTGGGTTTTTTTTGTTGCCACCATCCAGGGTTAGGTTCTCTCATTCCAGAATAACCAATTATAATTGTGGTCTCAGCTGGAATGCTGAACTGAACCATGCAGTGTACTGACGAGCTGAAATGCTTGTGCATTCCACTAAATTTAAGCACCGTTATTTGTAGAAATAAGCAGACCACAATGCCTCTTGTCCGTGCACCTGTCCAAAAAACCGTCGTGCAGTCGTGCCAGCTAGTCCTCGGTCCATGGATGAACTAGTAGAAAGTGCATTCCGGACTAGGATGCAGTTGTTTTCGCTCGTACCTGCACTGCAATCAGGAAGTAAAACGTACGAATCAGCTTCTTTTAGATTGTGTTGATCATTCTACCTTAGTTACTACCAATGTAGGATACCTTGAAGACGGGAGGTTAGACGACGGCAACGAGGGATAGCCATCTCATTTTGCACAGTTGTACTAAAACTGAGGTGTGTGCTTTTGATTGCGCGGATAGAAACGATATGGAGACAGACATCCCGAAACGATATGGAGACAGACATCCCTGTTTGCGCAAATACGAAATACGGTTATTTAAACAGTGACAGATATTACTACTTTCCCCCGTTTCCTCTTAGAACCAAGTCCTAGATTCATGCTACAGCTTTCCCACTTTCTTCCCTGTTTGAACCAACGCTTTGAGTCGACTGTATGAACTAGCTTTACTTGTAATAATAGTAGAATTCTAGGTGGCTTTGGAACAATGGACAGAAGTAGAAAAGAATCCACACGAAGGGAGCTGGGGCAGTAGAGCAAGGCAGGTTTCGAAGGAATATATAGCTGAGGGTTGTCAGCATGTGGCAAAGACGGCGTCGGGAGGCTGCATCTTGGCCATAATACCGCAGGGAGGAAGAAGGGGTCGGAGGCCCTCGAGCCGGCGCTCTCTCAGAGAGGAACCCTAGTAAAGCAAGCGCTAAGGCTCCTGCTTTTATATATAGTGGAGTGAATTTGTTGTACCAGCTTCAAAAAAATGTGCTCCTACGTGTACCCGCGAGTGGGTGTGAGAGAACTAGTGCGTGCGTGCACCGCTTCTCTTCGTGAGAGTACAATATACTATGCCCAAAAACGTTCACCGCAAGAGTAATAGTATAAGTGTGTGACGTGTGAGCTAAAATAAAATGTGGGCGCCGTCTTTTGTTTTTTTAGAAGTTCTGAGGGTAGGGTATGAAGAGCACATATGTGTGTGACGTCTACCTGCAGATAGACGGTGGGTGCGACGTGCGAGTCTGTGAGAGGACTCGGGAGAGTCGTGACTCGTGAGGGTGCGTGTGCGTGAGAGAGAGGGGGGGCACGTATCAATGCAATGCATGTGTCCATAAATTATTATCCGACAAATGTTCGCCACAAGCCTTTTCCTGACGAACATCATAAGAACTGTTAGATCGGCATCCGACAGTGTCAGTTTTGCCATGTCATTTAACAGAACAGCCACTCCTCCTACACACAAATCTTCCATGTGAGTGTTAGCAACTGCCGTATGCTCCCTCCGTTTTGAAATGCAGTGCATATAGCTTTATTGAAAATTCGAACCTCGCAAACTTTTACCGAGTTTTCGTGTACCAAATTGCACATGTAGAATACCCTGTATATATCATTTCATTCATCTTCGAGAGGTAACTATAAAGATGGGTGAGGAGTCTACAAAGAAAGACCGTCGTATCACCCGCAGCAATTTCAACCATCCTTTAGTGTCGAGAAATATCATAGGAACTCTATATGATATGATTTTTATAGGATTTTTTCCTTTAGAGCAAATTGGTTCATAGGAATAGATTCATATACTCCACATTTCAAAGGAAATAAACATGATATCATTTCTATAGCTTTAGAGCCACTTGGTTCATATGAATGGATTCCTATAATCCCTTAATTTCAAAGGAAAATAAACATTAGCGTATATTCAATAGAAAAGTTCCTATGATATGAATGAAATTACATCTCTTTTCTAATCCCCCCTCATAGGAATTGAGATACATGTCATCTCTAGATTCAATAGAAAAGTTCCTATGATGTGAACCAAATGACATCTCTTTTCCAATCCCTACTCATAGGAATTGAGATGCTCCATGTCATCTCTTTCCCTACAACTTCCATGTATACATCTTATATTCCTAAATAGATAGTACAACCCACTAGTAGCTTTTTTCCAAAACATGCAACTATGGCACAAGAACTATATAGTGTGCCAATAACTTTGAAAGATGGTCGCTGAATGAAGCTAACCCGATAGTGCAGAGATAGGCAAATCTGAGCACTACTGACCGTTGGATATCATCAACATTCCACCAAATCTGCCACATGTACAATTTAGAAGACTCCATGGTTGGACTTAAGCGTAATGCACAAACGTCAAAACACAAGCACTTCTCCTTTGTTCTAGAATCTTCTGTATCATAATTGATTGTTTTTTTCTAAATTAATTGCCATTATTTGTTTTTTACTTTATGATTTACAATGCACAACCCCATGAATCTTAACATTTTTATAAAACTAATTGATTTTGAATGAGATGAACTATAAGAACTAAACGAACATCTACATCATGCATATATGACTCAAAGCTTTACATGCTATAGTGTGTATTTATTCATAATTTGGTTTCGAAATCTCATGCGTTCAATACATGTGTACCTTACTAGTTTTGAGTAGAGTAGAAAATTTCACGCGGCCCGGGTATTATCAAAATGCAGGGCCCATGCATCATTGCCTTTCGATCGAACCTACGTCCACAATTTTTTGTACGTACTATATCTCCATTGGTCCCCGAACCCAAAATGCTACCTCGTTCCCGTAAAACCAAGCAGCCCACACATATTTAAGGCGTCGACTCGAACCCGTTTACTACGACGTGGCCCCACACGCCGTAGTACTCCTACAAACCCTACCGCCGCACTCATCATCGGTTTTATTCAAGAGGACGAGGGAGAAGCCAATTTGTAGTGGAGGCGCTTTCAAAAAAAGGATCTGTAGTGGAGACCCCTACCCTAGGGTGCCCTAGGTAGCTGCCGCACGCATCATTGTTTTCTCTTTTCTTTGTGCTCTTGCACCCTAGAGTGAAATGATGGTTGCTTCGTCCGTCCAGCTTAATGCGGGAAAGGCGGGGCTTTGGGATTTGACCCCTCATCGCTCATTTTCTACTACTGCGGCGCTACGACCGGGGTGCCTCCAATTCCAACCGCTGCTCTGAACTGTAATTTGGTTCATCGCACGTGGAACAAGACGGTGGATGAGCCACATGTCGGCCAAAGGGGTCCTGTTAAGTGCGTCACCATTTCGTGTGCGGACTGACCCTGCTTGAGTTGCTACGCCAACACGATAGGAGCAACCTACCACTTGGTTTTGCTCCTTGGTGAATCCGACTATATTGATCTAAAAAGATATGTGCTGAACTACTCTCTCCGTCCCGGTTTTTTATTTTTAGGCATCTCGGTTTATAGGGCCTGCACGTAGTTCTAGGTCATCCATTTGACTAACTAAATATGAGTTACTATGTCACAAAAAGTATATCATTGGATTCTTAAGTGGATGTAGTTGTATTTAAAAGTCGAGGGCGGGGCTTTTCCTGTGCGGTAGGCGGGGCAGTTCCGCCTAGTCGGTTCGACAGAGACGCGAGAAGGCGAGGGAGTAGGCTGGTGCAAATGTAGGGCTGTGTGATTTGACAGCGAGTTACTGCTGGACAGGTGGTGCCCCGTGATTTGACTTGCCATTGTCATTTTAACTGTGGCACTACGACCGGCGTGAGTCTCCTGATTCCTGACCACCTCCATACAGGTGCCTCTCCCAATGCTCCACCATGTAGTAGAGCCTGGCTCTTGCATGAGAGCCCACTTTTCCACTTTTTCCTTGCCTCTCTTTCCTCCACATATGCAAAAATGCCATGTAAAGCGCACTATTGTACTTACTTTTACTTGCTCCTACAGGTGCTAAGCTTGCCACATAGGCATAAAGTCTGATGTGGCAAGTTAATCAAGAAGAGAGAGACTAGTTTGGTGACCCGAGGAAGAAACGGTGCTAAGCATGTGTACCTAGGTGAAAGACAATTTTGAGTCTATAGCTAATTAAATGAAGCAAACTTAGCAACACCATTTCATTGGAAGAGGTCACTCCTTGGCAAATGCAATAAATACTAGTACTCCCTGTGTCCCATAATATAAGAACGTTTTTGGCACTACACTAGTGTCAAAAACGTTCTTATATTATGGGACGGAGGGAGTACGAAGAAAGAGATATAGAGGAGTAAAAAAATACACTTATAGCCAACCTTATAGCCAACCTTGTTGTAGTATGAGTGACTAAGTGATGACTATGTATGACATGCCAACATCAGGTAGCCTAACGCACCGTGTTAAATCTCCAAGGGCGCGACCGCGCGAGCGAAGCGACGATCATGGTAGGCGCGACCATGATACGGCCTGCTGGCAGCCCTTGGATCTGAGATCAAACGGTCGCATGCTAAGTTGCTGAAAATTTGTAGAATAACCCTCCAGGATAGGATATTCACCCATAGGTATAGAATCACGCCATGCAACCATTCGATCTCAGATCCAAAGGGCTCCCAGAAGCCCGTATCATGGGAGAATGGAAAGCCACTACCATGCCGTTCGCACGCTGGCAGTTCGCTCCTACTCGTCCTCGCACGTCCTCCAATACTATGACGGTTCGCTCCTAGTCATCCCATCCATTCACATTACGGCAGTTCCACTAATCCTAACCCTCCTCCTAAATCCATGGCATCCCAAATATCCATGATCGGCGGTGAGTACAAGGTTAGAACCATCACCGGCGATGAGTTCGACGTCATCTACACCCGTTCTTCCGCGACGGTGAAAGGATGCCTTTCTCGCTTTAGGCGCATGTTCGAAAACTCATATGATTAGTGGGTCGCTGGGCTAGATGTTGAGTACACCACAGTCCTGGGACGAGAGAAGGATCTAAAGGACGAAGAGAGGAAGAAGCCTGCCGTGATCCAGGTTTGCATACATAATGTTTGCTTGGTCTACCACATATGCCATGCCGACGTTGAGTGCCAGGATTTTAAGAACTTCCTCAAGGAAAAAACAGTGAAATTCGTTATTGTAGACTTTAAGAACAACAAAAAAGTCCTGGGTCGGATAGGCCTCATTGTAGGCAACCCCTTCGACCTCTAGAAGAATCGGCTGGTGCCCTCTTGTCAGCCTTCAATGCTGACCCTGGCAGGAGCCATGGTTCATCCATCGTACCGTAAACTGGAGAAACCTCATTACACGTTTCATCATCATGCATGGTAGCGGAATGTACTAGATATAGACCACATCCACTACGCTGCAATGGATGGCTACCTTTGTTTCAATATCTACAAGGGTTGGATGAAGAGCAACACCCAAGTGTGCGGTTCAAGCAAAGAAGTATCGGCCAAGAGGAAGAGGGGCAAGGACGAAGTCGAGGACGTGGATGAGGACTCCGAGTAAGGTGGCAGTGTCGTTGCTCATGGTGGTTCTAAACTTCTAATGCAGTGTCTACCAGATTAGTTGCATAGTTTAATTTCAGGTGTGCTTAGTTTAATTTGAGGGGTGTGTTGTGCTGAGCCCCCAACAGAACTATGTTGTGTTTCTTCTCGTTACATTAACTCTTCAGTATGTACATACTACTAGTATTTCTTTAATAGAATTTAGCACCCCAATTAAGCACGTACTAGCTTTTTTAATAGTACTATATGCATAATTTGGCGACGAGCGCTCTCTATATGTACCACCTTTTTTTTAATTTCAATTTTTGCTCCATGGTGCAATCCATCGATAGTACTACTGTACAAAAGTATGCATTTTTTAAAAGGCTAGAGTAATGTTCATCACATATATAGCCAGTTAAATTCTAAACCTAGAGTGACGTGCATGCCATGTAGTAAACCGATACGGAGGAAGTATAGTAAAAATGAGGTGATTTTACCGAGCGATCGGCGGGGGAGCATGGCCTGTCATGTGGTCCCACGTGTCATGATGTACCAAGGCGATGCGCGTGTCCCTCTTGAGGCAGAAGCAATACTACGTGGTTTGAGATGATGGCAAACCGAAGTGTGAAATATTGGTTGCTTCGTCCGTCTGGGAAGGTGCGACATTGTGATTTGACGTCTCATTGCTCATTACTACTACTGGGCCGGTACGAGTGGGTTGCGTCCCCCCTCCTGTTCTGCACTGTTATTTGGTGCTTGACACATCGACCCGGTTGCGATATGTCCCACATGTCGGCGATAGGAAGTACATAATTCATGAAAGGGACCGTCGACGGAGGAGTATACTACATAATTCATGAAAGGGAGCGACTTAGTTTTGGAAAAATCTGTTTTTACGGAGTACGTGCCAACTAGGGTTTATAGGGCTCATCTAAAAAACATTCGTTTTTCCGTTTGCTAAGTCTCAAATCTAGTATACTAGTAGTAGTACCATTACATGTTGGATTTTGAGGTGCGTTAGATCACCCGACGCAAGCAGTGTCAAGAGGAAACTAACCAATGCATGTACAAGTTCATGGAAATTTAGTGGTCATTCATGCATTCCTTCTAATTAATGCCTCGGTAAACATAACTTCTTGAGAAAAACGAGCGTACTAATTACTTGTGCAAACTACAAAATTAATTAGACCACTCACCGTCTATCTTGGTTGGAGAGATTTTGAAATTGAGCCATAAACTGGAAAGGAGGGAGTAGTAACTTTTGTCTCGATTACTATTTGTGGCCTTGTATAGATGCAAAATGTATTTTTTTATAGTGGCCTTGTATAAGTAAATGGAGGGAGTACTAACCAAAGTACGTAGTAGGGATGAGGAGTAAACGGAGGGAGTAGTAATATTTTCTCCTCGTGTTGCAAGCCACCGCGTGTGTGGGCGAGGGAGCGGGCGTAAAGGCGTACAATACTACTACTACTACTACTACTACTACTACTACTACTACTACTACTACTACTACTACTACTACTACTCATAAGCAAGCTTCACCTCATCCTGCGAGCCACCACGCCCGTGGGCGGGGGAGACGACATACTAAGCAAGCTTCTCCTCGTTCTACGAGTTGACAGGACACATCAAAAGTACTCCAGTGTATAGAGCCTTGCCTCTAAGGTAGGCCCCACATGGTTTGCCTCTTTTTTTAATTTAACATAACGCGTCAAGTCGCAATTTGTTTGTTCACCCGTGGTAGACGATCCTCCCTCCACCAAGTGGACAACCAGTACACGTGCCAAATTACCACGTGGGCTGCCTTTTTCGTACAGAAATGAGCTCCACCGTGTATCCGCGCGGGTGTGGTTGGGAGAGACGGGAGTACGTGCACCGTGCGTGCACCTCTTCTCTTCGTGCACGTCCCCCACCTACGTGGGTGTGTGTGAGAGAGATACAAACCTAGACATAATGCGCCGTCCATCCCCATGCCTCTGCCCAGTCCGACCACTAGTCACTACAAAAAAAAGACACATCCGTGACATTTTGGGCCGAACAAATTTTTTTTCTGTCATACATATGACACTTCTATGACGATAATTGTGACAGAACCCGTTATCATCATAGATGTGGTGGGCTCCTACTTCTATGACAAAAAATCATGACAGAAAATGGGCTTTTTGTCCTGGGCGGGCCGGAGAAGCAGCTGCATGACATTCTTTGGGTCGTCCATGACGGAACAAACCGTGGTAGAAGCGAGGGGTAGGAAAATTTCGGGGAGTTGCCGGTTATGGTGGGAGGTCGGGGGCCGAGCGATGCGAGTTTCTCTCGTACACGTACGCATGTGTGTGCGAGGCGTTGGCTCTAACTGAACCCGAGCGAGGCGTTGGGCTCTAACTGAACCCGAGCGATTGCACTGCAGGCTATGCGTTACTGAACCCGAGCGATCGATCGATGGCTGTTAACTGAACCCGATGGGGCGATTCCTTCGCTACTACTGCTAACTGAAGCCGATCGATTGGATGAACAGTGAGTGTTGTGGGGGGGGGGGATGAACAGTGAGCGGTGGCGTTGCCTCTGGATGAACAGGACCCCGTGGGGTGGAGGGCTGGATGAACAGCAGATGATGGAGGGGTGGCCGTGGAGGGGTGGTTGAACAGGACCCCGTGGTGTGGAGGGCTAGATGAACAGTAGACGGTGGAGGGGTGCCCGTGGAGGGGTGGTTGAACAGTAGCCGGTGGAGTAGCACGCGGTGGAGGCTGGATGAATAGGAGCCCGTGGAGGCTGGAGGAGGTCGACGGTAGCTCGTGGAGGCTGGAGGAGGTCGACGGTGGAGATGAACAGTATCCCGTGGAGTCCCGTTTTGCGGTACGCCACACCCCTCCCGATGAACAGGACCGCCGTTTCGACCGTAGGAGGTCCGTTTCCTCCGTTTTGCGGTACGCCACACCCCTCTCGATCAACAGGACCCCCGTTTCGACCGTAGGTGGTCCGTTTCGTCCGTTTTGTGGTACGCCACACCCCTCCTGATCAACAGGACCCTGTTTCGACCATAGGAGGTCCATTTCCTTCGTTTTGCGGTACGCCACACCCCTCCCGATCAACAGGACCCCGTTCCAAACGTGGACGGTCGAACGCAAGGCCGTTTTCTCCATTCTGCGGTACGCCAGGCCTCATTTCCATCGCGTGTTCCGTCCAAACCGGTTGGCTCCCACGCATTCCGTTGCCTCTCGATGAACACGACGCATTTCGTTGCCTCCCCATGAACACGACGCATTCCGTTGCCTCCCCATGAACACGACGCATTCCGTAGCCTCCCCATGAACACGACGCATTCCGTTGCCTCCCCGTGAACACGAGCCCTCGCCGTACGTATGCGTGACTAGGCGTTCGAGACCCCGCCCGTATGCACACATATGTGGTCGTATTTTCTTTCTTGCACCCTGGCCGCTGTACGTACGTGTACATGCTACGTGCGTGCCTCTACTACAACACGTGTGCGCCTCTACTATGACACGTGCGCGCCTCTACATCAACCAGTATGTACGTACACGTTCGCGACCAGGATGACAACGCTACGTATGCTTCGAACAGGTGGGTCCCAACTGTCAGGCACTTCCTTGCCTGCGAAGATGTAGCTGGTGGGTCCCAACAGTCAGGGGAGCGAATCATTTTTTTGCCCAGACGCACTTCCTTGCGTGCGAAGGTGTAGCTGCTGTGTCTCAGCAGTCAGGGGGGTGAATCGTTTTTTTTGCCCGGACGCACTTCCTTGCGTGCGAAGGTGTAGCTGCTGGGTCCCAGCAGTCAGGAGGGCGAATCGTTTTTTTTTTTGCCCGGACGCACTTCCTTGCGTGCGAAGGTGTAGCTGGTGGGTCCCAGCCGTCGGGGGGCGAATCGTTTTCTCTTCGGACGCACTTCCTTGCGTGCGAAGATGTAGTTGGTGGGTCCCAGCAGATAGGGGGCGAATTGTTTTTTTTCGGACGCACTTCCTTGCGTGCGAAGATGTAGCTCGTGGGTCCCAGCAGTCAGGGGGCGAATCATTTTTTCATGAAATACGGTGGCCCGTCCGGTGGGTCCCTGCTGTCAGGTGGAGGAATAATTATTTTGCACGTAAAAAGGAGGCACTTCCTTGCGGCTGCCATGGACCCAACTGTCAGCCTCTCCACGTACAGTTCACGTCTGATGGAAGTCGTTCCTTGACCACGTTGACCACGCCGCGCCGAAAGCACCACGGCGGTGGACGACGGTGAGGCCTAGGAAGGGGACGACACGGAGCCGGGGAAGATGCGGCAGTGGATGCACACGTGGAGAGGAGTACGAGGGTTCACTGGTTCGGCTGCGCTGCCGTTGTCGTAGAATAACAGGGGGTGTGGGTGAGTGGAGGGATGGCCTGGCCAGCGGTGGGAGTAGTAGGGGCGGTGAGGCCTCCACGGCAGCACAGCCGGCCACGTGAGGCAGGAGCAGGCGGCATGGCCGGCGCTGCTGTGGGCGGCTGGAGCAAGAAGACCAAAAGTTGAAGAAGCATGACGGCCGTTGGATGGACACCGTACGGTCACTGCAGCTAGAATCGTTTATATTTACTAAGTTGACAAAGCCCTTGGTACGTCAACTTAGTAGGCCCACAGGCCAGCTTCCGAAACGGTGCACCCCAGATGTCAGGGGGAGGAATCATTTTTTGGGCGGGTGAAGCTAGAATATCCGAGATTGAAGAAGAAGCACGACATCCATTGGATGGACATCCAACGGCCACTGCTGCTAGAACCGTGTGTTGACTATAAATTGACAAAGCCTTGCATACGCGTCAACTCTGTTTTTTTAGGGGACACGTCAACTTAGTAAGGCCAAAAGTGTGTGGCAGAGAACTTATAGCCCATTTGAGATTTGTAAGAATGTGTAGCCCATTTTTGAATTCTAGTGGAATTTACTACAGCCCATTTACAGTTTGTTAAAAGTACATCCCATTTCAACCAACGGTTCAAAACAGAATTCAATAAAATTTCCCATATTTTGATGGGATCCGAATATTTTTATCCCAAAATTTCTAGTCAGATTAAATACAATTTCAATATAAATTTATATTACATAAAAATCCAACGAAACATTGCGCTCGCAACAATTAATGAAATTAAAATTTTCAATATCCAAAAATAATATTTTATAAAGTAATCACTGTTTGGTGCATTTTTTTATAGTTACTACCCAGTTTTTATAATTACATCCCATTTATTATTTCTTAAAGCCCATTTTCTTGTTAAGCCTAATGCATCCCTCCTAGGAAAGATTTGCAGCCCAGCGGGGCGGAGAAATACAAGTTGACCTTGCCTGGGTATTCCTAAAAAAATGTATAGCTGGGCTAGCCATTTTTCAGCTTGAAAAAAATTAATATCTAGGCTGGATATCTGGCCTAGGCTAGACGGGCCACAGCACGCCCAGTTAATACCTGCAGCGATGTTTTCGTTGTTGTTCAGAGGAGAAAAATCAATATCTGGGTAAACATCGAAAGACTCTACGGTGCTCACACCTCAAAAACACAAATACAACTCGAGCTGCTTGGTCCCAGCTGTCGGCCGCTTCTTGTGCAATTCTCTCGTTTATTGACTACCCCCTCCTTTCCAGTTTATAATGCTCAATTCAAAAATCTCACCAATCAAGGTAGATGGCGAGTGGTGGAATACTTTTTGTAGTTTTGCAAAAGCACCTAATTAATGCTCTTGTTATCCTCAAAAAAATATGTTTATCAATGCATTAATTGCAACGCATGCATGCATAAAGTCCATGCATTGGTCAATTTTCTCTTAATACTTGCATGCAATGATTTAATGCACCTTGAAATCTGAACATGTGATGGAAAACAACCAAATTGAGCCTTATAAAATGGAAAAACTAAATTTTTGAGATAAGCCCTATAAACTGGAAAGGAGGGAGTACATAGGTTGACAATGGTGTGGGACCGTGATGTCAGGAAACCAGGAGGAAGCAAAATAAATTATATATATATATATATGTATATATATATAAGGAGGCACTTTCGTACGTGAGGCTATGGACCTGGTGGGTCCCCATTGTCATCCTATCCAAGTAAAGTCATCTCCTCGCCCGCGCCCGCTTTCCGCCCGAAACAGTCAGCGTCGGCCGCCCCGCTTCCCGGTGCAGGCGATTGCTCCGCCTTCAAATGACACAAGTGTCGTCCGTCCGTCCATCTGTCGCACACATTAATGATACGCGGTTGCCGAGGCGGCTACTCCGGTGCCACACGTCCGTCTCTCCGCCCGCCCACCATTGCTATATAAACTGCTGCACTGGCCATAGCCGCAGTCATCCGCATCCGTTCCCTTTCTCCTGTCCACACCACTACTGCCCACCATGGCTTCCTCGCGCTCTAGCGCTCTTCGGGACGGGCGGACGACGGACCACAAGGAGATGGAAGCCATTGCTGCCGACCGGCTGACCGGCAGGCAGCCGGAGGACGATGACGTCCCAATGGAGAACATGGTAGTCGACGATCCAGTGCCAACCCCCTCCTCCGCGCCATCCTCGCCGATGCATTGCACCATGACCACCGGCGAGGCCCATGCCCAATATATGGACAGGGTGAGGCAGATGCGTGAGGAGCAGTTCCGGGAGGCGCATGCCGATGCCGCCTACAACCACCATCTCCTCCAGGAGCACCTGCAGGCGGAGGAGCAGATCGCCACGGAGCGGGCGGAGCAGGAGGCGCTGCTCGACTCGTACCGCTCCGCCCGCAAGGGACGCCTCGAGCACTGGCGGTACCGCATGCGGGTGGCGGAGGCTGCGGACGCCTACAAGGAGGCTAGCAAAGAGGGCGATGAAGCAGGCGAGGCGCTGTTTGGCGAGACTGAGGACGAGGCAGAGGACAATGCCAGCTCCGACGAGTCCCCGCTTCGCTAGCGTCGACGATGCCCTGCTCTGCCGAGGCCCCGTGGCGCCAACAACGAGGAAGAGGACACCACCGGTTCCGCCGAGGCCCTGTGGCTCCAACAACGAGGCAGAGGACACCGCCGGCTCCTCCGAGGCCCCGCCCCGCCAACAACGAGGCAGAGGACATCGCCGGCTCAGCCGAGGCCCCACCCTGCCGGCAATGTGGGGGAGGATTTACACCGCTCCGCTGAGGCGCCGCCCGCCGGCAACAAGACAGAGGACATCGCCGGCTCCCCCGAGGCCCCGCCCCGCTGCCAACGAGGCCACGCCACACAGAAAACGAGAAAGAGTAGAACACGGTAGGTCGCCGCCGCTCGGGTCCAAGTAAGGCCACCGCTGCTACCCTCCGGTTGAAGCCAAGCTAGGCGGGTTGACCATTGACGGCCGGTTAGCTTCTTGGCAGCGACGTGGAGTCGGAGAGCTGCGCTGGAGAAGAACGCTGCTTCTACTTAACTGCTGGTGCAGTTGGCTGACTGAACGTGGGCCCAACAGGCCACATGTCAGCTACGCAACTGCACCTGTAGTTAAGTCACTAAAGCTTCTGTTCGGCTCAGCGGGACACAGGTGGGTAGCTTCGGTTAATTAATTATACCTCCAACGCACCGCTTTTTAGTTTTTTTAGAAAAGGAGGATGACCCCCGGCCTCTGTATCTGGGAGATGCATGCGGCCACAAACACCCCTTTTTAGTTGAAGAATGTATGAAATGTAATGAAATCTGGCATGTTTATATGAAATCCGACCGTGTATGAATGAATTTATTTCGATTAGTTCGAATTCCTGTATCACTGGCATTGGATGAACATGCAAAACAATACGTACTAGCATTATTCCCAGGGTGATCACCACATTTGCAGCTGTTTCACATGTACTCCCTCCAGTCCTTTCTAGTCTGCATACAAGTTTTGTCTGCAGTAAAAGTATCTCTACTTTGACCAATCTTATACAAAAAGGTATGGACTTTCACAATGTGCGAAGTAAAAAGAAACAGAAGGAGTACAAAGAGTTTGAGCAGCTTTTTAGCGTTTCTGTACATTGCAATCAAACACACAGGCCTGGAAATTCATAGAGAACATTCAAAACAATCGATGATTATGCATCTCAGCGACTCACATGTCAGAGGCAATATTTACTTCACAACTAAAGAATAAAGAAAAAAATTGATTGACGCTGCTGACAGCAAAGGGCGTCCCATTCGAAAATATCAAACGCATATCTTGCTAAAATCAATGAGCAAAATTTGACAAGGTTGTCCCATTCCAAAATATCAAATGCCTACGATTGTGGAATGGGCAGGGTTTGCTATCAGTTTGGACATTGACATGGCACCTCGTGCTAAATAAACCAGCTGTTCTTTTTGTGCAGGGATACGTCTCCAACATATTTATAATTTTTGATTGCTCCATGCTACTTTATCTACTGTTTTAGGCAATATTGGGCTTTATTATCCACTTTTATATTATTTTTGGGACTAACCTATTAACCGGAAGCCCAGCCCAGATTTGCTGTTTTATGCCTATTTCAGTGTTTCGAGGAAAAGGAATATCAGACGGCGTCAAAACGGAATGAAATCAACTGGAGAAGTTATTTTTGGAAGGAAAGCAACCCGGGAGACTTGGAGTCCACGTCAAGAAAGAAACGAGGAAGGCACGAGGTAGGGGGCGCGCCCACCCCCCTGGGCATGCCCTCCACCCTCGTGGGGGCCTCGTGGCTCCCCTGACGTATCCCTTGCACCCATATATACCTACGTACCCTAAAACTTCCAGAATAGAAGATAGATCGGGAGTTCCGCCGCCGCAAGCCTCTGTAGCCACCAAAAACCAATCGGGACCCTGTTCCGGCACCCTGCCGGAGGGGGATCCCATCACCAGTGGCCATCTTCATCATCCCGACGCTCTCCATGACGAGGAGGGAGTAGTTCACCCTCGGGGCTGAGGGTATGTACCAGTAGCTATGTGTTTGATCTCTCTCTCTCTCTCTCTCGTGTTCTCTCTCGTGTTCCCTCTATGGCACGATCTTGATGTATCCCGAGCTTTGCTATTGTAGTTGGATCTTATGATGTTTCTCCCCCTCTACTCTCTTGTGATGAATTGAGTTTCCCCTTTGAAGTTATCTTATCGGATTGAGTCTTTTATGAGAACACTTGATGTATGTCT
The DNA here is from genome assembly GCF_018294505.1 of Triticum aestivum. Lineage (NCBI taxonomy): Eukaryota > Viridiplantae > Streptophyta > Magnoliopsida > Poales > Poaceae > Triticum > Triticum aestivum. Next base: position 482,826,584 of record NC_057801.1, on the reverse strand, counting down.
TGCCGTGATTATCTGTGGTGACAATGGGATATCATGTGCCACTTGATGTATGTTTTGGTGATCAACTTGCGGGTTTTGTGACATTGGGAACCTATGCATAGGGGTTGGCACACGTTCTTGACTCTCCGGTAGAAACTTTGGGGCACTCTTTGAAGTACTTTTATGTTGGTTGGATGAATCTAAGATTGTGTGATGCATATCGTATAATCATGCCCACGGATACTTGAGGTGACAATGGAGTATCTAGGTTACATTAGGATTTTGGTTGATTTGTGTCTTAAGGTGTTATTCTAGTATGAACTCTATGATGGATCAAGCGGAAAGAATAGCTTTATGTTATTTTACTACGAACTCTTGAATAGATAGAATAGAAAGGATAACTTTGAGGTGGTTTCGTACCCTACCATAATCTCTACGTTTGTTCTCCGCTATTAGTGGCTTTGGAGTGACTCTTTGTTGCATGTTGAGGGCTTGTTATATTATCTATCTATGTTATTATTGTTGAGAGAACTTGCACTAGTGAAAGTATGAACCCTAGGCCTTGTTTCCTATCATTGCAATACCATTTACGCTCACTTTTATCTTTAGTTACCTTGCTGTTTTTATTATTTCAGATTACAAAAACCTATATCTGCTATCTATTTTGCACTTGTATCACTATCTCTTTGCCGAACTAATGCACCTATACAATTTACCATTGTATTGGGTGTGTTGGGGACACAAGAGACTTTTTGTTATTTGGTTGCAGGGTTGCTTGAGAGAGACCATCTTCATCCTACATCTCCTATGGATTGATAAACCTTAGGACATCCACTTGAGGGAAATTTGCTACTGTCCTACAAACCTGTGCACTTGCAGGCCCAACAATGTCTACAAGAAAAAAGTTGTGTAGTAGACATCAAGCTCTTTTCTGGCGCCGTTGCCGGGGAGGCTAGGTAAGTGAAGGTATATCTTTAGATCTTGCAATCAAATCTTTTTGTTTCTTGTTTTATCACTAGTTTAGTCTATAAAAGAAAACTACCAAAAAATGGAATTGAGTTTGTCTCATACGCTTCACCTTTTTAATATCTTTCGTGAGTATGATGGAAAGGAAAATTGTGCTCAAGTACTAGAAGAAGAATTACATAGAATGCTTGGCATGAAATATGTGAATGATGAGCATGATTGCAATGTTGTTAGTATGAATTCCTTGAATATCCATGATGCTAATGATATGCAAAGCCACAAGCTTGGGGAAGCTATGTTTGATGAAGATGATATTTTTTGTCCCCCAAGCTTTGATGAGCAAATTTACTATGATGAAAGCGTTCCTCCTATCTATGATGATTATTGTGATGATACGTATGCTATAAAGAAGAAGTTTGCTTATGTGGAGAGTAGAAATTTTCTATGCTAGTAGATCATGAAAAGAATGCTTTAGGTGATGGTTATATTGTTGAATTCATTCATGATGCTACTGAAAATTATTATGAGGGAGGAATATATGCTTGTAGGAATTGCAATATATCAAGTTTCCTCTCTATGTGCTTAAAATCTTGAAGTTATGCTTGTTTTACCTTCCTATGCAAGTTGATTATTGTTCCCATAAGTTGTTTGCTCACAAAATCCCTATGCATAGGAAGTGGGTTAGACTTAAATATGCTAGTCATATGCTTCATGATGCTCCCGTTATGTTTCAGTTCTTATCTTTTATGTGAGCATCATTATCATCATCATGCCTAGCTAGAAAGGCATTAAAGAAAAGCGCTTGTTGGGAGACAACCCAATATTTATCCTTACTGTTTTTGTGTGTCCACATGATTATGCTACTGTAGTAATTATGTTTTATAGCTTTTGTTTCAATAAAGTGCCAAGTAAGACCTTTAGGGTAGCTTACGGTGATAGTTGTGTTGATCCTGCTAAAAATCAGAAACTTTTGCACCCAGTAAATTAGTTTTGTTAATTCACAGAAACGTGATTATGATCTGATTCTTTTTGATATGGATTGGTACACAAATTTCTTAGGACTTCCTAATTTTGTCGGATTTTTGGAGTTCCAGAAGTATACGTTTGATACAGATTACTACAGACTGTTCTGTTTTTGACAGATTCTGTTTTCGATGTGTTGTTTGCTTATTTTGATGAATCTATGAGTAGTATCGGAGTGTATGAACCATAGATAAGTTGAAGTACAGTATATATTACACCAATATGAATTTAGGATGAGTTTATTACAGTACCTAAGTGGTGGTTTTATTTTCTTTCGCTAACGGAGCTTATAAGTTTTCTGTTGAGTTTTGTGTTGTGAAGTTTTCAAGTTTTGGGTAAAGATTCGATGGACTATGGAATAAGGAGTAGCAAGAGCCTAAGATTGGGGATTCCCAAGGCACCCCAAGGTAATATTTAAGTACAACCAAGAGCCTAAGCTTGGGGATGCCCCGGAAGGCATCCCCTCTTTCGTCTTCGTTCATCGGTAACTTTACTTGGGGCTATATTTTTATTCACCACATGATATGTGTTTTGCTTGGAGTGTCATTTTCTTTTGTTAGTGTTTTCTTGATGTTATTTATATTAATGTTTTTCATCGTTAGTTGCAATAAAAAAGTCAAGGATAGCCTTTGCCATGCTTATTTTGCTAGTATACATGTTGCTGTTTGAAAACAGAAAGTTTACCGCTGTTGAAAAAATTCCCTAGAAAATTCAGAGAGTGGTATGATGTTGAACCTTTTTGCATACTGAGCTATGATAAATTTATTACAGTTGTAATTTTAGTTCATAATTTTTGGAGTAAGGGAAGTATTGTTACTCTAGCATTCTTTACAGACTGTACTGTTTTGGCAGATTGCTGTTATGTTTGCATTGTTTGCATATGTTTGCTTGATTAATGATTCTATTTGAGGATAGGAGTATTAAATATGCAGAGGCATTTGGTATTAAATGTTGAATAATAATTTTAGTAATTTGTTACAGTAGAAAATGATAAGGTTTTGCATTGGTTTATACTAACCTATCTCACGAGTTCTTGATGAGTTTGTTGTGAATGAAGCCTTTGATAAAAAGAGAAACCAAGATAAGAGAGGAATTAAGGAGACGCAAAAGTTCAAGCTTGGGGATGCCCAAGGCACCCCAAGATAATATTTCAAGAAGTCTCAAGCATCTAAGCTTGGGGATGCCCCGGTAGGCATCCCACCTTCTTCAACAACTATCGGTTAGTATCGGTTGAGCCTAAGTTTTTGCTTCTTCACATGAGTTGTGCTATCCTTGCAATGTAGTTTTCTTTAGCTTTGATTGCTGTTTGAATAAAGTATCAAGATCTGAAATTATTAAATGAGAGAGAGTCTTCGCATAGTTGCATAATTATTTAACTACTCATTGATCTTCACTTATATCTTTCGGAGTAGTTTGTTGTTTGCTCTAGTTCTTCACTTATATCTTTTAGAGCATGATGGTAGTTTTATTTGGGAGAAATAGATGAACTCTCATGCTTCACTTAGATTATTTTGAGAGTCTTACATAGCATGGTAATTTGCTTAATATTAATATACTTGGTATTCAAGATATGTGAAACTTTCTTTTGAGTGTGTTGAATACTAAGATAAGTTTGATGCTTGATAATTGTTTTGAGATATGGAGGTGATAATATCAAAGTCGTGCTAGTTGAGTAATTGTGAATTTGAGTAATGCTTGTGTTGAAGTTAGCAAGTCCCATAGCATGCACGTATGGTTAAAGTTGTGTAACAAATTTGAAACATGAAGTGTACCTGGCTTGTGCATCCTTATGAGTGGCGGTCGGGGACGAGCGATGGTCTTTTCCTACCAATCTATCCCACTAGGAGCATGCGCGTAGTACTTGAATTTTTGATGGCTTCTAAATTTTTGCAATAAGTATATGAGTTCTTTTGACTAATGTTGATTCCATGAATTATACGCACTCTCACCTTTCCACCTTTGCAAGCCTCTTCGGTTGCATTGCCATTTCTCACCTTGAGAGTTGGCGCAAACTTCGCCGGTGCATCCAAACCCCGTGATACGATATACTCTATCACACATAAACCTCCTTATATCTTCCTCAAAACAGCCACCATACCTACCTATCATGGCATTTCCATAGCCATTCCAAGATATATTGCCATGCAACTTCCATCATCATCATCATGACATACTTTACTTTTCTCATATTGCCATTGCATGATCATGTAGTTGACATCGTATTTGTGGCAAAGCCACCATGCATTATTTTTCATACATGTCACTCTTGATTCATTGCACCATCCCGGTACACCGCCGGAGGCATTCATATATAGTCATATATTGTTCTAGTTTCGAGTTGTAATTCATATGTTGTAATGAAAGTGTGATGATCATCATTATTAGAGCATTGCCCAAAGAAAAAAAGAGAAATGCCAAAAAAAGGCCCAAAAAAGAGAAAGGCCAAAAAAAAGAAAGAAAGGCCCAAAAAAAGGGGCAATGCTACTATCTCTTTTTCCACACTTGTGCTTCAAAGTAGCACCTTGTTCTTCATGTAGTGAGTCTCATATATTGTGCTTCAAAATAGCACCTTGTTCTTCATGTAGTGAGTCTCATAAGTAGTCTTTTTATACTAGTGGGAATTTTTCATTATAGAACTCGGCTTGTATATTCCTACGATGGGCTTCCTCAAATGCCCTAGGTCTTCATGAGCAAGCGAGTTGGATGCACACCCACTAGTTTTCTTTTGTTGAGCATTCATAGCTCTAGTGCATCCGTTGCATGGCATTCCCTACTCACTCACATTGATATCTATTGATGGGCATCTCCATAGCCCGTTGATATGCCTAGTTGATGTGAGACTATCTTCCCTCTTTTTGTCTTCTCCACAACCACCCTTCTATTCCACCCATAGTGCTATATCCATGGCTCACGCTCATGTATTGCGTGAAGGTTGAAAAAGTTTGAGATTATTTAAGTATGAAACAATTGCTTGGCTTGTCATCGGGGGTATAGAAGTTGGGAACATCTTTGTGTGACGAAAATGAAGCATAGCCTAACTATATGATTTTGTAGGGTTGAACTTTCTTTTGCCATTCTATTTTGAGAAGACATGATTGCTTTGATTAGTATGCTTGAAGTATTATTATTTTTGTGTCAATATGAACTTTTGTATTGAATCTTTCCGGATCTGAATATTCATACCACAATTAAGGAGATTTACATTGAAATTATGCCAAAGTATCACTCCGCATTAAAAATTCTTTTTTGTCATTTACCTACTCGAGGACGAGCAGGAATTAAGCTTGGGGATATTTGATACGTCTCCAACGTATCTATAATTTTTGATTGCTCCATGCTACTTTATCTACTGTTTTAGGCAATATTGGGCTTTATTATCCACTTTTATATTATTTTTGGGACTAACCTATTAACCGGAGGCCCGGCCCAGATTTGCTGTTTTATGCCTATTTCAGTGTTTTGAGGAAAAGGAATATCAGACGGAGTCAAAACGGAACGAAATCAACTGGAGAAGTTACTTTTGGAAGGAAAGCAACCCGGGAGACTTGGAGTCCACGTCAAGAAAGAAACGAGGAAGGCACGAGGTAGGGGGGCGCGCCCACCCCCCTGGGCGCGCCCTCCACCCTCATGGGGCCCTCGTGGCTCCCCTGACGTATCCCTTGCACCCATATATACCTACGTACCCTAAAACTTCCAGAATAGAAGATAGATCGGGAGTTCCGCCGCCGCAAGCCTCTGTAGCCACCAAAAACCAATCGGGACCCTGTTCCGGCACCCTACCGGAGGGGGATCCCATCACCGGTGGCCATCTTCATCATCCCGGCGCTCTCCATGATGAGGAGGGAGTAGTTCACCCTCGGGGCTGTGGGTATGTACCAGTAGCTATGTGTTTGATCACTCTCTCTCTCTCTCGTGTTCTCTCTCGTGTTCTCTCTATGGCACGATCTTGATGTATCCCAAGCTTTGCTATTGTAGTTGGATCTTATGATGTTTCTCCCCCTCTACTCTCTTGTGATGAATTGAGTTTCCCCTTTGAAGTTATCTTATTGGATTTAGTCTTTTATGAGAACACTTGATGTATGTCTTGCCGTGATTATCTGTGGTGACAATGGGATATCATGTGCCACTTGATGAATGTTTTGGTGATCAACTTGCGGGTTTCGTGACATTGGGAACCTATGCATAGGGGTTGGCACACGTTCTTGACTCTCCGGTAGAAACTTTGGGGCACTCTTTGAAGTACTTTTATGTTGGTTGGATGAATCTGAGATTATGTGATGCATATCGTATAATCATGCCCACTGATACTGTCGGGGATATACCCCGCAGTATAAACCACCGGATGTATGACCCGGCTAGAGTTTGGCGATTCACTGGCGACCCACTTGGACATGGCGGTTTACGATTCATTGGTAATCCGGCAGGCGGGTCAGAGGAGCGACAAGACCCAGTGGCCCAACGGGCGGTTTATGGAAGGCCGGATCACGCTATGGTGGGCCGGTTTAAGAATAAAGGCGTGAGGAATATTTACTTTACAAGGAAGACCCGGACTTGTATCCGGTTTGTATTAGAAGGGAGACTAGTCCTAATCCTAAAAGGACTCCACATGTAACCCGCCCCTCTAACTTATATAAGGAGGGGCAGGGCTCCCCAAAGGGGGGGGGGGACAAGCAAGAAACAATCTCTAGGGCTAGACACAACTAGAGGAGAGCCAGTTTACGGCGACTCCCTCGTGATGATAATGAGATCTAGCCACAAACAGCATGTAGGGTTATTACCGGATGATGTTTCCCGGGGCCCGAAGCTATCTAAACCCTTGTCTTGTGTTGCATCTCTCGATTCCGCTCAACCCCTCTCAAGCTATCACATAGATGCGTTGGCCTCGCGACTAAGTCCTTACACTAGGACATCTGACGTGTTAATTCCACGACAGTTGGCGCCCACCGTGGGGCTCACGCACGATGGTGGTGAGTTCTTGGAGGGATCTTTTCTAGGGATCTGAGACGTTTGCAATTTTTCGCATGAGTCGGTTTGGAAGGATCTGCATGATCATCAATGAGCAGTCGAGCGCCATAAGCGAATTAAGACAGGAGTTAAGGTTGCACGTCCGTCTGCCACCGTAAGTCGCCAAGATAACAGAAGTTTTCATTGCGGATCCGATGCAAAGCCCACTGCTCGTATTTGGGAAGAAGATCGCGACACGTATCCCAAGCAGAAATCAAAGTTGTCGTATCCGAGATGGACACAAGACCGGACTGGCCGTTGCTGATTACGTACAAACTTCAAGTCCAGAGAATCAAGCTACGGTCTCTGCTGCTTCCTCCACGTGAAGAAAAATAATTCATCTACCAAGTACTAGTTGAGTGCTCTCGTCAAGGTCAATTGAAGTACTACTTTTGTAATACTCCCATGTCACACGAAGTTGCAGTATTGCCATGAGCCGCCAGAAATCCACCATGGCCTCACTCGCCGCCGTGTACCTTGAACCGTCTCCGCCATCTCACGCGCGCGCGCCGCTATCAACCATGAGCCGGCCCCGAGTCACCTGGCCGGTCTTCGCCTCGATGGGTCTTCGCCTTGATGGCCGCTTCAGTCTCTGCCAAGTCGCCGACTCCTGCAGTGGTTCGCCGGCATCGGCAAACCGCCGTGTTGAGCAGCCCCGTGTCGTGAACCGCCCGGTGTCGCGGCCGCCTCCACTACAGCCCGCCTGCACATCTGCGTGTTTCCTGAGCCATCGGCCCCGCTGCGCGCGAGTTCGCCTCCACCTCCGCTGTAGCCTAAATGGTTTATGATGCAGAGCATCCCATGATCATCCCCATGGACGCATCTACATCCTCTACAACACCACTTGGACCTATGACTCGAGCACGTGCAAGAGCTCTCGAAACCGAGGTGACATCTCTCCTCTCTCAATTCCCTTTCGATTCACATGAGACATGGTTACTACCTCAAACGGAAACGCTATGCATACTCAGGTACCAAGGACTTCACCGTGAAGAAGCTAGGGAGCAAGGAGAACCGGAAGCGGAAGACATACGTGAAGATGGAGAGGAAAAGCGCCAAGGACCAGACTGGCCGGACGATCCGGACGGCGGCCCGGATGATCCGGACAGAGCCCGGACGATCCGGACCCCCATCCGGACGATCCGGCTAATTCGACCGAAGACTACAGAAGCCTTCCCCCTGAAGCCGGATCATCCGGACCCTGCCCGGACGTCCGGACCGCCAGCCGGACATCCGGCCCTGCGCCTCCACCAGCCGAGTCTCCGGATCATCCGGGCCTCCACCCGGACCATCCGGACCAGCCCAGATCATCCGGCTTCGGACCCGGATCATCCGGCCAGCGCCTGTGTGCGCGTGTTGGGCTGAGCCCGTGTACCCCTTCGCCCCCTAGCCTATAAATAGGACTCCTCCTCCTCCTTTTGAGACTTAGCATTGGATTAGCTCATATTTGTGTGAGAGCCTTTGCTCATCCACTTGGATACTTCTCCTCGGAGATCACGACCTCTTCGGAGAAGATCCCCCAAGCGGATTCAAGGCCCCCATCGTGGGAAGATCCCCTCGTGGATTCAAGACCTCCTCTTGGAGAAGAACGGTTCCTTTGTATCCTTACCTTTGTTGACTTTGGATCTTGTGGATCTCTTATGTGTGTGGTGATCTAGCACTTGTGTGATCGATTCCTTGTTGGTTGAGTGATTCTCTCTCGTTTTCCCCGTGTTTTCCCTTTGTGCTTCCGCGTGTTCTTCGTGATTCCCCGTAGGATCCACTCCAAACGTGAAAGATCGACGCTATAGGGTTCCACCCTACATCATATGGTATCATGAGCCACGTTGATCACGTTTTGGAGCCCCTACCCCTCTTTTTCTAGCTTGATTTTGTTGTTTTCGTCCTAAATCCGAAAATCCCCACCAAAAATAGCCCCAAATTTTTTTGTGATTTGTTGGTTTGATGATGTTTTGTTGATTTTGATCCGTGGATTTGCTTGGTTTCAAGTGGATCTAGCATTTTCCCAAGTTTCCCCACCTTCCATCCACGAAATCTCGTCAATTTTGACCCCAAAATCCCCAAATTCCGCCCAAAAAATTCGTCCCCGAGAGGAAATCCCGAGCAGTTTGACCTCCCCGGATCATCCGGACCTCCTCCCGGATCATCCGGACACCTCCCGGATCAGCTGGACCCTCTCCCGGACGTCCGAATACCCCACGCACCCAGAAAACAGAACCGGAGCTGACGAACCCGGATCATCCGGATGTACACCCGGATCATCCGGACCTAGCCCGGATCATCCGGACCTCCTCCCGGATGTCCGGTTAACCCTGACACTGCTTCGGCTGAAATCTTGTTTTGGCCGTAACTAATTCATCTGAACTCCGATTTTGACGTTCTTTAGCTCGTTTTGAAGCTATTGACATCCCCCATCCCACAAAAATACCACCAACATCATTTGACTCCATCATATTTTCTGAAATTTGGCAAGTTGCCTAGGCCCTCCACCATATCATCCGCATTACCACCTCTGACTTCCGCAACCTAACCCATTTTGTTCCCCATAGCATTAGTGGTTGCTTGAGTAGTGATTAGAGTCTCCTAAGGTGTTTCGGCTACTTAGGGATGGTTGCTTCTTCATCAACCACCACCACCACCACTTCCGCATAACCTTGCCCACCATACAATTCCACCCCAACTTAACCCAATTTTGTTTGAGTTGTGGCTTGTGTCTCCTAAGGTGTTTCAGCTACTTAGGGACGGCAACTTCAAGTCCGACTCGTGTATAGCCCATCATTCCACTTCCGCATTGCCTAGTGCAACACCACCACCGCTTTTCGCTACCACCATTTGACATTTGTCATTTGAGATTTTGAGTTTGCGGTTTTTTCCGTTTCCTAAGGTGTTTCGGCTACTTAGGGACGAGTCTCCATCATCTTGGTATCTACACCAAGAACACCGCCACTCATCATCGCAAAGGACGGTAACCTCGACGACACCTTTGTATATTCCCTTGCAACTGCATTGTTAACCCCTAGCCCATTTTGCGTTACTTGCCTATCGAGACTAGCCATTTGAGTATTGCCGGCAACGTGACTTGTGCACATTAGTGGTCTACACCATCCATTGCATACATACCATATCATATTGGTATCATATCATCCATTGTGCCTCAAGTTTGTTCCCCGCATATACACAATTGCTATCTTGGTTTGTGCATTGTGCAAAAGTGGCCATAGAGAAAAAAAGAGAAATAAAGCTTTTAAGCAAAAGAGAAGAGAGCAAAGAGCTCGTGAGCAAGTGCCATAACATCATACCCCATTGCACATAAGAGCCATACCAAAATCTACATCATATGATATCATGCTTGAGAGAAACACCGGGAACCATACATACATAACATACTTGGGATAGAAGTCCATATATTTTGCATCTTATAGGTTGTGCACAAGTGTCGTATCCGCCTATTGAGCAATCGTGCTAGCGTCTCTCTTGAGTTGTGCAACACGAGCGTTTTCCGTGGATTCCACATTTTGTGCTCATTCCTTGGTTGCACGACCCCATTTATCTATCGGTGTGTGCGTTTTCGTGTGCCTTCCATATTGCTATTGGTCTACTTGTTTCACTTGCGAATTTGTGAATCTCTTTCAACATTATTGACTCTTTCTAACATTTTGCATTAAATTTTTGTGCCACTATCCTCACCGAGCTCCACTATAAGCTTTACTTGTGTAGGTGTGAGAACCGACAAGGATTGGTACCAATAGTGCTATTTCATTGTCCGCATTTGAGTGAACTTGATTCATTGTCAACATCGGTCAAGGTACATTGGTATAAGTTCTTCTCTTTCTCCCACTCATATTTGCTCGAGTCTTGTGATGGATAGGCAAGGCATTCCCTCTCCGGTCCTCGACAACAACAACGGCGTGAACAACTACATAACCAAAGCGTCTATCTTCGATCTACAACGACAAGTGCAAGGCACACAATCAAGATTGCGAGAGCGCATCGAGAACATCTCCATCGACATTCATCACTCCGAAGCAAGGAGAAGGGACTACTTCGACAAGAAGCTTGCCGCACATAAAGAGGAGCAAGATGCAAGGATGGAGGAGATTAGGGCCTTGATCAAGTCTTCTTCCACTTCATCATCCTCAAGACGACGACGTTCAAGCCACAAGTCTTCGGAGCGCAAAAAAGATGCAAGTGCAAATCGTCCTCGTCCACATCTACATGGCGACCACCATCACGTTCGTGATCAACATCGTCATGAAGGGCAAGTCACCTCCAAGCATCATGTGCACGACGACGATGAACGCCTTCGAGCTCAAGCGCGACAATGACACCATCATCATGAAGATGCTCCACAAGCGCAAATTCACAAGTCCCAACACGCCAAGTCGAAGCTTCATGAGCATAAAAGAAGACCGCGAGATGACCACCACCAAGACGGCGCTACGGCTACATCAACCACTTCGGCATCTTCGCCAAGTGTTCTCAAGGCATCTTCACCTTTGGATGTACGGCATCTTCGCCTACTTCCCACGAGTACGCATACAATGACTTCATCAAGTCCAAGGCGACTACCTACGAGCGAGGGTGACACTTCCATCTTCGGAAGCCCCCCAAGGAAGATGGCCGAGCATGGGAAACTCCCTTTGGTCATGGAGACGAGCTACGAGGTGCCACATCATATGGACCTCCCACACCAAGACGGTGACAAGACGGTTGAGCAAGGTTCATCCCCTTCGACCACGGCGACGAGCGCGAACCTCTTCAACACCATGAAGTCGGCGCCCACATTGGACTCATACTCCGAGTCAAGCTACGCGACCGCGCATGGAGACATTTGCACCTACACCTCTCTGACACCCACATATGAAGAGATGCCCAAAGTGCCATGTGAGGAGAGCCACCACCACATGAGTGACATGAGTGACTCCACCATACGTGACATTGAGAGCATTTCCTATGAGAGGATGAGTGTGACCACCACTAGCCCCACACAGGAGAGCATGCAACACATCCTATGTGAGGTTGAGAGCCATTTGAGTGACTCCACCTACCATACGAGTGAGAGCATCCTTGAGAGAGTGAGTGAGCCACAACACTTAGAGAGTGAGATAGTTGACACGGCATGTGAGGCCACTTTGATTTCTAACGACTTAACCTCTACTCCTAGTGTGTTTTCTTCTTTGGTGCTAGGTCTCCTACATGATGACATGCATAACCTCGACGAGTCCATCCCTCCAATGGGAATACCGATGGCCATGGTGGAGGATGATACACCCCCCACATGGTTCCATCAAGATGAAGTTGACAACGAATGGATCTTCAACACCTCACCTACAACACATGAGCGACGCTACAAAGGTAACATAGGTGATGGTGCTTCTCTTGTCCCACTAGTGGACTCTCTTGACATTGATTGCTCCCATGATGTTGACCCACCTATTGCCATGCTTCATGCTAGTGAAACTTCTTCATGTCTTGACTTACCTATTTATGATGAATATGATGATGAGCATGTTGAGTTGCCTAGTTGTGATGCTATGCTCCATAGGATAACTTGTGAAAATTCTATTGGTCACATTATACTTGACAATCCATTGAACTTGTCATATGCTATGAGTGAGATCTCCCATATTGCTTCATTTCAATCTCAACATAGTAACTATGCATGCCCCATTAAGATCAATCCCATTTGCACTTATGGCATAGATGACAAGATGATGGTCATTGGCTTTTGCTTCTCTTGTGATGATATTGCCATGCTTCCTTTACATGATTTGTGCAATTCATCTACTATGTCATGCCATGATCACATTGTTTCGAATATGCATTGTTTTGGATGTTGTCAATATTCTCCATGTGATGTTGCTACTCATGCTCATGAGGAGACCCCCATAGTTTCCTCATACATATTAGGAGATCTTGATGCATTTCATACTTTGCATGATTCCCATGATTGCTTGCACCATATGCATTCCATGAATAACAATGCTCTAGACATTTCTCATGATGCATTACACAATTTGAGTCTCCATTATGCGATACATAACAACAAACCTCTCATGATGGATGACATGTTTCTATATCACGCATCTCATTTATTTGAGCATTGGATATATTGTGCTAACCGACACATGCACGTGCGCATCATGATGGATGATGTGTACATCTACCACGCACACACAATTTTTCCTTTTTCCTTGTTTTGTGTAGGTACTCATGTATACTCGTCAACTTCTCAATCCCAAGAGTTGACGAAACGAGCTCTTGAGAGCAATGATGACTTGGGATCCCGTGGACAATCCTTACCACCGTTCCCTTCGCGCAAGGACTACGCGCATCTCTTCTACTTGGCTCTCACACGGCTATGGGCTATATACCATTTGTCCCCTTATGCCCATACTATTGTGTTCCCTTTGCATGTTATGCTTGCTCCTATGCCTTTGCCATGCAATTGTGACCCTTGCTTGCATCTACCCATGATTCACCATTATGCTATTTCTATGTATATTTGCATGCTTGGTGGAGATCCTTGTTGCTATTGCCATGTTTATCATGTGCCCCATGCTATTGATGCTTGTTGTGTTGGGAGAGTCATGATGTTCCATTGCTATTTACATATGGACTCTCGCCAATACATTGATGACATTTTACTCATATCTTGCTTTCATGCTTGTGCTATGACATGTGAATTATTCATGCCCACCATTTGCACACATGACATGCTTGCCATGATTCCTTCTAGTATGTTGCATCTTCGCACTACTAGCTTGCTTGACTTGATCGCTATGATTGCTTGCTATATTGCATCACTCATGTTCCACTCTTACTCGCTTTCTTGGGTTGATGACATATATGTTCATGCCTCTCACTTGATTTGTCTTGAGCATTGTCTCTTGTCTCCATTAGTTGCATCTCTCATATCACCTTGTATTGAGTGCAACCATACTATGCTTATTGATCTTGGAGACTTGGACACTTCACCTGTGATGCATGATTGTTTGATTGAGCCTCTTGTATTTGGTTGTTCTTACATCATAAGCCTTCATACTAGGAAATGCTCCCTTGTCCATTCTTATGATGAGCATGATGCATACACTTGTTGGGTATCTTACCACACGAATGATAGGTTTTGCACTTCCGCTAACCTCATTTGTTTTTCCGAGTGTTTGTCATGTTCTTTCATTTTGAAGGATTCACAAGGCGGTACCATCACGCGGCATATTGGTTATGTGAAGGCATACAAGATGCGCAACTACATCATCCTTGTGACACTCTTAAAGGTGAACTCCTTCTCTTTGAGCCATCCTCAAATACGCATATTGGATGGGTCACTCTTTAATTGTTGTTTCCTTCTTGTTGTCTACATGATACATGTCGTGAACGGAGGCACGACATTGGAGATTGGCTACATGGACCTTCACATTGAGGAGCGCTCGCACTTATTGGATGCACCTTCGGCCTTCCACCCATGCCTCGACATCGAGCTTTGGTACACCAACACCTCCATATTTATTGATTGTGCTCATAAATGTCATGCTCGATGGACATATCATACTCACCACAAGTTTGCACCCCATGCATGGATCGACTCACATTATGATTGCCTTGTTGCATCTTGTATTACCATGTCATCCATGATATATGAGCTTGTTCACTTCCTTAGCAAATTTGTTGTGATCTTCCTTGATGGCATATTCATACATCATGATCATATTTCCCACCATCAATTGCATGATAACATACACATGTTGAGCATCCATTGCCATATTCATGCTATTGATAAACCGTCTCACTATGATATCATTTTGCACCGTGGTTGCATTGATTATATTTACAACACATTTGTGTGCACAATGATTGCATTTCCTCCCATTAATTATTTGCATCTCATTCTAGATCATCTTGATAAGCTTCATGCGCTTTGTCACGACCAATCTTGCCGCACGGACTCATTCTTACATGATGGACACTTTGTGCGCGCTAACCATTGTATTTCCGAGTGTTGCTTGTGTTTGCTCTTTTTGCATGTCTATCACTCCGGCGACACCTTGGACTACTTGGATTGCGCCATGTCTTCAACTTCGTCCAACTACAAGTACGTCTATGACAACCGTTTCCATGGTGATGAGGATCACGATCCGAGGTCGGATCTTTCCCAAGGGGGGGGATATGATGCGGAGCATCCCATGATCATCCCCATGGACGCATCTACATCCTCTACAACACCACTTGGACCTATGACTCGAGCACGTGCAAGAGCTCTCAAAACCGAGGTGACATCTCTCCTCTCTCAATTCCCTTTCGATTCACATGAGACATGGTTACTACCTCAAACGGAAACGCTATGCATACTCAGGTACCAAGGACTTCACCGTGAAGAAGCTAGGGAGCAAGGAGAACCGGAAGCGGAAGACATACGTGAAGACGGAGAGGAAAAGCGCCAAGGACCAGACTGGCCGGACGATCCGGACGGCGGCCCGGATGATCCGGACAGAGCCCGGACGATCCGGACCCCCATCCGGACGATCCGGCTAATTCGACCGAAGACTACAGAAGCCTTCCCCTTGAAGCCGGATCATCCGGACCCTGTCCCGGATCATCCGGACCCTGCCCGGACGTCCGGACCACTAGCCGGACATCCGGCCCTGCGCCTCCACCAGCCGAGTCTCCGGATCATTCGGGCCTCCACCCGGACCATCCGGACCAGCTCAGATCATCCGGCTTCGGACCCGGATCATCCGGCCAGCGCCTGTGTGCGCGTGTTGGGCTGAGCCCGTGTACCCCTTCGCCCCCTAGCCTATAAATAGGACTCCTCCTCCTCCTTTTGAGACTCAGCATTGGATTAGCTCATATTTGTGTGAGAGCCTTTGCTCATCCACTTGGATACTTCTCCTCGGAGATCACGACCTCTTCGGAGAAGATCCCCCAAGTGGATTCAAGGCCCCCATCGTGGGAAGATCCCCTCGTGGATTCAAGACCTCCTCTTGGAGAAGAACGGTTCCTTTGTATCCTTACCTTTGTTGACTTTGGATCTTGTGGATCTCTTATGTGTGTGGTGATCTAGAACTTGTGTGATCGATTCCTTGTTGGTTGAGTGATTCTCTCTCGTTTTCCCCGTGTTTTCCCTTTGTGCTTCCGCGTGTTCTTCGTGATTCCCCGTAGGATCCACTCCAAACGTGAAAGATCGACGCTATAGGGTTCCACCCTACATCAGTTTAGTTTCGTGCGCGGCTTCAAATCGCCGAAGCCTCGCATTCTGCTCCAAATCGGCCGCTCCGGGCCATCGTTCCTCTACATCTACTGATGCCGGCTTCATCAACCTCCTTAGTAGCTGCCGCCGAGTTACCAGCCTCCACACCCGCTGCGGCGCTTCAAGTCACGAGCTCGTTTCAATCACCATACCACCATGTCTCTATTTCCAGGCTGAGTCGCCGGGGCCTCACGGCTGTTGCTTCAGAGAGCTGCTTCATTACGAGTCGCCGGCGCCCCTTGGATTTCGGCCGCACTCAACCTCCTAGGTGTGGCGTCGCCGCTGTAGCTATGGCCTTAACCCATCAAGCTGCATTTTTCTGTGTTGAGTCGCCGCTAAAGAGCCCTCTTGTGCCACTCATCGCGGACTGGCCCTGTTGTGTCTGCTGCGAACCGCCTGGCCGTGTGCTGACTCCGCCTTGGTCAAACTGCCAGCCCGTCTTACCTCTGAAGTATGCCTCAAGCCGGGGCCCTCACTCGAGACACCGGTCGATTCCCGCGCGTTCGTCATCACCGGAGTGCTGGTCGTGCCAATTAACCCGCCGGCCGTTTCTTCCCTTTAAGCCGCTTTGCGTGGACTTTGTGTCGATCCGCTAATCCGGCTGCTGCTGCTTCGCATGAATCCAATGGCGTACTATTATTCAATGGCACGAAGAGATTCATTACATATACGCACACGCTACTACAAAGCCCCGCAAAGACAAAAAGTTATATGCTGGCATGCTTTTGTGCCACACGCACATTACATGGAGATTCAAAAAGGAGAAAATTCATCAAGTCGCTGTCTAAAAGCGCTGTGCGACATCTTACGGGATGGTTTGATGACTTGTCTACCTGATTTTCTTCGTCTCTGCCGCGGCTGACTACTACCTCGCCTCCACCACTGCTGTTGCTACGGTCTGCTTCAACTCGTCGTACCGTGGCTTTCACCTCTGCTGCTGCTACACTCTGGCACTGGTTCTGCTACGTGGTTTATTAAACATCAGGACAGGTGAGGTACAAGTTCCACTATGAAGTAAAACTTTTCTCCAAGTAAAGTTCGTCCGCTGTCCGGCAGAGAACAACAATATCATCGGTTATTCAAAGGCATCAGGTGATATCCATCTAACTCTCTTTTATCAGCACATACTAAATTGTTTGAGAGCAATTATTTGGTCTATGATAATTTTTTGCAGGACCATTGTTCCTTACAAAAAGGTGTCGCAAAAGGGGCGTGGGCAAAAAATTTTTGTGCACTAGCGCTCGTTTTGCGCAAGTTGCCACCCCTGCTACCTCAACACACGCGACTGACTCATTGTCCGTGCCCATGGCTGACTTGCCTGCGTCCGTGCCGTTCCCAACCGTGCGGCCAATTTTCGCGATTGCACCGGCTTACAATGCCACGGACGACTCGCCTGTCCCGCTCTCGCGGCCAGTTCACGCGTCCACACCGGCTTACAATGAGGAGGACAAACTTGCTCGCACCGGCGTACGATGTCGTGGCCGGCTTATCTGTCTGCTCTCATGGCCGACTCGGCTGTGATTGATTTCAACTTTACCGCAGTGATCATCAACTCTGCGACGGATTAATTCCGGTTCAACACATCAGGTGAAATCCATCCAGTATATTTTATATTATCTATTGCTTTCTTTAAAAGAGCAATTACTCTGGCTTGCAAGTTCTCCAGTGCAGGACAAGTTATGTCACTGAGATGTTGAATGAATCATGCCGGTTTATATCACGGTTAAATATGGAGAGTCTCAAGCCAACTCCCCGAGTAGTCTTAAAACTCGGGGGCTACAGTGACATGACTCGGGAGCTCCGGGTCATGGGAAGGGATGATAACCCGGTTCCGGAGGACAGCACCATACTGATGAAAATTCCAGTTTAAAATCTGGTTCAAGAGACATCTTTCTCCCGCAAAGCTTTGAAGTTTTCAAAACCGGTTCAACATCCGGATCAAGGTAAATTTGTCCCTTACAAAGCTTTGAAGCTCTCAATATCCGGTTTAAGAATTTCCGGTTCAAGAAGAATTTATCTCTTGCAAAAAGTTAAAGAATGCCGAAGAGAACCTGTTGCCATGATGCACGGTTCAAACATGGGTATCCTGCCTTATGGGCTCATCTTCATATGATCACTTGGTGGCTTCCTGTTCAAACATAGGTGTATTCACCAAAGAGAACATGGAGTTACTACCCTCTTGATGCGGCTATTAAGACAATATTATCATCAGGGGCCCAAGAGAGATTGTTGCACAGCACAACTCAAACATAGGCACCCGGCGAGCACAGCTCAGAAATATATCACATGGGGGCTTCTGCTTGCAAAGCGGAGTCCTGTCCATTAATCCGGCTATCACGCCACAACAAAGCTTGGGAGCTTCACACCCAATGGGCCAAAGAGAGTCTTGTTGCTACGCACAACTCAAACATAGGCACCTAATGAGCACAGCTCATCACGTTACTTGGGGGCTCCTTGGTCCAATACCAAGAAGTTTGAATGGACCCTTGTAGCCGGGTATCGACCCACGGCTTGGAAGCCTGGTGTATTCACCTAAAACCCCGGGTTAACCTACCTTCATCAAGTAAGACACTCCTATCCAGGTCATCCTGGCACGACCCTCCGAACGTTTGACAGTTACTCTCCTTGAGACCCTGCACTTGTCAAAGTTAAAACGGTGATTGGTTAGTTGGAGGTCCGTCTTAAAAGGCTTTGTTAAATGGTTCAACTCAGTGGCCTGGCAGCCCACAAAAAGCCTCGAATTTGGGCCTGGCAGCCCTCAAAAAGCCTCGACTACACGGTTTTATTTGCCTTTGTCAAGATTTTTCTCTTTTGATAAATTTTATGTTGAACCGGTGTCTATTGACCCGGCATGACTATCAGTCATCACATTAACCCGGTGTTCATTAACCCGGCTTGACTTTCAGCTACAAGTTGTCAGTACATAATCAATGGTGAACCGGCATCTTTCAGTCCGGCCTGGCATTGACTATAAGTTGTCAGGATGATCATCCGGTGTTTATTTACAACCCGGCATGGTTTTATTATAAACCGGTAAAATATGAGGGGAGTTATCATACTCAAGATTTCGGTTATCACCCTTACTACAAAAAGTTGGTAAACCAATGATGTGATTCAATGTCACAGGTATGATATATTTCATATTTGATTATTCTTAAATGCAGCCTTGGTTATACACCTGGGTTATAAGTTGGTCATTATAACCCGTCCGGTGGTAAAACGCCAGGACACTTTAAACTTGTTGTATGCAGAAACAGGTTGAATAAAGCATAAATACAAATCACCGGTGTTTATTAACCCGGCCTGGCTTTGGACTATAAGTCGCCAGTATATATTTAGATTGCGCCATTGAATTATGCGCTTATAAATCATTGGGTATATTATTCAAATAGCCAACATGGCTGGATTTTTATTATGGTTATCAATAACCAATATTATGATTGAGGTTTTCAAAGTCGCTTTAGCGCAATGGCTATCATATTGTCAATGGGCATGATTTATTCTACAATTGAAGGAATAGTCCCGAGTTGCTGCAGGCTTACAACCCGGCACTTGGGGGCTATATTATTTAAGTTGAGATTACATCAAATATGCAAGTCTCATGTTGCTGCAAGCATGCACCATGACACTTGGGAGCTAATGCAAAGTCATTATTCGCTCACCTTATTGAAGACCCGACTCATCACATCATAATGAGCCGGCCCTTGAGGGCTACCAATTGCTCATGTCAACAACTCAAGGTACAAAGCTTTTTATTCGTTATATTAAAGGGTCCACTGTTCAGTTGGTAAAGCACAAGGCTCTTAATTTTGCGGATGTGGATTCAAGTCCCATGATGGGGGTTACATCATATGGTGTTATTTTTATTGAAGTATATATCAAGTCCCAGCTCAATATTATCTTACTGAGTCGGCCCTTGGGGGCTACACATCATTGCTCAAATCTACATGATTATACCTACAAAGTCCCTGCTCATTATTGCATAATGACCCGGCCCTTGGGGGCTACACTGGTTAAAGTTTTATGAGTATAAGACAATTACAAAGTCCTAGGTTGCTGCAAGCATGACAACCCGGCACTTGGGAGCTACATAATATGGAGTATTCAGTTTTTACTAAGTGACTAGGATGAACAACATGGATTTCTTCTTAAGTGGCAGTATTTATATTGAAGCAAGTCTTAAGCCATCACGTTGTTCTGCTCAAGACTTGGGGGCTACAGGTATTATATTATTATCAAAGAACTATTTTCAAATTCTCTGTTTTGAGCAAACTGGATTGACCCGGCGTCACCAATCATTATGACCCTGTGTCTGCAACCCGGCGTCATCAACAATCATGAACCGGTGATTGGCAACAATCATGACCCGAAATTATCAGTTTTTATAACCCGACAATGGTGGTAATCATAAACCGGCAAGTTTTACATCTTCAAGCCGGCTGGATATCAGTTGAATATTTCAGAGACTAATATTTTTTTCAAGTTAGAGCATTGAAGGCCAATTCAAATGGATTCTTTATTTACAAAATATCTTCTGCAAGCAAATCAATTATGAAACTGGTCTATTGACTCGGATACTTTACAAGGAAGAAATGACAAGAATTCAAGGATGATCAAGTGCCGGTCTACAAGAATATTTAAACCGGAGCACAACCCGACAAATTTGTTCTTCTATTTATGTTGCAGATCAGTTTAACATGGATGAATCCAAATTAAACTGGGGGCTAATGTCGGGGATATACCCCGCAGTATAAACCACCGGATGTATGACCCGGCTAGAGTTTGGCGATTCACTGGCGACCCACTTGGACATGGCGGTTTACGATTCATTGGTAATCCAGCAGGCGGGTCAGAGGAGCGACAAGACCCAGTGGCCCAACGGGCGGTTTATGGAAGGCCGGATCACGCTATGGTGGGCCGGTTTAAGAAGAAAGGCGTGAGGAATATTTACTTTACAAGGAAGACCCGGACTTGTATCCGGTTTGTATTAGAAGGGAGACTAGTCCTAATCCTAAAAGGACTCCACATGTAACCCGCCCCTCTAACTTATATAAGGAGGGGCAGGGCTCCCCAAAGGGGGGGGGACAATCAAGAAACAATCTCTAGGGCTAGACACAACTAGAGGATAGCCGGTTTACGGCGACTCCCTCGTGATGATAATGAGATCTAGCCACAAACAGCATGTAGGGTTATTACCGGATGATGTTTCCCGGGGCCCGAAGCTGTCTAAACCCTTGTCTTGTGTTGCGTCTCTCGATTCCGCTCAACCCCTCTCAAGCTATCACATAGATGCGTTGGCCTCGCGACTAAGTCCTTACACTAGGACATCTGATGTGTTAATTCCACGACAGATACTTGAGGTGACAATGGAGTATCTAGGTTACATTAGGATTTTGGTTGATTTGTGTCTTAAGGTGTTATTCTAGTATGAACTCTATGATGGATCGAGCAGAAAGAATAGCTTTATGTTATTTTACTACGAACTCTTGAATAGATAGAACAGAAAGGATAACTTTGAGGTGGTTTCGTACCATACCATAATCTCTAGGTTTGTTCTCCGCTATTAGTGGCTTTGGAGTGACTCTTTGTTGCATGTTGAGGGCTTATTATATTATCTATCTATGTTATTATTGTTGAGAGAACTTGCACTAGTGAAAGTATGAACCCTAGGCCTTGTTTCCTATCATTGCAATACCGTTTACGCTCACTTTTATCTTTAGTTACCATGCTGTTTTTATTATTTCAGATTACAAAAACCTATATCTACTATCTATTTTGCACTTGTATCACTATCTCTTAGCGGAACTAGTGCACCTATACAATTTACCATTGTATTGGGTGTGTTGGGGACACAAGAGACTTTTTGTTATTTGGTTGCAGGGTTGCTTGAGAGAGACCATCTTCATCCTACGCCTCCTACGGATTGATAAACCTTAGGTCATCCACTTGAGGGAAATTTGCTACTGTCCTACAAACCTGTGCACTTGCAGGCCCAACAACGTCTACAAGAAGAAGGTTGTGTAGTAGACATCATGCAGTTCCACCAAAATCAACCAAATTCGCGCGTAGCTTGTATAATTTCGCCCTTATATGTTGCAACGCCTTGAACTTATGGGCACCTCCTTTCTTGTGGTGGAAATGAATGATTCGATGTATTCATGAACATTTTGTGTAGTTCCCGTTGAAATCAAGCTGAGCACCCCTATTTGCAAACTGTACTATGAATTGACAGTTTCAACACGCACATACATGGTCCATGTAGAGCACACTTTTAGAAAAATGGAACTCACCAGAAAGAATCCTAGAACAACATTATACTTGCGCATCACAGCAAAAAAATGGAGATTTGTCAGTCCTTCTGAGCTGAAGTTAGTTTGGTCTTGTGGGGAGTAATGTAACCATCCTTCAACTGCTCCTTCTGATGAGAAGATAGACAGGGCTTCTTCATCCTGGCATAATCGGTACTAGTCACTTCACGTACTCCATATTCTTCTTCAGAGGAAGATGATCCTGTTGTGCAAAGACAAGAGGACTACTAAATGCTAGCATCCCTGTTTGCTCTAAAAAAAGGAAAGGAAATATTTAAAACAACACAGATGAAGCACTTCTGAAGGACAATACCACTTTTTCAAGACAGTATCTAAATAGTAGCACAACACCAATAGAGATGACAAAGCTCAATCATATGGATGAAATCAGTGGGCGAGTACCAACATTTGTCTGAAGGCTGATTGTGTAGAGCATACAGATGAAGCACTTCTCCGGAACCATCTCTTGCTATCTACGGGGGTGGCCATGCTTACTATATACTCCTCGGTTAGTTTAATGATTCCAACATCTTCTTGTGCAGTTCCACTAAGATATATGGTATCTTCAAAGAAGATCCCTGTTTGCACAAGTAGAGATAATTACGTATGGCATCAAATCAGTGGCAAAACAATTGCTCGTTCCAGCCAGAGCAATAAATTAAGATGCAAAACTATATCATTACTTGTGTCATCACAGTTCCAATGCTTCATTACAACACCGGGAGTTGATTTTTGTTTTTCTCCCGCTTGTTCTTCCCCTTCATCACTTGGTTCAATAACAGACAAGCTTCGCCTTCAATGTAAGATTTGCCATGTCAATTAGGGAGCACAAGTATAGTACTAAACTTAATTTTCTGATGAAAGTGGCAAAATACAGGACAACCGTTGTGAAATATCCTTATCTTACCTCAATGAGATATTACGGTGCACATACAGATTGGAAGTCTTGTCTCCATTTGTGCAGTTCACTAAAATCAAGCAACATTATCGTACAAGTAGCACAACATATGAAAGCACACTGCAGAATCATGTGAAAGAAGGCTAGTATTGACCTCTCATGATGCGGAATTCAAACAACGCACAAGAAGAAGATCTGAACCAAATTCGCCTTAACGGATAGGAAGTAAGATCTCCTCTTGTGCAGTTCCACTAAGATCAAGCAATCAAGCAACGTTGTCGGTGTGACATTTTGGTTGAACTGCACAAAACACTCTTAAAACAAAAGTGTTTTGTGTAGTGCAACAAAAGGTCACAATGGCAACGAGGTGAAGTAGATAACCCTGTTTACACAGAGGTGCAAAGGAAACAATTAGTGGTCAATAACGGTGGATGACACAGAAGCCAACAAAAAGAAGCATCTACCTTATCTAAATGGGAAAGAAAGCAAGACAGTAGCATTTCTCAAACGGTGGCATTGATTAATATTAACATAGAGATTATATTAACAATAAAATTTGTTAAACATGTAATTTGCTTTTAACTATGGCATTGCATCAATTTTCCAGTGGCATTATTAGAGGGTGTTTGTTTACACGGACATTTTGGTGTAGGGACTAAAAAAACTCTGTGTCAGTCACATCTAAACCAAACAGGAGGGACTTTTAGGGACTAAAAGTGGGAATTTGGGACTAAAGAAAGAAGACCCTGAGGGAGTCTTTTTGGGACTTTTTCCAACAGTTGCCCCTGCCACGCATCGCACCTTGTTTCTATTAGTTCATTACTAGGGGTAACATGGTCTTTTAGCATGTCATTTAATAACCTCTAGTCCATGTTTAGTCCCTGGAACTAAGAAGGTAGGGACTAGGGAGTTTTTAACCATACCGGACCTTAGATTAGCAACAGCTGATGAGTTGCATGGGACAGTGGACGCACCAGCACCATGTGCATCTACCGATGTACTGTGGTCATGCATAGTCCGTTGCAACAAAGAACAAACAACCAAGGAGTATATTTGTGTTGGTCCCAGTTTTGTTATCTTTAGACACCTTTCCCTATGTGAGCGCAGCAAATCTAGTCCTGCTCAAACTCTACAGCCTTGTCCCTTCCTTTCCTTTTTGAACTAGTACTTTTGCCCCTTCCTTTCCTCTTTGAACCACATCCTAGATTTATGTGATACAACTTTCCCCACTACTTTCCCCCATTCATTTCCTCTTTGAACCACGTCCTAGATTCATGCTATACAACTTTCAACCTTCATTTCCTCTTTGAACCACGTCCTAGATTCATGCTATATACAACTTTTCCCACTACTTTCCCCCACTCCTTTCCTCTTTGAACCACGTCCTAGATTCATGGTATACATGCAGCTAGAGCAATGCATGTGGAGTAAGTAAAATATACCTTAAGGTTCTTGGGGCGTGGCTCGGTGGGCGATGGGACAGCGCCGAAGAAGAAGGGGTCGGAGGCCCTCCCGCGCCGCCGCTAGGTGGAAAGTGAATAACTGCACCGGTAGTGGATTCCCTCCCTCGCCGACAGCGACAACGTTAAGCCTCCTTCCCTTCCCGGCGGATGGATCCTGTCGGCTCTTTGAGCAGAAGTGAGGGGAGGGAGAGAGGCCAACGAAGTCTTGTTTAGATCTGGAGAGGGCGAGAGAGTGTGAAGAGAACAACTAAAGCGTTGAGGCTCCAGCGGGAGAGGGCGAGAGAGTGTGAAGAGAGCAACTACAAGCGCTGAGGCTCCAACATGTATATATATACTGGAGAGAGTGTGTGAAGCGTGCAAACCCTAGAAAACATTTTGACCAACCCGAGACCTCAAGTTTGATGAGCGAACAGGCTAACCAGCTACACAACCCTCCCATTATGTTCAACGAGAGGAAAATAACCTTTTATACATTCCTGCATTCGTGTGACAGGCATGCCGTGTTTTTTTTTGTGTGTGGGAGTCATTAGGATTTCAATCATAATCGTGTCGTGTGGCTTTGGTGGTAAGACTATCCACAGTGGTGTAGAAATAATGCAGCCTTAGTCACCTTACCTCTCTCCACGTAGTATGTTGGGTCCCACTAGTCAGAGGGTGAAACAAACAACTTAATAAGAAAAATTAAAAGCGCCAGCGGTGTATCTTACTACCTCACACATCTCACTACTACTCAGGAACACTGTCCAATTGATCCCTCTGTTCGCTCACGTACTATTTTAAGTGAATCCTTATTATAACATGCACACAAATTTTGGGCACTTGTATTCGACTTAAGTCAGTGTGCCACCATATCTCGTATACTTACTACTCCCTCCGTCTAGGTGTAATAAGTCACGTTAGAAGGTGCAACGGGACCAAGGTGCGTGCGTGTGCGTGTGTGTGTTTAACAGCATGTGTGTGTTAGAGAGTCGGTGCATCCTCTCGTTTCCGGGCGTGTCCGGTGGGCACATGCGGACAGCTGCCACGCCCGCTCCTGACCAGCCTGGCCCACCCAAAGCCCCTCCATTGCCCGCGCGCGCTTCCTCCCGAAACGATCAGCACCGCTCCAAAGAATCGGTGCTGCATTCATGCCCGGGCAGAGCGGACGCGACCTCTCACTGGCGTAAGAGTGATGGTTGCTTTGTCCGTCCAACTTACTGCTGGGTCTATGTGATTTGACGGCTCATTGGTCTTTATTATTGAGGTGGTACGACTGCTGGATGTCCCACGCTTTCGGCGAAAGGAGGTAGTAGATTACAATTTTCTCCATTCTTATAGCGGAGGAGTGCAAGAGCAGTGAAAACACGCAGGCTCAGTGATTACATGGCCCACCTCACACTATCACCGTGCGACACCTAACTCTTTACATAGCTCACTTACATGCATGCTACCGGTGCATGCTTGCATGCAGACATGTTGATGTGATTTAAAACCCACTCACATGCATGTGCCACTGTATTTCCGCATGCTTGCATGTGGCTTAGTGCCGAGCCTCTCAACGTCTAGATCAGACGACTATTATGACTGATTTACTTCATCTAATGGCTACATCAATTTTGATGATGTGGCTCAAGGAGAGGATAGAGAATTACTAGTAGTGGGGGCTAGTTATTACTAGTAGATAATTCTTTGTAGAGATTCCACTAGGTGAACTACATACGGAACAAAATGAATGAATCTACACTTAAAATGCATCTATATACATCCGCATGTGGTTCATGGTGAAATCTCTACAAAGACTTATATTTAGGAACGGAGGAAGTACTAGTATAGTACTAGTACATACTGTAATTTATCAGTGAGATAAATGTGTACAATGTATGAAGCTTCCAGCTCCTGTTACATGTATCTTGCATCCAAGGTTGCCCGTTGCAACATTTCATCAAATACAAAGGAGACTAACATGCATGCTATTGCGTCTCAATGATTGACAGATCATAGCAAATATGTACTCCCTTTGTTTCAAAATAATTGTCTCAACTTTGTGCAAACTTTAGTACAAAGTTGTACTACTACTAAAGTTGACACTTATTTTTGGAACAGAGGCAGCTAAAGAAAAAAACGATCCATGCAGTCCCTAGCCCTTGAACCGTGAACCCTGACCAGGCTTCAATTTGCTGGCAACGTTCGAGCTTCCTAATAAATGAAGTTTGCAACCTTTTGATCATCGGATCATTTTGTGCAGTTTCACCAAAATTGAGATGAGCATCCCTGTGGCAAAGAAATTGAAGAAGCGTGATTAGAATAAGATTACTGGGACTAGTTGATGAGACATAAACTCATCACAAATACAGCACATAGAAGCCATTAGAGGTATCAGGTATGTGCGGGGCAAAGAAGTACAGAAATATCCACAGGGAGTGATGTGGGCAGCTGGAGCAGTGGTGCAAGCTGGCTGTAAAGGGAGTTGTACCTGAGGGACGTAGCTCAACCTTGAGGAGGGCGATGGGAGGCGGCAACTGCCCACGTTGCGGCAGTGAGCAAGGGACGAAGGCAACCTCACCGGCTTTGTGAGAGAGAACAGTGGGGACCCCTGATCGGGACGTGCCGACAGTGGGTTTTCGCCATCGGCGACGGCCACCGCATGTACACTAAGCATCCACCCCTTCCCCAAGCGGACGTGATCCGCCGGGTTGTTAGAGATGTGGCCACAGTCGTTTTGCGCGAGAGAGTGTGAAGAGAGCAACCCCAACAAGCAACCATGTAGGCTGGCCCGTCCTGACTATGTATATAGTGGAGTGGTTTCCTTTTCTCTCCATATGAACCTATCATATTGCGTACGTGCCACTGAAGAAAAAAAATTATTTATAAATGACGCGGCACCTACTACTCGTTCTCCTATAACCATGCGCTTGGCATCACCAAAATATTAACCTTGCGATTGGCTCTTGCCTCTTCGGGAAGTCGAGCAATAATGGTAGTGCAGTATATATCATTCTGGCTATATGAGACCGAATGAATTGCTGCCCGTCCACCACGTGGGCGAGGGTCGAGGGGCGAGGGAGAGTGCCACTACATACGGAGCAAAATGAGTGAATGTACACTCTAAAATACGTCTATATACATCAGTGTTTGGAGTATGTACTAGTAGTTCATATTGAAATCTACTAAAGGACATATATATTCCAAACAATATGATATAATCTCTATAACCAAGGTAGTAGGGACGAGGAGTAAATGGAGGAGGTAGTAGATTTTTCTCCTTGTCCTACGAGCCACCGCGCGCATGGGCGAGGGAGCGGGAGTAAGGCGGAGCAAGCTTCACCTCATCCTGCGAGCCACCACGTCCGTGGGCGGGGGAGACGACATACTAAGCAAGCTTCTCCTTGTTCTACGAGTTGACGGGACACATCAAAAGTACTCCAGTGTATAGAGCCTTGCCTCTAAGGTAGGCCCCACATGGTTTGCCTCTTTTTTTAATTTAACATAACGCGTCAAGTCGCAATTTGTTTGTTCACCCATGGTAGACGATCCTCCCTCCACCAAGTGGACAACCAGTACACGTGCCAAATTACCACGTGGGCTGCCTTTTACATAAAGAAATGAGCTCCACCGTGTACCCGCGCGGGTGTGGTTGGGAAAGAGACGGGAGTACGTGCACCGTGCACGCGCCTCTTCTCTTCGTGCACGTACCCCACCTACGTGGGTATGTGTGAGAGATACAAACCACGTTTGTGAGTGTTTTTTGTTTTGTGGTGGGGGTGGGGGTGGGGTGGGGGTTGATTTCATGAATTATTTGTGGGAATATGTGTCGATGACATCTCAAACAAAATTTTGCATGCAATGTGTGTGAAATGGAGGCCTATCCATATCATACATAGAGGGTCGGGCAATCCACAAGAAGAGAGGGAGGGGTCATAGCTATCGATAGAGTCGAAGAGAGGATCAAGTGGGTGGGTGCAAGATCGATGAAGAGAGCCATCGAAATTGTGTGTGTGTGCAAGTCAAAGATATAGGGCGACTGGCCTACCGGAACGTAGAGGGCACATGCCAAGTTTGTGTGTGGCAGGGAGACATGGCTAGAGCGCTTGATGCATCGATGTGTGTGGGGGGGAGGGGGTGGGGGGAAGGGTAGGCAGAGGCCTAACTATAGAGGTAGAACGACTCGTACATGTGTTGAGAAGGAGAGACCCAGCTATGTCTTGAGGGAGATCGGTCGACATCCATACATAACTGAAGGACGGGAAATATGATGGGACAGAGAGAGAGAGAGAGGAGAGAGAGAGAGAGGGAGGGAGAGGGAGGGAGAGGGGTAGAGTGTTGGATGGGTGATGGAGTTGCTTCTCGGAGATGTTGGGAGAGGCCTACTAGACAAACTGAGGGTGGAACTGCAATGTTATCAATAAGAGTGGGGATGTGTTTATGTGTGTGCCTGTGCGTGATAGATCTGTCGGGACGCATCCATGGATGATGAAGGGTAACCATGTGTTTGGTAAGCAAACCTAACTAGATCGGTAGATCAATTGTTGTTTGTCAGAGGAAGGGAGAGACACAACTAATGAGGTAGATCGATCGACGTGTGGGTAAAAACGAGTTATAAGGACCTAGCTGGCTATATGTATAGCGAGAGATCGGTCGGTGTACGTCCATCTGTTAGAGGCCAATAAGGCCCGGCGAGACGGATAGACAGAGAGAATGGAGCTAGGAGGTGGTGCGAGAGGCCCAACTACTAGCTAGATAGGGGGAGGAG
Source organism: Triticum aestivum (assembly GCF_018294505.1). NCBI lineage: Eukaryota > Viridiplantae > Streptophyta > Magnoliopsida > Poales > Poaceae > Triticum > Triticum aestivum. Next base: position 482,796,967 of record NC_057801.1, on the reverse strand, counting down.
TGTGCGGTTGTGAGATCGATGAAAAGAGGGGTGAGATTTTACACGTGTGTCTGACCGTATGAGAGACACGAGGCAAGGACACATAAAGGAGGAGATTGAAGCTGTGTGTGTATGTTGTAGGCAGGCATCGCTGGAGAGGTTTATCTATCGGTGTGTGTCGGAAAGGAGTTGTGGAGACTCTGAGAGAACGACCTAAAGAAAAAAATGAATGTGCCCGGTGGATAGAATGCCGAGGGAGGGGGAGGGCGAGGAGGGCGTGTGCATGCACGAGAGAAAGTTAGTGGTAGCTACAAAGGTTAGAGGATTGTGTGGGTGTAAGAGACTAACAAAGATCATAATTTATTATGAAAGCGGATTCATATATTTGAATAGGAGATCATAGTGTTTTAAACATTGCATGCATGAATATAGCGGTGATACACGTGTTGTGCACATGTTATACCATAATGTGATAATGCATGGCATTTGCAACTCACAGCTAAATGCCGAACAATCTAAACCATATTATACATCAAACAATCTCACATTTTATTTGAATTTGTGATAATGTGCGGCGTTTGCAGGTTACAACTAAATATCGAGCAATCTAAACAATATTATATATCAAACATTCTCATATTTTATTTGAATTTGTGGTAATGTGTGGTGTTTGCAACTCACATCTAAATACTTGTAGGCGTAGGGGGCGGGCACCATACATAATGTGATAAACACATTATACATATGAGACATGGTTTAGGTTATGAAGATCTAGCTAGAGCTAGAAATGTAATGTGATTTGAAATCAAAATAAAGTGGATTCAAAAAATCTAGTTCGAGCTCATATAGTACACATAGTTCATATGTAAATCGAGACTAATCATGTGGTGTGCTGTGAAGATAATACACAAACGATGGTTTAACTTGACAATAATGCTGATTGTAGATCTTATTAAAACAAAGAAATGAATTCAAATGCTTTGACTTCACAACAATCATTACTGTAGATCTTATTCAAATTTAGTTCATATTGAAGCGGTAGTATATACGTTTGGAATGCACTAAAACGTTCATTTGAGTAGTAGGTTGCATACATTATACACGCAGCGAAATATTTTAATTGAACATAACATGAATTCAAAGTTTTGAATGACATTTGTAGTGCGCATTGATTTGGTACAGTACACGTTAGGCTTGTCCGGAAATTTCAACCCGCGCCTTGTTAGCCCGAAATATTTAAGATATATCTTTGTCTTGTTGTGCTCCGACAACTCCCTCCATCTCAACCCGCACCTTGCTATTCCGAAATTACAACACGCGCGAAAACTCCCACCTCCTGTGAAATCCCGACACGCGAAATGCCCGTGGTACCCCTGAAGCGAAAGAACCGCCTCAAATCAGTGGGGGGTACTTTCGTAACTTACCCCACATTTCGGACAAGCGTGTCTCTAAGCCATGGTTCCCCATTGCCATCCCATCCACCCACCCATTCCTACACCGAGGCCGCGAAAACCCGCGACGAAACCCCACACCCTGCTCCGTCCGCCACCCAGCCGGAGCCTCTTTCCCGACGACGTCGTCCACAGCAACACCTCGACGTCCCTCATTGTAAGACCTTGAAGTATGTCTAGAGGGGGGGTGATTAGACTACTTGACCAATTAAAAACTTAACCTTTTCCCAATTTTAGAGTTTGACAGATTTTAGCTATCTTAGGACAAGTCAAGCAATCATCATACAATTCAAGCAAGCATGCAAAGAGTATATAGGCAGCGGAAATTAAAGCATGCAACTTGCAAGAGAGTAAAGGGAAGGGTTTGGAGGATTCAAACGCAATTGGAGACACGGATGTTTTTGTCATGGTTCCGATAAGTGGTGCTATCGTACATCCACGTTGATGGAGACTTCAACCCACGAAGGGTAACGGTTGCGCGAGTCCACAGAGGGCTCCACCCACGAAGGGTCCACGAAGAAGCAACCTTGTCTATCCCACCATGGTCGTCGCCCACGAAGGACTTGCCTCACTAGCGGTAGATCTTCACGAAGTAGGCGATCTCCTTGCCCTTACAAACTCCTTGGTTCAACTCCACAATCTTGTCGGAGGCTCCCAAGTGACACCTAGCCAATCTAGGAGACACCACTCTCCAAGAAGTAACAAATGGTGCATTGATGATGAACTCCTTGCTCTTGTGCTTCAAATGATAGTCTCCCCAACACTCAACTCTCTCTCATAGGATTTGGATCTGGTGGAAAGAAGATTTGAGTGGAAAGCAACTTGGGGAAGGCTAGAGATCAAGATTCATATGGTAGGAATGGAATATCTTGGTCTCAACACATGAGTAGGTGGTTCTCTCTCAGAAATGGTAAGTTGGAAGTGTAGGTTTGTTCTGATGGCTCTCTCCACGAATGAAGAGGAGGTGGAGGGGTATATATAGCCTCCACACAAAATCTAACCGTTACACACAATTTACCAAACTCGGTGGGACCGATTCAACAGACTCGGTCGGACCAATTTAGTAAACCTAGTGACCGTTAGGATTTTCGGTGGGACTGACATGCAACTCGGTAGGACCGATTCGGTTAGGGTTAGGGCATAACGTAATCTCGGTAAGACCGATTACACAAACTCGGTGAGACCGATTTTGGTAATAAGCTTTCCAGAGAGTTGGTCGGGTAAACTCGGTGGGACCGATTTGCTCTTTTCGGTGAGACCGAAATGTTACAAAAGGGAAACAGAGAGTTTACATTGCAATCTCGATGGGACCGATCGCTCACTTCGGTTAGACCAAAACGTTACAAAGGGAAACAAAGATATTACAATCCCATCTCAGTGAGACCGAGATCCCTATCGGTAAGACCGATTTGCCTAGGGTTTGTGGCAGTGGCTATGACATTTGAACTCGGTGGCGCCGGATAGAAAGAATCGGTGTGACCGATTTTGGCTTTAGGTTTAGGTCATTTGTGGATGTGAGAAAGTAGCTGAGGGTTTTGGAGCATATCACTAAGCACATGAAGCAAGAGGCTCATCAAGCAACACCTCATCCCTCCTTGATATTATTGTCTTTTCCTATAGACTCAATGTGATCTTGGATCACTAAAATATAAAATGAAGAGTCTTGAGCTTTTGAGCTTGAGCCAATCCTTTGTCATTAGTACTTTGGGGGATCCACTTTCATCATCCATGCCATGCCATTCATTGAGCTTTCCTGAAATAATAGTCCTGGAATAGCATTAGCTCAATGAGCTATATGTTGTTATGAATTACCAAAACCACCTAGGGATAGTTGCACTTTCACTCATCCACCATACCGGATGAGGATCCGTCGTCGATATCATCGTCCCGCCGGTTCAGCCACCCCGTCCTCCACCTCCAAGGAGCTTCCCCGATGTTCCCCTCGTCTTTCGCGCCACCTCCATTCCCACACCGCCGTCTTCACCTGCACCACCGGAAGAGCATCATCATCACCATTTCCTCGGATGAAGCTACGGCCTAATCGGCGCCACCGAAGAGGTTGTACACTAATCGCTGCATTTTCTTCTCGATTCGATCTCACGGTGATGCCGGCGCTCGGTCCCGAGCCGACATGGCGCGGCTCCATCCACGGCGGCGTCGCTGGCCACTTCCTCCATGGCGTCGCTCCCTCAGCGGCGACGTCCACATTAGTAGGAGCTGCTGCTGCTTTAGCTCTCACTCGCGCTGCTGCTCTGCTCTTGCTCTCGGTCCCCTTCCTGGTCTGCTCTTGCTATTGCTCTTGCTCGCGCTGCTGCTCTCGCTCTTGCTCTTGCTTGCGATGCTGCTCTGATTTGGCTACACTTCAGTCAACTGAATTGACTTTTTGGTCAGTCGATTTTCAAGGGGTGGGCTCGCCTGGGTGAAGGAAGAACCAGCCGCAGCGAGGAGGGGGCTCGCCGGAGAGGTACCACACTATCTATCTTAGGGTTTAGGATGGGGGCGGTGGTCGCCGGCGTTGGCGGGGCGGTGGCGTGGGGATCGCCGGAGAAAATGCTCGGCACGGGGGGGGGGGGGCCTAGAGGGATGGCCGGGGTGGCGGCGGACCGGCGGTGGGGAGTGTTTTCGGGGCGGGCGGGGTGGCGCACCACCGGCCGCGGGCGGCGGGGGGCTGCTGTTTGGCCGGTGGTGGCTGGCGGCTCAGGGGGGTGGAGGTTGAAGATGAACCGCAAGCCCTTGATTTCGTATCCAACGGCTGCAAAATCGACTAACCAGAGATGAAAAAGTCAATCGATCGACGTGTAGCCTCACCTTGCTACTGCGTTCAGTTTCGACAGCAAAATTCAGTTTCGACAGCAAAATTCAGTTTCGACAGTTAGGTTCAGTTTCGATAGTTAAGTTCAGTTTCGATAGTTAAGTTCAGTTTCGACAGTTAAATTCAGAGATGAGCAGCTGATGTATTTTACATCTAGCACTTTGTGGTTATGTATTTTACGTCATGTATTGGAGATGCTATTAGAATTCCACTCAGGTTAACGTTGTTTGTTGTCTCTCTTGTCCTGCTTCAGCCTCGGCGTCGTACAACTCACCGGAGCTGCTCCAATGACGAAACCCTCCATCACAGCAGAGCAGTACCTCGGGCTCCATCTCCAAACGCCTAAGATCTTCTTCCCCTCCTCCGACAGCAAAGTCAGCCGGAGCATCCTCACCGGCCAACCCAATCACGCTGAGATCGACATGGCTTCGCCAAAGAGGTTGTACACTTGTTGCATTTCTTTTTTACTCTACATGTTATATATATTGTCCACTGAGCACACGGATTTGTTCCTTTAGTGTCTCCTTGAAAGAAAAAACGTAGGAATTTTAATTTTCACTTGTCCTCCTTTTCAAATTCCTATTCATGAAGCACAAGACTAAGAGATAGTAGCATAATAGCATTATAACCGTACATTTTCTTGTGGTTTGACTTAATCTCACCATGCTTCTTTGCATCCTGTGATCTTCCAATTGTTGTGAATCAAACACCCAGATTGGCAGAAATCCTGTGTTTTTAAATTCTCTGTTTTGCACGTGCATTCCTATCCTATTCCTGTCTATTTCCTATCCCTGCATTGTTGGAATCCTCCAATTCAAACGAGCCCTTACAGAATTACTTCTCTTACATATAGTTGTCAAAGAAAACCTTGTGTGGTTTGTCCCGCTCCTGCTGTGGTCGTCCACCCCAGCTCAGCTGCTCCAACGACAGAAGGGTCCAGCACAGCAGGGATCCGGCCTCCAGACTGTCTTTCGCCGCCTCAGATCTTGTTCCCCGCCGCTGGCAGCCATGAAAACTGCATTATCATCATCAACCGAGCAGATGACCTCGAGGACTACACGGGTCTGCAATAGAGGTCGCACTCTTTCGTGTCTGCTTACGCTATGCATCGCTTAATGTTACATGCTACTTTATCGTCCTATTCACCGATTATACTTTGAGTCAGCTCCAAACTAATGGTCAAACTTGAGTTTTTAAATGGTTGTGGGGTACATATCGGGGCTGCTATCAATAGTATCTATCTACTATATGGTTAATCTCCGGTGTCTACTATGAGTTTCATGTTGGGTGGGAAACAAACAGTAAAGAAGCCATTGTCTGTATTTTTTAACTGAAGCCATTATCTGCCTGCTATTATTAGTTTTGGGTCTATCCATAGGTTGCTACCATCACTTTGGATTTCTGCATGCACTCCTTACATAATCTCACTATGTTTTATTCCTATGCATGACAGTTATTGTAAACAATGGAACTGAACATGTAGAGCAAAAGAGACGAGCCTTGCATGGCAATAAAATTTCATGCAGACGTCGCTCCATGGTAGGCGCAAAGGCAGCCCCCCTCCACGCATTTCGGATTGTAATCGAGAGGAAGATATCTGTTCTGAGGGGGATTCAGAAGGAGAAGATAACTCCTATTTACCCCCTGAGGTCTTCGCTCTAACTTGGCATACTGATGTTGGTTATATCCTGCATATGGTGTCTTGCATTGCTTACTTTATACATCAAATATGTCATCTGCTTAGTTTAGACATCCTTTGTGCGAATGCCATCTGTTTAGTTTATTCATCGTTTATGTGAATTATGCAACGCCATCTTGTTTAGCCAGGCATCATATATGTGAATTTTGCAATGCTATCCTGCTTAGCCAGTCATCTTATATGTAAATTATATCAGGCCATCCCTTTTTTCGTTACATATTACATTTGTCAACAATGTTAGTACATTCAACTGCTCTTCCTGTGCATCAGCCATTTGACACGGTGATGGCAAATTCTGGACTGAAAACAAGGTCTTCAGAGCAGACTATGCTATCTGACGAAGCGCATATCTCGCTGGTTACGGATAGCTCCTCAGAGGAGGATCCAAAGACAGATGACCAGTCCTATCCCCCCCCCGAGGTGTATGCTCTAACTTGGCAGGGTTATGTTGCTCATATCGTGCGTATGGTGTCTCGCATTGCTATGTCATTTGATTAGTTTAGACATGCTTTGTGTGAATGCCACCTATTCAGTGTCTAATTCCATATATGTGAATTATGCATTGCCATCTTGTTGCAAGACATTATATATGTGAATTATACAATGCTATCTTGTTGCAAAGGCATTATATATGTGAATTATGCAATGCCATGCTGTTTAGCCGATCATCATGTATGTGAATTATATCATGCTATCATTTTCTGTATTACGTGTTCCATTTGTCGACAACGTTTGTATATTCAACTACTCTTCCTGTGCATCAGCCATTTGAAGCGGTGATGGAAGTATCTAGAGTGAAAACAAGGTATTAGAGCAGACAATGCTACCTGCTGAAGCAGACATCTTGCTGGTTACAGAGAGCTCCTCAGAGGAGGATTCAGAGACTGATCACCAGTCCTATTCCCCCCCTGAGGTCTATGCTCAAACTTGGCAGGGTTATATTACCCATGTCATGCATGTTGTCTTGCATTGCTTAGTTTTTACATCATATATGGATTGCCATCTGCTTACTTGCTTACTATATAAATCATATATTTGAATTATATCATGCCATCATGTTTACATAGTACATACACATCATCTATCTGAATTATGGCATGGCAACCCATTTAATAAAGACATCATATAGTTATATCATCTCATCCTGTTTAGTGTTTACAATCATCATATTTAGAATTATGGCATTCTATCCATGAATGTATGTGAATTATGGCATGCCATCCTATTTAATAAACACATTATATAGTTATGTCATGTCATCCTGTTTACATAGTCTCATATTTTGAACTATGCATTTCCATCTTTTTTAGTTAGCCATCATAATGTGAAATTGTGTCATGCTATCCTGTTTAGTTAGCCATCATATATGTGAAATTGTGTCATGCTATCTTGTTTGGTTAGACTACATAAATATGAATTATTTCATGCCCTCTTTTATTCCCCACTATCCATTGCACCTGTCTATCATACAATGTCTATACTTTCAATTACTTTTCTTGTTTATCAGCCATTTGAATTGGAGAGCGTGATGGCAGTATCTAAGGGAGTAACAACACGGTCTTTAGAAAAGATAGTGCTACCAGTTGATGCAGATAGAACCACAGTTGTACTTGCCCAAGGACCAGATCCACCACACATAACCCAGACTCTCGCAGATTGTACCCCTACCCAGTTGGACAGAGAACTAGCTACACCCCATCTGATCCCAACCCCGGCAGATAGTAATCCAGTTCCAGTTGACACAGCACCGTCTCCACCACAGAGCACCCAAACATGAGCAGTTAGTAAGGGAACTGCAGTGCCCAAAGCACGAGGACCACCACTCCGAATCCCAACTCAACGCTTAAAGGAGAAGAATATTTGTTCTCAAGTCAGGTTCTGTAGCTATGGTTCATACTCCTTTGCTCTTGCATTACTGTATTTACTCATACCAACTATTTTCAAATTTGAAGGATGGAATTGAAACTCCAGTGGCGCAACAGGTATGTTTTAAACCTGTTTCTTTAACTGGTTTAATGTTGTAACCTGCTCTATGTTGATTTCAGTTTCAATTGAATAAACAGTTATGTTCTCATGTCATGCACATTACAAGTGTTGTTATTGCTCTATAGTTACCCACACTTATATTCTGTCTATTCTACTTTGTCTTGAACAAATATTATTTGAACTGTGTCTCTATCTTGATTTGGCAACAAAAACTAGAATGATATAGACCATAAAGTGACCATGATCATAGATATATGTTTGCTTCATGTTGTTATCCTGTCCACTTTACTACTGAACTCATTTACCAAAATGAGTTTCATATACAACATGGTAAACATGTGATGTGTCTGCTTGTTTCTCTTTTAGAATGCGGACAAAATATTGGAGAACAGTACCGCGTTATCCAATGGTAAAGGAAGTAATGCAGATAAGGTTCAAGATAGTGAGACATCCCTGTTGGTTTCCAAGAAAGCTGATAAAAACTATCTTGACGACAGTGAGGGAACCCAAAAGTCCTGTCTTGATGTAGTGTTTGAGTTACTGGCCACTACTGCTGGCACAAGCTCTTCGAACTCGCTACCTGAATCAGTTCGTCTTCTTGAGTCTCAACTTCAAGTTGAAAGACATCGATCAGATGTGCTGCGAAAGGAAGCTGAAGGACTGAGGAAGTCCATGCAGAATTCAGATGCATATTTTCTAGTGCAACAGCAAGCGCTGGAGGATTTAAGCGCCAAACAAGAGAAAGTTAATAAGCTTGCTAAGCATCTTGCCAGCATTATGGGTACCCAGGATATTGTTTCTTGAGATGTTCTGAAGTGGTTTCAGTTTTGGATTTGTTTTGCTGTGGCGTTTATTTGCGCTGGTCGCCAACTTTGACAACCAGTGTATATGATATGCTGCTTTGTTCCCTATATTTGCACTGGTGGCGAACTTTGATGCCCAGTGGATGTAACATGTGTAATAGCCGTGATAGCCTAGCATAAGTTGCTTGCTTATTTATTTCCTTGTTGTCTTGTTTATTTGTTTGCTTGTAGTCAGTGCAGTTCTTTTTCGTGGTTTGCTAGTGGCTGCAATAACCTATTTTTTAAAACTAGGCCACAATAACCATGGGCTAATATTTACTGTAGTGACACTGGGCCTCCTACGGGCCGTAGAAACAGTGGGCCTTCTACGGGTCATAGAAACAGTAGGCCTTCTACGGGCCGTAGAAACAATGGGCCTTCTACGGGCCGTAGAAACAATGGGCCTTCTACGGGCCGTATCACCAATGGGCCTTATACGGGCGTATGACGATAATGGGCCATCGTTAATAGGCCGTATTTGATGACACTATGAAAACGGCCCAACGTATTAACGGACCACAAACGGGCCGATGTAACCACGGGATGAACTTGGCCCACAAGCAAAAAATGACAGTAACGGGCCATAAGTAAACGAATGCTGGAAATGAGCCCAAGAATAAATGGGCTCTGAGAAGGCCGAAAGATAACATTTGCTGGAAACGGCCCAACTGAATAACGGGCCCTTAATGGGTATAAAGTGATATACTGTTCATTACGGGCCAGTTTCACCACGGGCTGTTAATGGGTGTAAAGTGATACACTGTTCATTGCGGGCCAGTTACACCACGGGCCGTTAATAGGCCAAGAGTTACATAGGGCCTCATATGGGCCGAAAGACGTCATGGGCCATACATGGGCCAGAAGTGAAAACGGGCTGGAATCATATTGGATGGCCCAGATGATGCTACTGGGCCTAATTCGGATAGGGCGTAACGGGCCTTGGGTTAGCGGGCTGTAAATGGGCTACATGCGAACAGGCCATTAACAGGCTTTCCATGGGCCGGGCCGCCACCTTTTAACCAAGTCAAACGGGCCGGCCTTTTCACAGGAATGGGCCTCTGTTGGGTCGTGCCACGTGTCGACGTATCATAGGCGCCTTCTGTCCAATGAGTGGATGACATCTGTCCCAACGATGAGCCGACACGTGTTTCCTCCAGCCAATGATGATTTTACACATGGAAAATCCCCATTGGTCGGGGCTGTTAACGGGTTATCAGATCCAAAACCCGACCCGATAGCTTAACGACGTTCCGTTACGGTGGATGCCACGTGTCGGTCACCCTTGACGAAAGCACTTCTGTGACGCGCGATTTATTGTCATGGAAGTGGACACTTTCGTGATGATAATTTTGGTAATGTCATGGAACACATCTACGACAGCACAGGTATGACTATCTTGATTATGTCATAAATTTGTCATGGATGTACATGCATGACAAAAAACGCGACCTACTGTGACAAACATGTATCATCACGGAAGTGTATTTTTTTGTAGTGAGTCACCACCACGCCCCACTCCTCCTCACCTTATCTCTCATCTTTCTCCCTCCATTTTTATATACAAGGGGACACTATCAAAATTACAATTTGCAAATATACAAGGCCACTAACACTAATCGATGCAATATTAATGGTGTTTGCCTCGTGGTACTAGCAAAGGAGGACATTAATTATACCTTGCATGCATGCGGGAGTTTGTAAAAAAAATGCATCTTGATGTTCCGTGCAATGCACGGGCATCTTGCTAGTCCATGAAAACAACACATGGCAAAATTCCACGATGAACGAGAGATTTGAATCTATTGGGAGGGGTTGTTTGGATCTTGCCCGGGGTAGCCAAAATATTGGCGACCCTTTTGTCCACCGGTGCCTTTGCCACCGATGAACAGGAATGGCTCGGGTGCTCATGCTGTCATGCATCCTCCAGTGCGCACGTTGGAGACGAGCTCGCACGAGCTGTGTTTTTTTGTCCCACAACACCGCCCGAGCCGCCCGCAGACCGACCGGCGACCCACAAATTATGCCATCCAACCGTAGCCGCACACATTATGACAGCAACTCTACCAACCAGATGAAATTCACGCAAACACGTAGACAAACTGATATTTCATATAAACAACGACAGGAATCATATAAAATACCGGATTTTCATACAACCATGACGAATTTCATTACATTCAAATGAACTACGCGGTCCTAGTTCTGGGCAGCAGAGGTATATAATACCTGACATAAATGGTCGCCCTCCGATCGATTTTTGTGTTCCTCATGTCCGGCAGCACGATCACCGGACTGCCAGGAGCCCCGGAGGTATATGCTTCAGCGCAAAGGACGGCTCGCTTCCCCACTGCCCAACCTATATCATTGGCTGGTGCCGAAGATGATGGTGGCCGGCACCAGTTCGAGTTCATCACCGGCCACTACTTTGCCATGGCCGGCACCGACTCGAGTTCATCCTAACATTCCCCTCTTTTGTGGAGCCCATGCAGGGTCAACGAAGGTCCTCGCAACAAAAGGATCCAGCAAGACACCTGCTGTGTACGCCGGCATCGCCTCCGCGGTGGCCTTCATGGGCCCCAAGCGGCGGCGGCCTCCCGTGTTCTACTTCTCCTCGATGATGGCGACGGACGCGGAGGCGCTGGCCATCGACTCGTTGCTCTCTGCGCACCCGTCTTCTGTCGCTGCTTCCATGGCACGGCCGCCGGCATGGGAGTCTCAGCCACAGAAACGGGAGACGCGATACGAGGCGGCGGCATGGACGGCAGCAACGACACCCGTGCGCCGCTCCTCGTCGAGCTGGCCTGGAGCGGCGAGTTGCTGAACTGCGCGCCGGCTTGGGGCGGCAACTGGCTCCGTCGGGCGAGGGAAGGGAGATGGATCAGCGAGCTGCATAGCTCGTATCCGGCGGGCTACCCAGCCGGCTTGGATGCGTAATAACTACTTTTCATAAGCCATTGTAAGAGTGGACAAAATGGTGGAGGAGATTGGGGAGCGGCGGAGGTGTGCAATTCTTGGCCAGCGTTTGGCCTCGTTTAAATAGGAGATTAAATAGACGACGGATGGGAGGAGCTCGGCCGATGTTGCATTTAACGCCGGCCCGGTCATGAACGGACGTGTGTCCAGAGTGGGTTTCTCGGCTTCCACACGGGCGGGTTTCATGGAGGCGTTTGAATGCGGCATGGAGGCGTGTTCAGCCAGGCATGCCGCGAGTGGCGCCCTCGACTCTGACCTAGGACACCGCACCGTTCTTCCACTGACGTGTGGGCTCTTTGGGTGCATGGCCTGCATGTCAGTGACCCAACGCAGGCAACGCACAGCAGAGGAACCTTTGGTGGGCCAGGGCAGTCAGAAGCAGGCATTTCATAAACCGATGATTGTTCATTGAGTGTGATGTCATCTTTTTCATGTAGATAAGCCTACTATGTTGATAGACCGTTCGATACGTTGTGATTCATAAAGACCGCTGCAAACATCAATGTTCTGCTTATCACAGATAATATTGATAATACACGTAACAATCCATGTCCTTAACAAAGGGTGCATGCACGTATAGGTTGAGCGTGTGTCTTGCGTCGTGTGCTGTGTGCATGCAGGCGTGCGAGTTTTGCGTGCGTGCAAGGGTACGTTTCAGTGTTGCATGCATGGGTGCGTATGTGCGTGTGTTTGTGAGTGCATGTGTACGTGTCAGTGTTGCATGCCAGCATGCGTGCGTGTGTACATTATGTGTACGTGTCAGTGTTGCACACCTACATGAGTGTGTGTCTTGCGTGCACGCATGTGTACGTGCGGGTGAGGCTACACGTCAGTCGACTGAGTTTTTCATCTCTGGTCATTAGATTTTCCAGCTGTTGGATACGAAATCAAGGGCCTCCAGTTTATCATCAAACTCCACCCCCTGAGCCGCCAGCCACCACCGGCCAAACCGCCAGCCCCCGCCGCTCGCGGCCGGCCGCCCTCCCTGAAACCACTCCCCACCACTGGTCTGCCGCAGCACCGGCCATCCCTCTAGCCCCTCCCCCCCGCGCGCCGAGCTTTTTCTCCGGGGATCCCCACCCCACCGCCCAATGAACGCCTCCCCAACCTCCGGTGACTGCCAACCAGAGGTCTCACGACTTTGAATACCCACCGACCACTAATTTATTACCATTTCTATCCTTCATATACGCGCTGACGGGTGGGCCCTATGGTAATGTGCGTTGCTGAATGTGGACCATTTGACTGGTCAATTGATCGTGTTATCAACAAATTACGGAGTTGTATGGTGAGCTAGTGACTGTATGATCACCCTAAAGTGTACTCCTAGTTTATTAACACAATACAGACTCAAACTACCATTTCTTTCTTTCATATACGGGCTGACAGGTGGGCCCCACGGTTACGCGCCCCGATGGTGCAACACTAGTTGCGCCGCGTGGAACGTTTGACTGGTCAATTGATTGTGTCATCAACAAAATGCGGAGTTGTACGGGTGAGCCAGTGACTGTATAATCATGACATGTATTTGTTTAACACGGTACAGACGCAAGGGCTCATATATACACGCAAGCACTCATCGCTATAAGCGCACACACATGAACCCTACCCCTATGAGCACCTTCGAGAGAGTGGGCCAGCATATATGATCTTGAGATTTTATGAAGTCGCCATAGGTGCCTCGTAGTCGAGTGGAACGTCTCCTCCCACTGAACGTACATCACCGGAAAATACTGAAATTAACACAAGATAAATGCGAGCACCGGGACTTTAACCTTGGTGGGCTCGAGAAACCACTGTCCTCTAACCATCCAACCACATGTTGGTTAGCATGACAAAATGTATGTGGTGACCGTGATGAGCTTATCCTAAAGTCCAGTGACCATATCATGCTTTCGCTTTAAATACAATGACCGTAAGTGTCATCAACAAAATACGGAGCACGCATCAAATGCAAAGTCCGTCAGTGTCATCAACAAAATATGGAGACGTATCGTGAGCTAGATACCGTTGTACTATTGTATATGCTTATTTTCTTAGTGGCCGATTGCGTGTGTGGTGTGGTGGGCACATCATTTCTAGTTGTGGTGGGTCAACATGAAGACTCATGGGTCGGTTCCATCCTGCGCCACATATAGGTTGGACCGAGACGTGTTATACGAAGACCCATGTGGAGGACTCGGCATACAACACGAAGCTACCAGAGTCGCGGAGGACTCTATCCCCACTGGTGATAAGCCGACTATATATGATTTGTAACCCTAGGCCCTTAGTATGTTATACAAGCTTGGGGGCTAGTTCGTCGATAGTATACACACATGCACAATGCCTGGTATTCACGTGTACTTTGTACACACCCCTATCACTAATATACAGTACCAGGAGTAGGCTCTTTCTTCAAATGCAAGGGTCCGATCCGAACTAGGGTAAAACTTTGCCTCGTATTACCATCCAGCCTAACAGCCAGGGATATCCTATCGAATGATATGATGAAATCATATCTGCCAACTACTAAGAGAGAGGTGTGTCGGGGGGGCAATGTGTGCGAGAGAGGCCTAAAGATAATGTGCGTGCGGGAGACACGTAGGCATATGTGCGTATAGAGGGCTAGTAGAGACCGTGCATGTGTATATATGCATGTGAGAGAAATAGTGTTTTCCAACTGAGGTTAGTGAAAAGAGTGGTACATAGTAGTCAGAAAAAGAGAGAGAGAGAGAGAAACAGAGAGAGCATGTGTGTGAGACACCCCGACACCCTGAGAGAGATTGTGAGCATGTGTGAAAGAGAAATGCCGATGCATATAAAGTGTGTGCACTTATGCGTTAGATAGAGAGATATATAACACGTTTGTGAGAACGGGGCGAGGCATAGTGCATCTACGTGTAAAAGGCGGTTCTATGCATTAAATTAAAATATAAATGGCATTATTATTTTTGGATGAGATCACGAATTTTGCAAATTGCGTATGGACGAAAATCGGTCTATTAGACACCCATACTCTATTGAATTCTAGCATGTGCATGTGTTTATTTCGTATTATCGATCCATAGAGTGAGAGCGGTTTGAAATACAGGAAATGGGTGCTTTTGCAATTCATATATAAACATTAATTAGTGCACTCCATGTTGTTAGTGTGAAGCACTTTATACATTTGTCACTTGCATGGATACATTCCAAATTGCTAGCTACGAAATAGAATACATGTCGAATTCAACATAAAGGGGGTTTCGAAGATTCGAATTCATAGGAAGTGCATTCATCTATTTGAACCCGAGATAATGGCATTTGTAAATCAGATGTAAAAGGGGGCATCAATCTTTGTTGTGAGTTTGAACATGCTATATATATTCATACGCATATCTAACTTTTTTTTGCAACCAAGGAGATTATATCTGGAACCATGCATGAACTGAGGTAAGTTGCATATTTTTTAATATATACTCGTGTACAATGTATATTCAAATGTACCCCCTCCATTCCAAAATAATCGTAGCTTTAGGATTTTCAAGAGTAAAGATTTGTGAAGTTTGACAAATCCTGAAAGTTCAATTCAAGAGAACCGAAAACGTTAATGCTTCTGCTCCCAAATATTGAACAAAGCGCCAAATAGGCCTCTGGTCACCCGAAACCGCGCGAGACTAATGTTTGGTGGTAGGAAATTACTGTCCTGACTCTGGCCCGTGTAGCCTATCGGCCCGATGTCCAAAGGTCTAAACCGGGGTAGGTTTGTAACTTCACCAAGACGCCAGTCTCAACCGCCTCCGAGAAGCATTCATACGCCGTGGGCGCCTAAACACCCATGCGCTCGGCCGAAATCTATCTCGCCCACATTTGGGACACCTGACATGACTGTCCTACCCCCAACCCGCAATATGTCCGAAATTTTAGATGGGGGCAAAGTTTGTAACTTTCCCCAAATTTCAAACAAGCGCGTCTCAAACCGAAACATTGTTCCCCCTTAGTTCCCCGCCTCCCTCCGTTTCCCCATTCATACTCCATGGGCGCAAAAACGCCCTCTCCACCAGCCGCGAAACCCCAGCCTCCTCCGTCCTCCACCCCATAGCGGCCAATCCACTGCCGCCCTCCTCCATCATGCCGGAGCTGGTACCCCGACGTCGTCGTCCAACACAACCGCAACCGCAACACCCTCAAGGACTTAGCAGCTGAAGCCGAGGCAGAGCTGCCTCCACGACGCCGACGCCAACGTGCGCTGTACCAGAACCACTCCGACCATGCCATATTGCGCCTCACTGTTGCGGCTCCACTGTCGCAACCGTCCACCGCACCGGAGCTGTTCCCGCTACGCCGTTGTTCGCCGCCTCGGATCTACTTCCCCGCTGCCGCCAGACAGCTACCGCACCACACTCAACAACTTGACCATGGGTTCGTCCAAGGCTGCACCGTCCTCCACAACTTTTGGTTTCCGGTGAACAACAAGAAGATCGTCAGAAAAACAGAAGGAGGACACAACACTGCCAGCAGAAAGAGGTACTCCTCTTCCCTTATTCGTGCAAATCTTACGTCTCCGCTCACACCGTATTGATCCCAAGAAAGAAACTAGTTGAGCGCTTCTTACTGCATCTTCTTCATGATACTAAATGCACAAGGTTTCCTCCCTTTACTATTTCACCTTTGCTAGAGGTCAGTAGCCCGCCTGGATTTCAATTCAGGGTCAGTCGAACCGCAATTAAAAGAAGCAGCACCCGCTTAGGCGCGCGGAGCACCTAGTCCGCCTGTTCCCTGGGGAAGCGACGCATCGGTGTCTATCATAGGGGTGTGGGGCGTAGGAGCTACTTGCGCCTGATCTGGAGGTCAGCGGGGCTCGAATGGATGGCCGGGGGGTGGTGCCAAGCACGGCGGTGTGGTGAGGTCGAGGGGAGGGCACAGGCAGGGGAGGAATACTTGGCCGGTGGTCGCTGGCGTTTCAAGGAAGATCGTCAACACTGACTGGCTGGAGGTAGATGAAGGTGATCTGCCCATTCTTTGTACATTGAACGGTGCAGAAAAAATGGACTGACCTATTTGCTTTCAGTCGACTGTTATTTTCATAGAATCATGTAGTAATTTAGTGTGCCATGCATGTTGTAGAGCTATCATATGTCTCCCGTCATTTATTTTTCACCGACCTGCTATCTGCTACCTTTACATTGTACTAATTGTGCACACACTTCACCCATACTCACACTATTGTTTTTTATGCATGGGTATTTCAGACTCTGACGCGGTGTTAATGAATGCAGAAAAGAAAAGACAGAAGTCGCTCCAGTGTAATTCAAAGATAAGCACTAAGTGTTTCAGCGCTCTAATGGGTGTAGTGTCAGCAGTTGGAGACAGTAAACGTAGCTCTGCAGTTGATGATCTCAATTGCCACACACAACCATCCCAGGTGCTTACTTTAACTTCGCGCTGTCAAATGTGGTTGCATGTTGCATATGGTGTCTAGCTTGTATTGCTTCCAATTTGGTTAAATTGTAGCTGCTTACTTTACACATTATACCTTTGATAATGACATGCCTTCCTGTTTTTGATACATACTACATATGTCTATTAACCATGTTCGTACATCAAACTAATGCTCTTTTGTATCCCTCGTCAATCACTTATGATGAGACAGTCACCCGAGTGGGTTACTGTGAGACGCCCTACTCGTTTAAAGAGTGCAGTGTCATCCTCCCCACATGATTCTCAAGAAACAGCAAGGCTAAATGAAGATAGTCAACGTAGCTCTCTAGTTGATCACCGCAATTCCCCCACACCACCATCATAGGTACTTGCTCTTACTTGGCAGTGTGATATGTGGTTGCATGTTGCATATGGTGTCTACCTTGTAATGCTTCTAATTAGGGTAAATTGCATCTGCTTAGTTAACACATTATACCTATGAATATGACATGCCTTCCTGTTTTTGGTACATACTACGTCTTTCTATTAACCATGTTCTTACATCAAACTACTTTTCTTGTGTATCCCTCATCAATGCTCCTAATTTATTAAATTGCATCTCCTTAGCTTACACATTATACATGTGAATATGACACGCCTTCCTGTTTTTGGTACATACTACATCTGCCTATCACACCATGTTCTTACATCAAACTACTGTTCTTGTGTATCCTGCGTCTATCGCTTATGATGAGACAGTCACGCGCGTGGGTTAATATGAGACGCAATACTCTTATAAAGAATGCAATTTCATCCTCTCCATATGATTCTCAAGAAACAGCAAGCCTAAATGAAGATATTGAACGTAGCTCTATACCTGAAGACCGCACTTCCCCTACACCACCATCACAGGTGCTTGCTCTAACTTCGGGTGTGATATGTGGTTGTATGTTGCATATGGTGTCTAGCTTGTAATGCTTCTAGTTAGGGTAAATTGCATCTGCTTAGTTTACACACTATACCTGTGAATATGACATGCCTTCCTATTTTTGGTACACACTACATCTATGTGTTAACCTTGTTCTTACATGAAACTACCTCTCTTCTGTATCCTGCATCAATCACTTACGATGAGTCACCTTTATTCGTTGCATATTGCATATTATTTCTAGCTTGTTGCCATGTATTGCTTCTAATTTGGTCAAATACATTTGTTAGGGCTCCCTTTTAATCTTTTAGTTTGGCAGAGTGATATTGGTTTCATCTTTCATATGGTTTCTAGCTTGCATCGATTCTAACAAGTTCAAGAACCTTGTGCTTAGTTTACACTTTATACATCATACATGTCAATATGTCACGCCGTCCTGTTTTTCATACATGTTCCATCCTCCTATCATGCGGCTGCCTTACATGAAAGTAGTGTTCATTAGTATCATGCATCAATGAGTTCTGAAGAGCAAATTTTATTCCTTTTTCTTGTGGGTTTGACTTGACAAGGCAAAATCAAGAAAGAGGAAGGAAAAGAGTAAGGAAGGTGATGATGGTGGTCCTCCGCAACAACGTAAACGGAGCATCTGTACCGATTCTCCTTGTACTGATAGTGCATTACAAGGTCCAAGTCTCCGCTCCCCTACTCCACCATCCAAGGTGCTTGCTCTAACTTGGCAGTGTGATATCTGGTTGCATGTTGCATATGGTGTCTAGCTCGTATTGCTCCTAATTAGTGTAAACTGCATCTGCTTAGCTTACACATGATACATGTGAATATGACACGCTTTCCTGTTTTGGTACATTATATATCTGTCTATCAGACCATGTTCTTACATGAAACTACTCTTCTTGTGTATCCTGCATCAGTCACTTATGATGGGACACCTTTAAGTTGGCAGTGTGATATTGGTTTGCGTCTTGAATTATGATTTCTAGCATGTATTGCTTCTAGTTTGATGAACGCCACCTATGGCGAGACAGTTTTAACTTGGCAGAGTGATATTGATTGCACCTTCCATATGGTGTCTTGCGGTGTTTCTAATTTGTTGAAGTGCCTTCTGCTTAGTTACCACATCATAGGTGTGAATATCTCAAGCCGTCCATTTTTTCATACATATTACATCCTCGTATCATGACTTTGCCTTTCATCAGAGTAGTGTTCGTCAGTATCATGCATGAATGAGTTCTGAAGAGCGAATGATATTCCTTTTTCTTGTCGGTATGACCTCACAATGCAAAATCAATAAAGCTGAAGGAAATTGGCAAGGCATTGGATGATGGTGGTCCTTCCGAGCAACTGAAATGGAGGTTCTCTACAGATTCTACTCTGCCATCCTCCCAACATGATTCGCAAGACAACGCAAGGCTAGAGAGTCAACATAGCTGTGTAGATGATGAGCACATCTCCCCTACTCCACCATCACAGGTGCTTGCTCTAACTTGGCACTATTATACATGGTTGCATGTTGCGTATGATGTCTAGCTTGTATTGCTTCTAACTTTGTTGAATTGCATCTGCTTACTTTACACATAATGCCTGTGAATATGACATGTGTTCCTGTTTCTACATCAGACTACTATTCTTGCATATCCCGCATCAGTCACTTATGATAAGGCACCTTTAAGTCGCCATTGTGATATTGGTTGTGTCTTGCATATGATTTCTAGCATGTACTGCTTCTAATTTGTTGAAACGCCATATAGTTTGAACTTGGCAGAGTGATATTGGTTGCATCCTTCATATGGTGTCTAGCTTGCAGTGCTTCTAATTTGTTGAAATGTCTTCTGCTTAGTTACCACATCATAGGTGTGAATATGTCACACCATCCTGTTTTTCATACATATTCCATCCTTGCATCATGTGTTTGCCTTTCATCCGAGTAGTGTTCGTCAGTATCAGCATGAATGAGTTCTGAAGAGCGAATTTTATTCCTTTTTCTTATCGGTTTAACTTCACAATGCAAAATCATTACAGCTGAAGGAAATTAGTCCGGCAGTGGATGATGGTGGTCCTTCGGAGCAACTCAAACAGGGGGTCTCTACAGATTCTACTCCGCCATCCTCCCAACAAGATTCGCAAGACAACACAAGGATGGACAGTTAACGTAGCTCTGTAGATGATGATCACATCTCCCCTACTCCACCATCACAGGTGCTTGCTCTAACTTGACACTATTATATGTGGTTGCATGTTGCGTATGATGTCTAGCTTGTATTGCTTCTAACTTTGTTGAATTGCATCTGCTTACTTTACACATAATGCCTGTGAATATGACATGTGTTCCTGTTTCTACATCAGACTACTATTCTTGCATATCCCGCATCAGTCACTTATGATAAGGCACCTTTAAGTCGCCATTGTGATATTGGTTGTGTCTTGCATATGATTTCTAGCATGTACTGCTTCTAATTTGTTGAAACGCCATACAGTTTGAACTTGGCAGAATGATATTGGTTGCATCCTTCACATGGTGTCTAGCTTGCAGTGCTTCTAATTTGTTGAAATGTCTTCTGCTTAGTTACCACATCATAGGTGTGAATATGTCACACCATCCTGTTTTTCATACATATTCCATCCTCGCATCATGTGTTTGCCTTTCATCCGAGTAGTGTTCGTCAATATCAACATGAATGAGTTCTGAAGAGCGAATTTTATTCCTTTTTCTTATCAGTTTAACTTCACAATGCAAAATCATTACAACTGAAGGAAATTAGTCCGGCAGTGGATGATGGTGGTCCTTCGGAGCAACTCAAACAGGGGGTCTCTACAGATTCTACTCCGCCATCCTCCCAACAAGATTCGCAAGACAACACAAGGTTGGACAATCAATGTAGCTGTGTAGATGATGAGCACATCTCCCCTACTCCACCATCACAGGTGTTTGCTCTAACTTGACACTATTATATGTGGTTGCATGTTGCGTATGATGTCTAGCTTGTATTGCTTCTAACTTGAATTGCATTTGCTTACTTTACACATAATGCCTGTGAATATGACACGTGTTCCTGTTTCTAGAACATACATGTACATGATGAACACATCTCCCCTACTCCACCATCACAGGTGCTTGCTCTTAATTGGAACTGTTATACGTGGTTGCGTTTTCCGTATGATGTCTAGTCTTCTGATTATGTTGAATTGCATCTG
Source organism: Triticum aestivum (assembly GCF_018294505.1). Taxonomy (NCBI): domain Eukaryota; kingdom Viridiplantae; phylum Streptophyta; class Magnoliopsida; order Poales; family Poaceae; genus Triticum; species Triticum aestivum. The sequence goes on along the minus strand of NC_057801.1, from coordinate 482,775,705 downwards.
CGTAGCTTACAACTTATACCTGCAACGATCACTTACCCATAAGACACATTTAACTTGGGACTGTGATGTAGGTTGCATCTTGCATTGTCTTCTAGCTTGTACTGCTTCTAATTTCTTGAAATTGCACTTACGACGAGACACTTTTTACCTGATAGAGTGATATTGGTTGTATGTTCATATGGTGCCTAGCTTTCATTTCTTCTAATTTTGTTGAAATGCCTTCCGCTTACTGTTTTTTCATACATATTCCATCCTGCTATCGTACGTGTGAATATGAAACGCTGTCTTTTTTTTGTATATATTCCATCCTCCTATCACGTGCTTGCCTTAGATCAAAGTAGTGTTCGTCTGTATCATGCATCAACCAGTTATGCAAAGCTAATTTTATTCATCTTCTTGTGGTTTTGACTTCATAAGGCAATATCAGAAAATAGGAACGAAAAGAGTAAGTTAGGGGATGTTGGTGGTCCTTCGCACCGACGCAAACAGAGACTCTCTAGATTTGCCACTGCTACTGCTAATGAAGTTGAAGTCCCAAGTCTACATGATGAGTTCATCTCCCGTACTCCACCATCGCTGGTGCTTGCTCTAAGTTGACAGTGTGATAATTGGTTTCATGTTGCATATGTTGTCTAGCCTGTATTTCTTCTATTTTGATTAAATTGCACCTGCTGAGTTTATACGTTATACATGTGCATATGACATGGCTTTCTATGTCTAGTATACACTGCATCTATCTATCATACCATGTTCTTACATCAAAGTACTGTTGTTGTGTATCCCGCATCAGTCACTCATGATTGGATGCTTTTAACATGGCAGTTTGATAGTGGTTGCATCTTGCATTGATTTCTACGTTGTACTGCTTCTAATTTTTCGAATTGCCACTTATGACAAGACACTTTTAACTTGGCAGAGTAATATTGGTTGCATCTTTCATATGGTGTCTAGCTTGCATTACTTCTATTTTCTTGAAAATCCTTCTGCTTAGTTTGCACATTGTAGCTATGAATATGTCATGCCATCCTGTTTTTCTTGCATATTCCATCCTCATACGGTTGTCTTACATCAAAGTATTGCTTGTCTGTATCATGCATCAATGAGTTATGAAGAGTGATTTTATTCTTTTGTGTTGTGGGTACAACTTGACATGGCAAAGTCAAAAAAGAGCAAGGAAAATAATATAGTAGGGAGTGCTGTTACTCGTCGGGTGAAACGGAAAAGGTTCTACCATCGAGATTCTGTTGGTACTTATTGTGCAGTAGAAGGTCCAAGTCCACCGGCTAAATCTACAGACACAGTATCACCTGCTCCACCAGCTGCAGCATCCGCTTCAACTGTACCAGCATCTCAACCAGTTACTTGTTCGTTTGCTCCGGAACTAGCCAGTTCCCAAGCTGCCTTCACACCTAACACTACTTCCGAAGCACTGCTGACACAACATGACTTGGCAAGATCAGATGAACCTCATGAGCATCAACACCAAGATGGTACCTGTCCGAGTCAAGTTGCAGTTGCATGCTCCTTTATATGTACTCTCACAGTTTGATGTACACTAACACTTTCCATATTCGCTGTTGAACTAGCACCACGGCGCAAGCGGAAACAGACATCAGGAATAATGCTTGACAAATTAACAAAATCTAAAGGAGGAAGAATGGAGATCCATTTTTAGGCAGGTTTAAAAAGGCCACGTGATGCTACAGAGTCAGCCAAGTTAGTATCAGAGGCAGCCGCTGCCGTTAGGTGTCATGCACGTATCCTCCCAACGTGGATCCAGTACAGGAATGAGAAAGACAATACCCAGTTTAACACCTTCCTTGACCATTTATCCATAAGTAATGTTATTCATCGCAATTAGTAATATTGTCTTGCTCTGTCCCATACTTTCTAGCTTCCTCCTAATAAGACTCACATTCTTTTTTCAACAGATGAGGTTCAAGTTGGATCCGAAAGATGATGCAACTAAACAAGCATGCACTCATGTTTTAAAGTCTGCTCTGCGACAGTATCGGTACCACCTTAGAAAATCTCACTTTGAAGGCAAGGCTAAATGAAATCGCCCAAACATCTCCAGTGGAATATATTACAGATGAAGACTGGACATCCCTTGTTAAACACTGGTCTGATCCAAAGTATCAGGTAGGCTATATGTATTTGATCAGACCACATATTGAACTTGTATTTATGTATGTGCCTTACAAGTGTATCTTCTTCTAGGCTAACTGTTTGAAGAACAAAACCAACCGTTCTAAAGTGAAATTCCAACAGACAACAGGATCTCGTAGCTATGTTGCACACTGCGACGCTCTTGTAAATAGCTGCTACTTCCTTCTTCTTTTTGTGCCATATTATTGTATCTATATTGACTTGTTCCAAATACAGAGGAAAGCCCGTGCGGACCAAAAAGAACCTGAACTGAATGTAGTGCAAATCTTCAAGGATTGCCACACCAGCAAGATGAAGGGCATGAGCACACCAGTTCAAGCCACTGTTGTAAGTCCTTACTCCTCCTGCCTTGAACTGATTGGTACTGTGATGTGTTCATTTAACTACTTGGTTTGCAGCCAATGTCAGTTACTCTGTTCACTTTTATACACAGTTGTCTTAACGTATCATTTCACCTTACATGGTTTAAAAGAGATGAAGGATATTCTTTTGGTCTTGATCTGTAATCTAGTTGTTATGTTCACGTGCACACACAATGATAAAATAGCATGTTTGTTTTATATCTATTTGCCCATGATATGAATGATGCCATACTATGTTCATCCTACTTTAAACCATGTCTCTTTATCCTTAGATGTCAACGAATGTGAGGAAATAGACAATACAGTAGGCATGCTACATGGACATATGTTCCGAAAGTGATTTTATTATGTAGTTGGCACTACAATACATGCTAATGTATTACAGTAGTTCACCAAAATAAGTTATGTATAAACATTTAACCTACTTTGTTTGTTTTTTTCTCATTAGTAACTTATCGGGTACACTAATCTACAAGTTCAAACTTTCAGGAAGCTATGGAACAAATGATTGAACAGCCACAACCACCTGAAGGTGATGAGGCTACTACAGGCACAATGTCACCTCTTGCTGCAGTGCGTCAGTATCTCTCCACTAACAGTGCAAAAAGCACCTTCCTGCGTAATTCTGGGTTCGTTGTCAAGGTAACCTCGTCCAAATCGCCTACTGAACAAAATCTTCCTGGTAGACAGAGTGATATATCTGTGCTCCAGACACAAGTCCAATCCTTAATGGACGTTGTTTTGGAAACAAGAATAGTGGTTGAGAAATGTCGTCAAGATATGAATGGTTTTGAAACCAGACTACAAACATTCGCTTCATTGTTCAAGAGCAATGCCAGAAAAAGGTGGAGATCGTGCTGCTCCATCAGATTCTACAGCCTGAAACATGAGCACTCAGGTCAAATGATCTGTGCTTCTATACATCTGATGGTGCTTTTATCTGGAAGGACTGTAAACTTTATGCCAACAGGACTTTTGTTGTATGGTTGGAATTTATTTTGTTGTGATGCAACATTTATGATGCTGCCAGAGGCTGCAGTAATTACGACGCTATTTTTGTATAGTGTAGGTTTATCCTAGTAATGTTTTCAGCCGAAAGCTTCGTAGGAGCCCAACATGCCAACATTCATCGGGCCCATTCCAATTGAGCTAAAAATGATTACGGGCCGAAATTAGCATGTAGCCCACTAAAAATATCTCGGCCTAAATCAGCATAAGCTTTCATATTTTTCTGGTAGGCCTGTGCCCATAGTGGGCCTTTAACAGGCCTAAACATAATTTGGGCCCTCAGTAAAAATAGGCCGTTTACGGGTGTAAATATCTCGAGCCCATAAAAAACATGGGCCTTTAATAGACCAAAAGTGAGATTGGGCCCTGATTGTGCCAAATAACCCACTGGACCTAGCAGGCCGAAATGGTGGCCCATTTACGATGCGGATCTTTGACAGGCCAAAATTCGGACGGGCCGTAAATGCGCCGACCTAATACATGGGCCTTTAAAAGGCCGGAACTTTGGTCGGTCTAGATTATCATCATTTTTATATGGGCCGTTAATGGGCCCGATATGACGTTGGGCGACATATGGCCTATGGTTTACGTCCGGCGTTAACAGGCCGAAAGTGGCCCAAATCTATAGTGGGCCTCTAACAGGCCAAATGTCAGACATGGCCGAATATGACCCAAATCCTTCACAGTCGTTTATGGGCTGAAAGTTTTGATGGCCTGTAAATGGGCCCAAATGAAGCCAGACCTTTAACAGGCCGGAAATACACCGGGCCGTAATTCGGCCCAATTACTTAGCGGACTGTTAACGGGCCAGAAGTGACCATGTGCCGCGTTGATGACAAGTTTAGGACAGGCCGTTGACGGGCCGATTTGACAGAGAATGTTGGGCCATTAGCTGGGCCGGCCCATTATGGTCTGCAGAATCTTGTGGGCCGCTAGCTGGGCCGGCCCATTGTGGTCCGCAAAATCTTGTGGGCCTTTCGCTGGGCCGGCCCATTATGGTCTGCAAAATCGTGTGGGACTTTAGCTGGGCCGGCCCATCATGGTCCGCTAAATTTTGTGGGCCTTTATCTGGGCCGGCCCATTATGGTCCGCTAAATCTTATGGGCCTTCGGTTGGGCCGGCCCATTTAAACTTTGTGGGCACTTTTGGGCCGGTCCACATGTCAACATATCATAGGCCCATCTCAACCGTTGGATGAGTGACACCTGTGCCAATGCGGAGCTGACGCGTGGATCCGTCAGCCAATGAGAATTTTACACGTGGAAAATCGGCATTGGTCATGGCTGTTAACGGGTTATCGGATCCAAAATCTGACCCGATAGCTTAACGGTGTTCCGTTACGGTGGATGCCACATGTCGGTCACCCTTGACGAAAGCACTTCTGTGACGCACGATTTATCATCATGGAAGTGGACACTTCCATGATGATAATTTTGGTAATGTCATGGAACACTTCTACGACAGCACAGGTATGACTATCTTGATTCTGTCATAAAATCGTCATGGATGTACATGCATGACAAAAAACGCGACCTACTGTGACAAACACGTATCATCACGGAAGTGTATTTTTTTGTAGTGATCAGGGTTCTGTGAAAATGGGGGCAAGGTTTCCCAGATGATCCGGGACAGGATCCAGATGATACGGGCACAGCCTAGATGATCCGGATGAACTTCCGGACGATCCGGCTTCAGCCACCAGCGTACTGTGATGAAGACGCACATTACCCGGATGATCCAGAGCAGGGTCCGGTCAATCCGGTTTTAGCCCGGATGATCTGGGGAGCCGCCCGAATGATCCGGCTGGGAGAAGTGGGAGAAAATGAAGAGGAGTGGTAGGTTTCGGCTAAGAGGTTTTGTTAGGGATTTTGGTCCTTTGCGAAAAATTACTTGTGAGACAAAATGTGAGCAAGCCTTGAACCTACACCTCAGATCCCCTCTTAATACTATGGGATTCCTATTACTCAAGAAATATAAAAGAGCACGATGTTTCGTCTTTGTTTGCTCCTTTCCTCATTGATAATTTTCTTGAGTAAAATCTCATATGATGTGATCATGATGCACATTAGAAAAAACCAAAGGACTGACGGCCTGTGTATATAGTTAGCAAACACGGTTAGTCCCCTATATGTAGATTTGTCATCAATATCAAAAATATTCTTTAAGAGCAAGATTGCACTTTCAAAGTGTGCGACCCAACGGGTTCGAGAACATGCAGACATGATCGAAACTCCTCTCCGATCAATAATCAATAGCGAGACCTGGATGCCCATATTGATTCTCACATATTGAACGAAGATCTTCATCGGTTGAACCACGATATCAAGGATTTAGTTAATCCTGCATGCAATTACCTTTGTCATGTGATATGTTACTTGCCCGAGATTCGATCGTCGGTATCTCCATACCTAGTTCAATCTCATTACCGGCAAGTCTCTTTACTCGTTACGTAGTACAAGATCCCATGAATACTCATTAGTCACATGCTTGCAAGCTTCTTATGATGTTGTATTACCGAGAGGGTCCAGAGATATCTCTCCGTCACACAGAGTGACAAATCCCAGTCTCGATCCATGCAACCCAACAAATACCTTCGAAGATGCCTGTAGAGCACCTTTATGATCACCCAGTTACGAAGTGATGTTTGATAGCACACAAAGTATTCCTCCGGTATCCTAAAGTGGAATGATCTCATGGTCAAAAGAATAGATACTTGACATTACGAAAGCTATGGCAAAGTGAACTTAGTGACGCCATCATACGGTAAGGTTACGGTTGGGTCTGTCCATCACATCATTCTCCTAATGATGTGATCTAGCTATCAAATTACAACTCATGTCTATGGTTAGGAAACCTTAAACATCTTTGATCAACGAGCTAGTCTAGAAGAGGCTTACTAGGGACACGGTGTTGTTTATATATTCACACATGTATTTAAGTTTTTGATCAATACAATTCTAGCATGAATAATAAGCATTTATCATGAACAAAAAAAATATGATAATAACCAATTTGTTATTGCCTCTAAGGTATATTTCCAACATCCTTATCGTATCACTGGTATGCTATCCAGAACAACATCATCAAGTTTTGTAACGTGGATCGTCAGCCGGAGCCAATGTGGCCATTGGACGAGGCAGAGTACGAGATCGTAAGTTTTGCTTCCTCTTTCTCAACTTGTTGATTGATTTGTTCACTCAATATTGGTCTACACATTATGTAGCCTGCACACGCGCTATGATGTACCACAAGGCAATGGGACGGTCATTTACGTACACACACTGCTGGATGAAGCTGAAGGGGAAGTATGTGTGGGAGGAGGGCATGATCCGTTGATGAAAACTTGTTGGACATCCGGTTAATCTAGTTGAATTTGAGACATTGTTATACTAGACTTAATTTTCATGCTATGTATAAATGATTTGTGCTATTTTCTATCCAAACTTTGATGAATATCGCCCGATTTGCATGAATTTCATCCGGTTAGTTCAAATGTGGTTCGAAATGTATGCGGCTATGGTTGGATGACGGCCTCACACATCCGTATCGGTGCACTGCCCCCCCCCCCCCCGCGCGTTCGCGGACGGATGCAGGAGGAAATTTGTGGGTTGCCATTTGAATGCAGCTTGGAATCTCAGTTTTTTGCAATCCACTGCTTCTTGCATTGCCACAACCACATCAGACCATGCGTCTGTTCTTCTGTCCTTCCCCACGGGCACACCCAAGAGCAAGCTGTTCCATATGGAAAACCATTGGTTGGAGATGGAAGAACCTCGGAACATCATCACAGAGGCATGGGCTCGAGGAACACGGCATATCTGCTCTCCTGCATCTATGATCAGTTTCAAAATGAGGCATGTTCGGGCTGCCTTGCAACATTGGTGTCGTATGAAACCCAGTTTGCGGGTTCTTTTGGATAACAACAAGCATGTCATCTCCTTCTTTAATTCCGTTGAAGAGAGGAGGCCGCTCTCTGCTGTTGAAGCAGCCCTCAGAATGTTTGCTACTGCCAAGGCCGAACAGTTGATTCTATGGCAGACTGCGATTTGGCGGCGCAGAGCCAAGATATGATGGTGTGTTTCCGGGGATGAGAACACTCAGCTCTTCCATGCTGCGGCCAATTGCCAAGCTTGCCGCAACAAAGTTAAGGTCCTTGTTCAGGATGGTGTGGAGCACTTTCATACTGGTCAAAAACTAAGCCTGGCCACAGATTACTTCCGGTCAATCTTGGGACAACCAGCCTCGTCTGCGAATACAGTGGATATGACCTCCTTTTAGACTCCACTTGATCTGTCAGGGCTCAAGGTGCAATTCTCCTGGGCAGAAATACTGCAAGCTATAAGTGCTTCACCTAATAACTGAAGGAAATATGCCCTAGAGGCAATAATAAAGTTATTATTTATTTCCTTATTTCATGATAAATGTTTATTATTCATGCTAGAATTCTATTAACCGGAAACATAATACATGTGTGAATACATAGACAAACATAGTGTCACTAGTATGCCTCTACTTGACTAGCTCATTAATCAAAGATGGTTATGTTTCCTAGCCATAGACATTAGTTGTCATTTGATTAACGGGATCACATCATTAGGAGAATGATGTGATTGACTTGACCCATTCCGTTAGCTTAGCACTTGATCGTTTAGTATGTTGTTATTGCTTTCTTCATGACTTATACATGTTCCTATGACTATGAGATTATGCAACTCCCGTTTTCCGGAGGAACACTTTGTGTGCTACCAAACGTCACAACGTAACTGGGTGATTATAAAGGATCTCTACAGGTGTCTCCAAAGGTACATGTTGAGTTGGCGTATTTTGAGATTAGAATTTGTCACTCCGATTGTCGGAGAGGTATCTCTGGGCCCTCTCGGTAATGCACATCACTATAAGCCTTGCAAGCAATGTGGCCGATGAGTTGGTTACGGGATGATGCATTACATAACAAGTAAAGAGACTTGCCTGTAACGAGATTGAACTAGGTATTGAGATACCGATGATCAAATCTCGGGCAAGTAACATACCGATGACAAAGGGAACAATGTATGTTATTATGTGGTTTGACCGATAAAGATCTTCGTAGAATAAGTAGGAGCCAATATGAGCATCCAAGTTTCGCTATTGGTTATTGATCGGAAACGGTTCTCGGTCATGTCTACATAGTTCTCGAACCCGTAGGGTCCGCACACTTAAGGTTTCGATGACAGTTTTATTATGAGTTTATAAGTTTTGATGTACCGAAGGAGTTCGGAGTCCCGGATGAGATCGGGGACATGACGAGGAGTCTCGAAATGGTCGAGACGTAAAGATCGATATATTAGACGACTATATTCGGACATCGGAAAGGTTCCAAGTGGTTCGGGTATTTTTCGGAGTACCGAGGAGTTACGGGAATACGGGGGAAGAAGTATATGGGCCTTATTGGGCTTTAGGGAGAGAGAGAGAGGCAGGCCGCGCGCCCCCCGAATGACTAGTCCGAATTGGACTAGGGGGAGGGGCGGCGCCCCCTCCTTCCTTCTCTTCCCTCTCCCCCTTCCTTGTCTCCTACTCCTACTACATGGAAGGGGAGGAATCCTACTCCCGGTGGGAGTAGGACTCCTCCAGGGTGCGCCATAGGGGCCGACCCTCTCCCCCTCCTCCAGTCCTTTATATACGGGGGTAGGGGGGCACCTCTAGACACAACAACAATTGATCTCTTGATCCCTTAGCCGTGTGTGGTGCCCCCCTCCACCATAGTCATCCTTGATAATATTGTAGTGGTGCTTAGGCGAAGCCCTGCGACGGTAGAACATCAAGATCGTCACCACGCAGTCGTGCTGATGGAACTCTCCCTCAACACTCGGCTGGATCGGAGTTCGAGGGACGTCATCGAGCTGAACGTGTGCTAGAACTCGAAGGTGTCGTAGTTTCGGTGCTTGATCGGTCGGTCCATGAAGACGTACGACTTCATCAACCGCGTTGCTCTAACGCTTCCGCTTTCGGTCTACGAGGGTACGTGGACAACACTCTCCCCTCTCGTTGTTATGCATCACCATGATCTTGCGTGTGCGTAGGAAAATTTTGAAATTACTACGTTCCCCAACAGTGGCATCCGAGCCTGGTTTTATGCGTAGATGTTATATGCACGAGTAGAACACAAGTGAGTTGTGGGCGATACAAGTCATATTGCTTACCAGCATGTCATACTTTGGTTCGGTGGTATTGTTGGATGAAGCAGCCCAGACCGACATTACGCGTACGCTTATGCGAGACTGGTTCTACCGACGTGCTTTGCACACAGGTGGCTGGCGGGTGTCTGTTTCTCCAACTTTAGTTGAACCGAGTGTGGCTATGCCCGGTCCTTGCGAAGGTTAAAACAGCACTAACTTGACGAACTATCGTTGTGGTTTTGATGCGTAGGTAAGAACGGTTCTTGCTCAGCCCGTAGTAGCCACATAAAATTTGCAACAACAAAGTAGAGGACGTCTAACTTGTTTTTACAGGGCATGTTGTGATGTGATATGGTCAAGACGTGATGCTATATTTTATTGTATGAGATAATCATGTTTTGTAACCGAAGTTATCGGCAACTGGCAGGAGCCATATGGTTGTCGCTTTATTGTATGAAATGCAAACGCCCTGTAATTGCTTTACTTTATCACTAAGCGGTAGCGATAGTCGTAGAAGCAATAGATGGCGTAACGACAACGATGCTACGATGGAGATCAAGGTGTCGCGCCGGTGACGATGGTGATCACGACGGTGCTTCGGAGATGGAGATCACAAGCACAAGATGATGGTGGCCATATCATATCACTTATATTGATTGCATATGATGTTTATCCTTTATGCATCTTATTTTTCTTTGATTGACGGTAGCATTATAAGATGATCTCTCAATAATTATCAAGAAGTGTACTCCCTGAGTATGCACCGTTGCGAAAGTTCTTCGTGCTAAGACACCACGTGATGGTCGGGTGTGATAGGCTCTACGTTCAAATACAACGGGTGCAAAACAGTTGCACACGCAGAATACTCAGGTTAAACTTGACGAGCCTAGTATATACAGATATGGCCTCAGAACACTGAGACCGAAAGGTCGAGCGTGAATCATATAGTAGATATGATCAACATAGTGATGTTCACCATTGAAAACTACTCCATCTCACGTGATCATCGGACATGGTTTAGTTGATTTGGATCACATGATCACTTAGATGATTAGAGGGATGTCTATCTAAGTGGGAGTTCTTAAGTAATATGATTAATTGAACTTAAATTTATCATGAACTTAGTCCTGGTAGTATTTTGCAAATTATGTTGTAGATCAATAGCTCGCGTTGTTGCTTTCATAAGTTTATTTTGATATGTTCCTAGAGAAAACTGTGTTGAAAAATGTTAGTAGCAATGATGCAGACTGGGTCCGTGATCTGAGGTTTATCCTCATTGCTGCACAGAAGAATTATGTCCTTGATGCACTGCTAGGTGACAGACCTATTGCAGGAGCAAATGCAGACGTTATGAACGTTTGGCTAGCTCAATATGATGACTACTTGATAGTTTAGTGCACCATGCTTAACGGCTTAGAATCGGGACTTCAAAGACGTTTTGAACGTCATGGACCATATGAGATGTTCCAGGAGTTGAAGTTAATATTTCAAGAAAATACCCGAGTTGAGAGATATGAAGTCTCCAACAAGTTCTATAGCTAAAAGATGGCGGAGAATTGCTCAACTAGTGAGCATGTGCTCAGATTGTCTGGGTACTAAAATCGCTTGAATCAAGTGGGAGTTAATCTTCTAGATAATATAGTGATTGACAAAGTTCTCTAGTCACCATCACCAAGTTACTAGAACTTCGTGATGAACTATAGTATGCAGGGGATGACGAAAATGATCCTCGAGCTCTTCGTGATGTTGAAATCGACGAAGGTAGAAATCAAGAAAGAGCATCAAATGTTGATGGTTGACAAGATCACTAGTTTCAAGAAAAGGGCAAAGGGAAAGAAAGGGAACTTCAAGTGGAATGGCAAGCAAGTTGTCACTCCCGTGAAGAAACCCAAAGCTGGACCAAAGCTTGAAACTGAGTACTTCTACTGCAAAGGAAATGGTCACTGGAAGTGGAAATTCCCTAAATATTTGGTGAATAAGTAGGATGGCAAAGTGAACAGGGGTATATTTGATATACAGGTTATTGATGTATACCATACTAGTGTTTATAGTAGCCCCTGAGTATTTGGTACTTGTTCGGTTGCTAAAAATTAGTAACTCGAAATAGGAGTTACAGAATAAACAGAGACTAGTTGAGGGTGAAGTGATGATGTGTGTTGAAAGTAGTTCCAAGATTGATATGATCATCATCGCACACTCCCTATACTTTCGGGATTAGTGTTGAACCTAAATAAGTGTTATTTGGTGTTTGCGTTGAGCATGAATATGATTTGATCATGTTTATTGCAACACGGTTATTCATTTAAGTTAGAGAATAATTGTTGTTCGGTTTACATGAATAATACCTTCTATGGTCATACACCCAATGAAAATGGTTTGTTGAATCTCGATTGTACTGATACACATATTCATAATATTGAAGCCAAAAAGATGCAAAGTTAATAATGATAGTGCAACTTATTTGTGGCACTGCCGTTTAGGTCATATTGGTGTAAAGCGCATGAAGAAACTCCATGTTGATGGGATTTTGGAATCAATTGATTATGAATCACTTGATGCTTGCAAACCATGCCTTATGGGCAAGATTACTAGGACTCCGTTCTCCAGAACAATGGAGCGAGCAACTGACTTGTTGGAAATAATACATACCGATGTATGCGGTCCAATGAGTGTTGATGCTCGTGGCAAGTATCGTTATTTTCTGACCTTCACAAATGAATTGAGCAGATATGAGTATATCTACTTAATGAAGCACAAGTCTAAAACATTTGAAAAGTTCAAAGAATTTCAGAAGTGAAGTGGAGAATCATCGTAACAAGAAAATAATGTTTCTACAATCTGATCGTAGAGGAGAATATTTGAGTTACGAGTTTGGTCTTCATTTAAAACAATGTGGAATAGTTTCACATCTCACGCCACATGGAACACCACAGCGTAATGGTGTGTCCGAACGTCATAACCGCACTTTATTGGATATGGTGCGATCTATGATGTATCTTACCGATTTACCACTATTGTTTTGGGGTTAAGCATTAGAGACAGCTGCATTCACTTTAAATAGGGCACCATCAACATCCATTGAGACGACGCCTTATGAACTGTGGTTTGGCAAGAAACCAAAGTTGTCGTTTCTTAAAGATTGGGGCTGCGATGCTTATGTGAAAAAGTTTCAACCTGATAAGCTCGAACCCAAATCGGAGAAGTGTGTCTTCATAGAATACCCAAAGGAAACGGTTGGGTACACCTTCTATCACAGATCCGAAGGCAAGATATTCGTTGCTAAAATGGATCCTTTCTAGAGAACGAGTTTCTCTCGAAAGAAGTGAGTGGGAGGAAAGTAGAGCTTAATAAGGTAATTTATACCTTCTCCCGAATTGGAAAGTAGTTCATCACAGAAATCAGTTCCAGTGATTCCTACACCAATTAGTGAGGAAGCTAATGATGATGATCATGAAAATCAGATTAAGTTACTACAAAACCTCGTAGGTATTCCAAAGTACATTCCGCACCAGAGTGGTACGGTAATCCTGTTTTGGAAGTCATGTTACTAGACCATGATGAACCTATGAACTATGAGGAAGCGATGATGAGCCCAGATTCCGCGAAATGGCTTAAGGCCATGAAATCTGAGATGGGATCCATGTATGAGAACAAAGTGTGGACTTTGGTGGAATTGTCCGATGATCGGCAAGCCATATTGTATAAAGGATCTTCAAGAGGAAAACAGATGATGATAGTAGTGTTACTATCTACAAAGCTTTACTTGTCGCAAAAAGTTTTTTGACAAGTTCAAGGTGTTGAATACGATGAGATTCACTCTCTCTTATCGATACTTAAGTCTGTCTGAATCATGTTAGCAATTGCCACATTTTATGAAATCTGGCAAATGGATGTAAAAACTGCATTCCTTAATGGATTTATTAAAGAAGAGTTGTATATGATGCAACCAGAAGGTTTTGTCAATCCTAAAGGTGCTAACAAAATGTGCAAGCTCCAGTGATCCATCTATGGACTGGTGCAAGCATCTCGGAGTTGGAATATACGCTTTGATGAGTTGATCAAAAGCATATGGTTTTATATAGACTTTTGGTGAAGCCTGTATTTACAATAAAGTGAGTGGGAGCACTACCGCCTTTCTGATAAATATATGTGAGTAACATATTGTTGATCTGAAATGATGTAGAATTTTTCTAGAAAGCATAAAGGAGTATTTGAAAGGAGTTCTTTAAAAGAAATACCTCAGTAAAGCTACTTACATATTGAGCATCAAGATCTATTGAGATAGATCAAGACGCTTGATAAGTTTTTCAAAAGGTACATACCTTGTCAAGATTTTGAAGTAGTTCAAAATGGAACAGTCAAAGAAAGAGTTCTTGCCTGTGTTGCAAAGGTGTGAAATTGAGTAAGACTCAAATACCGACCACGGCAGAAAATAGAAAAGAGAATGAAAGTCATTCCCTATGCATCAGTCATTGGTTCTATAAAGTATGCTATGCTATGTACCAAACCTATTGTATACCTTGCTCTGAATTTGGCAAGGTAGTACAATAGTGATCTAGGAGTAGATCACTGGACACTGGTCAAGAATATCCTTAGTGAGGACTAAGGAAATATTTCTCGACTATGGAGGTGATAAAAGAGCCCGTCGTAAAGAGTTACATCGGTGCAAGCTTTTACACCGATCCAGATGACTCTAAGTCTTAATCTGAATACATATTGAAAGTGGGAGCAATTAGCTAGAGTAGCTCCGTGCGGAGCATTTGTAGACATAGAATATTTGCAAAATACATACGGCTCTGAATGTGACAGACCCGTTGACTAAGCTACTCTCACGAGCAAAACATGATCACACCTTAGTACTCTTTGGGTGTTAATCACATAGCAATGTGAACTAGATTATTGACTCTAGTAAACCCTTTGGGTGTTGGTCACATGACGATGTGAACTATGGGTGTTAATCATATACAGATATGAATATTGGTGTTAAATCACATGGCGATGTGAACTAGATTATTGACTCTAGTGCAAGTGGGAGACTGAAGAAAATATTCCCTAGAGGCAATAATAAAGATATTATTTATTTCCTTATTTCATGATAAATGTTTATTATTCATGCTAGAATTCTATTAACCGGAAACATAATACATGTGTGAATACATAGACAAACATAGTGTCACTAGTATGCCTCTACTTGACTAGCTCATTAACCAAAGATGGTTATGTTTCCTAGCCATAGACATGAGTTGTCATTTGATTAACAGGATCACATCATTAGGAGAATGATGTGATTGACTTGACCCATTCCGTTAGCTTAGCACTTGATCATTTAGTATGTTGCTATTGCTTTCTTCATGACTTATACATGTTCCTATGACTATGAGATTATGCAACTCCCGTTTACCGGAGGAACACTTTGTGTGCTACCAAACATCACAATGTAACTGGGTGATTATAAAGGAGCTCTGCAGGTGTCTCCAAAGGTACATGTTGAGTTGGTGTATTTAGAGATTAGGATTTGTCACTCCGATTGTCGGAGAGGTATCTCTGGGCCCTTTCGGTAATGCACATCACTATAAGCCTTGCAAGCAATGTGGCCAATGAGTTGGTTATGGGATGATGCATTACGTAACGAGTAAAGAGACTTGCATGTAACGAGATTGAACTAGGTATTGAGATACCGACGATCGAATCTCGGGCAAGTAACATACCGATGACAAAGGGAACAACGTATGTTGTTATGCGGTTTGACCGATAAAGATCTTCGTAGAATATGTAGGAGCCAATATGAGCATCCAGGTTCCGCTATTGGTTATTGACCCGAAACGGTTCTCGGTCATGTCTACATAGTTCTCGAACCCGTAGGGTCCGCACGCTTAAGGTTTCGATGACAGTTTTATTACGAGTTTATGAGTTTTGATGTACCAAAGGAGTTCGGAGTCCCGATGAGATCGGGGACATGATGAGGATTCTCGAAATGGTCGAGACATAAAGATCGATATATTGGACGACTATATTCGGACAGCGGAAAGGTTCTGAGTGGTTCGGGTACTTTTCGGAGTACCGAGGAGTTACGGGAATACGGGGGAAGAAGTATATGGGCCTTATTGGGCTTTAGGGGAGAGAGAGAGGCAGGCCGCGTGCCCCCCGAATGACTAGTCCGAATTGGACTAGGGGGGGCGGCGCCCCCTCCTTCCTTCTCTTCCCTCTCCCCCTTCCTTGTCTCCTACTCCTACTACATGGAAGGGGAGAAATCCTACTCCCGGTGGGAGTAGGACTCCTCCAGGGCGCGCCATAGGGGCCGGCCCTCTCCCCCTCCTCCACTCCTTTATATACGGGGGCAGGGGGCACCTCTAGACACAACAACAATTGATCTCTTGATCTCTTAGCCGTGTGTGGTGCCCCCCTCCACCATAGTCCTCCTCGATAATATTGTAGTGGTGCTGAAAGATCGAGGATGTCGCCTAGAGGGGGGTGAATAGGCATTTTAAAATAATTACGGTAGAGGCTTGAGCAAATGCAGAATAAACCTAGAGGTTAATTTGTCAAGCACAAAACCTACAAAAACTAGGCTCACCTATGTGCACCAACAACTTATGCTAAGCAAGATAAGCAACTATGTGATAACAAGATATATGACAAAGAACAATATGGCTATCCCAAAGTAAAGTGCATAAGTAAAAGGCTCGGGTAAGAGATAACCGAGGCACGCGGAGACGATGATGTATCAAGATAATCAAGTTGGAAGCACAACATATACAAACACATGCAAGGAACAAAACCAAAACATGCAAGTGGGCAAGTAACTTTCAATGTAAACAATTTAAGTACAAGTTACCGCAAGGAGGCACATTGGATATAAGATATAAGCTTGATGATTCAATTGACTTGACTTGAGGCAATAAGAGTGATGAAGTCCCCTTAATTCTTCATAATGTAGCCAAGTGTCCAATGCCCTCCAACAACACCTATTAATCAAGTTTGAGCTAGTTGGTCCCCAACCAAGTTGGGTCCTAAGAGGTTAGTCACAATAGGCTTGGCTACCCAAATGGTTCTTTGCTTCAAACCACTTTGAGTACCAATAAACTTGGCAAACACATTGCCAACCTTATCCTTCCCAAGATAATAGACATCATCAATGATAATTGGGTTGGATGAGGTACCATTTGTGCATGAAGAAGTGACGTGACCTTTTTCACGACATAGGTAGCAACGTCTACTTTTTACTTTCTTCTCATTTGATTTCTCAACTTGAGATTGAGAATGAGAGTGAACTTGTGGCCGCTTCCCTTGTTGCTTGTCACTAATGGCCTTCTTCTTCAAAGGGAAAGATCTAACATGATGCCCATAAATTTTGCACTTGAAGCAAATGGTCTTGGCTGAATTCTTGACTTGTTTTTGGCCCTTCTTCTTGTTGCTCTTGGAATTCTTCTTCTTATTGGAGTTGAATCCAAGTCCACCTTTGTCATTGGGGGATTTTTTGCACACTCAAGATATTGTTGAGTGTGGCCTTCCCTTCATGACACTTTTCCAAGTCTTCCTTCAAAGAAGTGACTTGGGCCTTGAGCTCTTTGATTTCCTCTACATGGTTACTCTCAACACAAGTACTAGAGAAAGTATAAGCTTCATCGTTAGAGCAACAAGGCAAGGAAAGCAATTCATCACAAGATGTACCAACATTGTGAGTAGATGAATTACAAGGACTAGCACATGGCAATATAGAACTTTGACTAGATGTAGTGCTAGTATCCACATGAGGCTCACTAGATGTTACCTTAGAAAGCATGGCCTCATGAGCTATCTTTAGCACATTATGGGATACTAGAAGATCATCATGAGAGTTTGAGAGCTTTTCATGACTTTCTTCCAATTTCCCATATTTGCTAGATAGCAACTCAAGTTGAGCCCGTAGCTCAACATTCTCCTTCAATATGGATGCTTCACAAGAGATAGAGTTAGTAGCACAAGCATCATCATTAGCAACAAGAGGAGAAGACAACTTGGCAAGCTCTTTTGAATATGAAGCTTTAAGTTGAGCATGAGACTCGGTGAGTTTGATGAGCTCACTCTTAATGACCCTTGAGCCATTTTCGAGGTGCTCAAAGTCCTCAAGGAGTTTAGCATGCGCAACTTCAAGCTCCTCATTTTTAGTTTCAAAATCATTGGCCACCTCAAGAGCTCTATCACGAGATTCCCTTACTCTAGATAATTCTAGAGCAAAAGTCTCCTCAAGAGATTCCTTGGTGGTTTGTTCAAGTTCAAGAGCTTGAGAGAGGTCCGCAATCTCATTAGCGTAATCACGCTCATGACCTTCCATTTTCTCAATGGTGACCTCATACTCCTCGAGATGAGATTCCAACTCCTCAATATATTTCTTGCCCTCAATGGCAATGGACATAATTTCCATGAAGTTGGAACGAGAAATTTTATTTTTATGAAGAGCTTTACAAACCATTTCCCCCTTAATTTTTAAGGAGGTAACATTATCATTCTCTTCATCATAATCAACATCATCATCATTCTTGCCATCATCAATACCATCACAAGATATATTGGGATTCAAAGTGGGAGATACCTTTGAGGCCTTGGCCATAAGGCAAAATGCAATAGATGATGATGTAGGATCCCTTGAAGCACCATTCAAGACCACATCTTGTTCCATGGAGTGTTGAGTTTCCTCTACATTGTTAGCACAACAACTCGAGGAAATAGATACATTTTTATCATGGCAACAAGACATAGCAAGCATGTAATCATGAGCTTTGAGCAAGCAATTTCTACATGATATCTAAGGACTACCAACACGAGCAAGTGAAACATGTAAGGTGCTCGAAGTGTTAAAGTCCGAATAAGGACCATTGCAATAAGATAGTGATGAAGAATCACCAAGAACAAGCACACTATCATCATTATAATGACCACCACTACTCACCGTAGCCTTACCTTGTGGCAATCCACATGTAGGTGAAGTAGAAGAAGTTGAGAAGGCAACACGGCCGGAGGAGGAGGGAGAACAATCACCCCCACAAATCTTGGACACACCATATTTATCTTGAAGCTTTGTCCATAAATCATGAGCATCTCAGAACGGCATGAGTTGAAATATAACTACATTGCTCAAAGCATCGAAAAGCACGTTAGAAGCTTGAGCATTGAGATAAGAGTTTTTCTCATCCTCTAAAGATAATCTTTGGGGATCCTTTGGAGGAGAAAAACCCAGATCTACAATTCGCTCTAAATTTGGGTCCATGACCCTAAAGAGGTTAAGCATGCGAATTACCCACACATCAAAATTTGTGCCATCGAAACTAAGAGTGTCAGAGAATCCTAATCCCCTAGTCGACATCTTTACTCTCTAGGCGGTTAAGCCTAACAAAGAGAGACGGGGCTTTGATACCAATTGAAAGATCGAGGATGTCGCCTAGAGGGGGGGTGAATAGGCGTTTTAAAATAATTACGGTAGAGGCTTGAACAAATGCGGAATAAACCTAGAGGTTAATTTGCCAAGCACAAAACCTACAACAACTAGGCTCACCTATGTGCACCAACAACTTATGATAAGCAAGATAAGCAACTATGTGATAGCAAGATATATGACAAAGAACAATATGGCTATCACAAATAAAGTGCATAAGTAAAGGGCTCGGGTAAGAGATAACCGAGGCACGCGGAGACGATGATGTATCCCGAAGTTCACACCCTTGAAAATGCTAATCTCCGTTTGGAGCGGTGTGGAGGCACAATGCTCCCCAATAAGCCACTAGGGCCACCATAATCTCCTCACGCCCTCGCACAATGCAAGATGTCGTGATTCCACTAAGGGACCCTTGCGGGCGGTCACCGAACCCGTACAAATGGCGACCCTTGGGGGAGGTCACCGAACCCGTACACTTTGGCAACCCTTGGTGGCGGTCACCGATACCCGTCAAATTGCTCGGGGAAATCTCCACAACCTAATTGGAGACCCCGAGGCTTGCCCGGAGCTTTACACCACAATGATTGAGCTCCGAACAACACCAACCGTCTAGGGCGCCAAGGCACCAAAGAGGACCAAGCTCTAGGGTGTCCAAACACCCAAGAGTAACAAGCTCAAGGGTAACAAGCACCCAAGAGTAATAAGCTTCTCAACTTGTAACTTCCACGTATCACGTGGAGAACTCAAACTGATGCACCAAATGCAATGGCAAGGGCACACGGAGTGCCCAAGTCCTTCTCTCTCAAATCCCACCGAAGCAACTAATGCTAGGGAGGAAGATGAGAGGAAGAACAAGAAGGAGAACACCAAGAACTCCAAGATCTAGATCCAAGGGGTTCCCCTCACATAGAGGAGAAAGTGATTGGTGGAAATGTGGATCTGGATCTCCTCTCTCTTTTCCCTCAAAAACTAGCAAGAATCCATGGAGGGATTGAGAGTTAGCAAGCTCGAAGAAGGTCAACAATGGGGGAAGAACATGAGCTCAAGGGATAAGGTTCATTGGGGAAGAAGACTCCCTTTTATAGGTGGGGAAAAATCCAACCGTTATGCTCACAGCCTACACCGAGCGGTACTACCGCTCCAAGGAGCGGTACTACTGCTAAGGATAGCGGTACTACTGCTTGCGAGCGGTACTAAAAAATTATATCCGTCCCTACCACCACTGGACTTGTGACGAGTTTTTGGTCCCGAGCGGAAGTAGCCACGGGAGTAGTCGCGGTAGTACCGCTCCAAACGGTAGTACCGCTCCCAAGAGCGGTACAAAATAATTACATCCGCAGCAACACCTTTTGAGGACACCAAAACTGACACAACTTCTGCAAACGGACTCCGAATTCGACGAAACCAAGTTTGTTGGAAAGCTAGAGACAAGGGCTAACACAATCGTGATAGAAATACCAATAAGAAGCAAATGAGAAAATGACCAAAAGAAAAAGGTGAGAACTCTTCCTCGAAAAAGACCGGTAAAACCTCCAACACTGAAAACATCATAGAAGACGCATGCAAACTCCGTTTTCGATGAACTCAAGCTTGTCATCAAGATGACCATAAGCTCTAAGACTCACAAAGAGAACCAAACAAGAACCAAGAAACATGACGCAAGGATGCAATGGTTTGATCTCTCTGCGAACGATACGATTAAGCTACTCATCAAGAGCCCCCTAGGTAGTACGGCAATCGATCCTATAACCCGGTCTCCCAACTACCACCATGAGACCGGTAAAATAGAAAACATGTCAAGGGCAAACCTTTGCCTTGCACAAAGTCCACTTGAGCTCGATGTAGACGATCTTGACTTCCTCAAGTTGGACCACCTTTCTTGATTGCGTTGGCTCGGTGAAGACTAGTGGATTGCTCCCCCATACTCCACTATGGGTGAGCCACTCTTCGGCACATCTTCACAAGTCCATTGTCACCACAATGGATGGAAAGCTTCAAGCACTTGATCTCTTCATGATGCATCACTTGAACATGCACACCGCAACCTAACCCCACAAAGAACTCTCACAAAGACCATGGGTTAGTACACAAAGCGTAATTGACAATGCTTACCATACCATGGGATCACTTGATCCCTCTCGGTACATCTTCTACGCTTTGTGAGTTGATCTACTTGATTCACTCTTGACTTAGTCTTGATCAACCTTGAACCTTTCCAACTCTCTTCATTTGGATGATGCCTTGAAGGTAAGCATGAATGATCACACAATCTTCTTCTTCAAGACATGCTTGCAATAAGCTCAACTCTCACATGACCAATCTTTGGATAATTCCTTAATAGCACATTGGTCGACACAAAGCTCCTTGAAACCAACACATGTACTCCAAGAAAATCCTATGGACAAGACCTTCAAATATAACTCAAGGCAACCATTAGTCTATAGAGATTGTCATCAATTACCAAAACCAAACATGGGGGCACCGCATGTTATTTCAATCTCCCCCATTTTGGTAATTGATGACAATCACTTTCAAGAGAGTTTATACAAGGAGTTATGCATCACCATGCAATGCAACAACCAATGATGCATGAGAATGGGATGCAAATGCTTAGGAACCAAAACCAAAGCAAGGAGAAAACTCTGAAGACTTCTCCACAAAACTCTCTGAAACTCCTCCCCCATTGGCATCGATTGCCAAAATGGGTGAAAAGCTTAGAAGGCCAATATAAAGAGTGTTCCTCCATAAATTGTGTATCTCTCAAAAAGAGAGTGGAATGCAATACACATATCCAATGGTAAATACTTGGAGGAAGACAAACTATATTGAGGCCCAAAGATTGCAAAAGAATGATATGCCACAAAGACATAACAAAGAGAGAAACAAGAAATCGAGCAATCAAAAGATACCAATTGAAGCAAGCAATCAAAGGATATCAATTGAACCAACTAGACCAAAGATCCTATGAGCCACATGAATGAAGGATATTATGATATGAGCAAAGGAGTGTTCTAAATAAGCTAGAGAAGCTCCCCATGATTTGTGCACACATAATAATTTTTGTATTTGGATACAAAGTGCACAAAATAGGATCATAGCTCCCCCAAAATAAATAAAAACAAACAACAAGTGCAAGTGAGCATAAAGGAAACTAAGCCTAGCACTTGCAACAAAGACATGGTTGAGCAACATGTAAAAGAGGCAACTTAAGAATAGGCTCAACCAAAATGATGTGTGTGAGTCATGGCAAAGCACATGAGAAGACTAATATACGGATGAGCATAAGCATCAACATAGTCTCGAATGAATGAGATACACGATGCAAAGCCTTTCATTCTCACACGCAACTAAGCAAATGGGTTCACAAGAACACTAAATATGCAAAATGAATAACCAACACTTGTGACAACCCAAGGTGAAGATAGAAAACATAAGCATCATCAAGACATGGGATACCAATTAAGATGGCAAAAGCCTCATCAAGACAAGCATGAGGAAAGTAATCTTCACCACACAAGAGTGCATCAAGATGCAACGAGATAAGACACACACTCAAGGCAAAAGATTTCACAAAGCCACCAAAGAAATAACATAAGAAAGACAAGATGGACGTGAAAGAAAGGAAATCATCTAGAGATGTAATTTCTCTCAAGTGTATAAGGGTCTAGGTAGACGAAATCATGACGATATATATCTACAAAGAAGGATGTACACCCGAAATAGTTACAACACGAACGAACAAGATATCCAAAAGGAAGTCATACATATACCAATAAGATATGTGCTTGGAAGCATAGCCCAAGGCTAGATATGGTCTTATTGTATATAAATGAATTCCTAACACACAACCATCAAAGACATCACAACTAGCAACAAGAGATCATTGTTGGGATGCTTTGAGAAAGGAAACAAGTATCACAAGAAAGAAAGAATAACATGCCATGATACAATCTACACACGATTGATGCAATAATGTGTGCATGTATTATATGATGATACTTGTTACCGATATAGCATTGGAAGGATGTAGTAGATACCAATTGAAGGTAGAAAGTAGTTCATTGATCATCCTAGCTTGACTCCAATAAGCACATGGTGACAACACCTTCCTTTTGAATGAGCCGAGTATCCAATGCATCTCCAATTGTTCCTAGAACAACAACACAAACAAAATGGTACTCAAACTCATTGGGACCAAAGAGTTAGAGAACCAACAATACATAGGACAAACTCCACATAGATGTGTGCATATAGATATGAAAATGAATCTCATGCACATCTCATCCAATTTGAGACTTGGTGGAGTTTCCCCTATATATTGGGTCAAAGAAAGAAAACATGCCAAAGGAACTACATGAAGTTAAAATGCATGCTCAAGACTTTCAAGAACCGATACCAAAATATAAGGAAAAACCAAGTGAAAAGGATACCAAATGGAGAAATCATCACTTGGAAGATATCATTAAAAGATACATCAAGGAATGAGATATCCATTGGAACACACAAAAAAAAGATGTCAAACTCCCAAAGGAGAGGATGGTTCCAAACAAACCAGGCTCTCTACAAAGTTTCATGTTGGCACAAAGTACCAAAAGAAACGACTTGCCATCCACCAACACACACTTAATATGGATCACAATATGAGCGTTTTATAGAAAATAGGATAGCTCCCCCCAAGACTAGTGCATTATAGAGAATTTGCATTTGAATACAAAATGCACAAGGTGGGATCACCACTTTCACTATATCTAGAAAACACTAAACAAGATCCACAAGTGGTATGGAAAACAATGGGAGTTGACACAATCCTAGGCACGAGATAAGGCAAATAAAAGCAAAGGCCAATGTAAAGATGATCAATAATTTCTACCACACATAAGTGAGTACCAATTGTCATAAGACAAGAAGTATTTGGAAATAATTCCCGTTGGTAGATAGCAAGGATATCCAACATCATCTTCACACCAAACACAAGCAAATTGCAACTTGTAGAGCTAACATGCCACCTAGGAACAAGATAATCTACAATATCAACAGTAGGTGACAAAATCTCAAATGTACACATTTTCTAGGCTAGTAATATACATAGCATATTACTCCCCCATAATGTGATACCAATGAAGAAAACTTAACAAGAGGCAATAAGAGGATCCAACAAGAGATAATTAATGGACAATTTAGAATTTGAATTTCTCATGAGAAGACATACCACATAGCAACTAGATAATCTTGAAATATCAATACTAGATGGTATTACTTATGTACATACATTTATAGGATTGTGAGGTGCACAAAGCACATCACTCCCCCATAATGGGATATTCCATTAATCTCTCACAAGAGCCAACTAAGAAATAAACAAGATGCAAAAGGCTCAATGCATGACACACACATACATGATGTGCAAACCAACACACACATACTTCATTGCACAAGATAATCAAGTTGGAAGCACAACATATACAAACACATGCAAGGAACAAAACCAAAACATGCAAGTGGGCAAGTAACTTTCAATGTAAACAATTTAAGTACAAGTTACCGCAAGGAGGCACATTGGATATAAGATATAAGCTTGATGATTCAATTAACTTGGCTTGAGGCAATAAGAGTGATGAAGTCCCCTTAATTCTTCATAATGTAGCCAAGTGTCCAATGCCCTCCAACAACACCTATTGATCAGGTGTGAGCTAGTTGGTCCCCAACCAAGTTGGGTCCTAAGAGGTTAGTCACAATAGGCTTGGCTACCCAAATTGTTCTTTGCTTCAAACCACTTTGAGTACCAACAAACTTGGCAAACACATTGCCAACCTTATCCTTCCCAAGATAATAGACATCATCAATGATAATTGGGTTGGATGAGGTACCATTTGTGCATGAAGAAGCGACGTGACCTTTTTCACGACATAGGTAGCAACGTCTACTTTTTACTTTCTTCTCACTTGATTTCTCAACTTGAGATTGAGAATGAGAGTGAACTTGTGGCCGCTTCCCTTGTTGCTTGTCACTAATGGCCTTTTTCTTCAAAGGGCAAGATCTAACATGATGCCCATCAATTTTGCACTTGAAGCAAATGATCTTGGCTGAATTCTTGACTTGTTTTTGGCCCTTCTTCTTGTTGCTCTTGGACTTACTCTTCTTGTTGGAGTTGAATCCAAGTCCACCTTTGTCATTGGGGGGTTTTTGCACACTCAAGATATTGTTGAGTGTGGCCTTCCCTTCATGACACAATTCCAAGTCTTTCTTCAAAGAAGTGACTTGGGCCTTGAGCTCTTTGATTTCCTCTACATGGTTAGTCTCAACACAAGTACTAGAGAAAGTATAAGCTTCATTGTTAGAGCAACAAGGCAAGGAAAGCAATTCATCACAAGATGTACCAACATTGTGAGTAGATGAATTACAAGGACTAGCACATGGCAATATAGCACTTTGACTAGATGTAGTGCTAGTATCCACGTGAGGCTCACTAGATGTTACCTTAGCAAGCATGGCCTCATGAGCTATCTTTAGCACATTATGGGATAGTAGAAGATCATCATGAGAGTTTGAGAGCTTTTCATGACTTTCTTCCAATTTCCCATATTTGCTAGATAGCAACTCAAGTTGAGCCCATAGCTCAACATTCTCCTTCAATATGGATGCTTCACAAGAGATATAGTCAGTAGCACAAGCATCATCATTAGCAACAAGAGGAGAAGACAACTTGGCAAGCTCTTTTGAATGTGAAGCTTTAAGTTGAGCATGAGACATAGTGAGTTTGATGAGCTCACTCTTAATGACCCTTGAGCCATTTTCGAGGTGCTCAAAGTCCTCAAGGAGTTTAGCATGCGCAACTTCAAGCTCCTCATTTTTAGTTTTAAAATCATTGGCCACCTCAAGAGCTCTATCACGAGATTCCCTTACTCTAGATAATTCTAGAGCAAAAGTCTCCTCAAGAGATTCCTTGGTGGTTTGTTCAAGTTCAAGAGCTTGAGAGAGGTCCGCAATCTCATTAGCGTAATCACGCTCATGACCTTCCATTTTCTCAATGGTGACCTCATGCTCCTCGAGATGAGATTCCAACTCCTCAATATATTTTTTGCCCTCAATGGCAATGGACATAATTTCCATGAAGTTGGAACGAGCAATTTTATTTTTATGAAGAGCTTTAAAAACCATTTCCCCCTTAATTTTTAAGGAGGCAACATTATCATTCTCTTTATCATAATCAACATCATCATCATTCTTGCCATCATCAATACCATCACAAGATATATTGGGATTCAAAGTGGGAGATACCTTTGAGGCCTTGGCCATAAGGCAAAATGCAATAGATGATGATGTAGGATCCCTTGAAGCACCATTCAAGACCACATCTTGTTCCATGAAGTGTTGAGTTTCCTCTACATTGTTAGCACAACAACTCGAGGAAATAGATACATTTTTATCATGGCAATAAGACATAGCAAGCATGTCATCATGAGATTTGAGCAAGCAATTTCTACATGATATGCAAGGACTACCAACATGAGCAAGTGAAACATGCAAGGTGCTTGAAGTGTTAAAGTCCAAAGAAGGACCATTGCAATAAGATAGTGATGAAGAATCACCAAGAACAAGCACACTATCATCATTACAATGACCACCACTACTCACCCTAGCATTACCTTATGGCAATCCACATGTAGGTGAAGTATAATAAGTTGAGAAGGCCACACGGCCGAAGGAGGAGGGAGAACAATCACCCCCACAAATCTTGGACACACCATATTTATCTTGAAGCTTTGTCCATAACTCATGAGCATCCCGGAATGGCATGAGTTGAAATATAACTACATTGCTCAAAGCATCGAAAAGCACATTAGAAGCTTGAGCATTGAGATAAGAGTTGAAATATAACTCATGAGCATCCCGGAATGGCATGAGTTGAAATATAACTACATTACATAACTCATAACCGAAGCAACTAATGCTAGGAAGGAAGATGAGAGGAAGAACAAGAAGGAGAACACCAAGAACTCCAAGATCTAGATCCAAGGGGTTCCCCTCACATAGAGGAGAAAGTGATTGGTGGAAATGTGGATCTAGATTTCCTCTCTCTTTTCCCTCAAAAACTAGCAAGAATCCATGGAGGGATTGAGAGTTAGCAAGCTCGAAGAAGGTCAACAATGGGGGAAGAACACGAGCTCAAGGGATAAGGTTCATTGGGAAAGAAGACTCCCTTTTATAGGTGGGGAAAAATCCAACCGTTATGCTCACAGCCTGCACCGAGCGGTACTACTGCTCCAAGGAGCGGTACTACTGCTAAGGGTGGCGGTACTACTGCTTGCGAGCGGTACTAAAAAATTACATCCGTCCCTACCACCGCTGGACTTGTGACGAGTTTTTGGTCTCAAGCGAAAGTAGCCACGGAAGTAGTCGCGGTAGTACCGCTCCAAGCAGTAGTACCGCTCCCAATAGCGGTACAAAAAAATTACATCCGCAACAACCCCTTTTGAGGACACCAAAACTGACACAACTTCTGCAAACGGACTCCAAATTCGACGAAACCAAGTTTGTTGGAAAGCTAGCGACAAGGGCTAACACAATCTTGATAGAAATACCAATAAGAAGCAAATGAGAAAAGGCCCAAAAGAAAAAGGTGAGAACTCTTCCTTGGATGAGACCGGTAAAACCTCCGACACCGAAAACATCATAGAAGACGCATGCAAACTCCATTTTCGATGAACTCAAGCTTGTCATCAAGATGACCATAAGCTATAAGACTCACAAAGAGAACCAAACAAGAACCAAGAAACATGACGCAAGGATGCAATGGTTTGAGCTCTCTGCGAACGATACGATCAAGCTACTCATCAAGAGCCCCCCTTGATAGTACGGCAATCGATCCTATAACCCGGTCTCCCAACTACCACCATGAGACCGGTAAAATAGAAAACCTATCAAGGGCAAACCTTTGCCTTGCACAAAGTCCACTTGAGCTCGATGTAGACGATCTTGACTTCCTCAAGTAGACGATCTTGATTGCGTTGGCTCGGTGAAGACTAGTGGATTGCTCCCCCATACTCCACTATGGGTGAGCCACTCTTCGGCACATCTTCACAAGTCCATTGTCACCACAATGGACGGCGAGCTTCAAGCACTTGATCTCTTCATGATGCATCACTTGAACGTGCACACCGCAACCTAACCCCACAAAGAACTCTCACAAAGACCATGGGTTAGCACACAAAGCGTAATTGACAATGCTTACCATACCATGGGATCACTTGATCCCTCTCGGTACATCTTCTACGCTTTGTGAGTTGATCTACTTGATTCACTCTTGACTTAGTCTTGATCAACCTTGAACCTTTCCAACTCTCTTCATTTGGATGATGCCTTGAAGGTAAGCATGAATGATCACACAATCTTCTTCTTCAAGACATGCTTGCAATAAGCTCAACTCTCACATGACCAATCTTTGGATAATTCCTTAATAGCACATTGCTCGACACAAGCTCTCCTTGAAACCAATACATGTACTCCAAGAAAATCCTATGGACAAGACCTTCAAATATAACTCAAGGAAACCATTAGTCTATAGAGATTGTCATCAATTACCAAAACCAAACATGGGGGCACCGCAGGTTATTTCAGGTGCTTAGGCGAAGCCCTGCGACGGTAGAACATCAAGATCGTCACCACGCCGTCGTGCTGACGGAACTCTCCCTCAACACTCGGCTGGATCGGAGTTCGAGGGATGTCATCGAGCTGAACGTGTGCTAGAACTCGGAGGTGCCGTAGTTTCGGTGCTTGATTGGTTGGGCTGTGAAGACATACGACTACATCAACCGCATTGTTCTAACGCTTCCGCTTTCGGTCTATGAGGGTACGTGGACAACACTCTCCCCTCTTGTTTCTATGCATCACCATGATCTTGCGTGTGCGTAGGAAAATTTTGAAATTACTACGTTCCCCAACAATAACAGGAGTCCGGGCCCCGATGGTTTTACCAACAAATTTTACAAGACTTTCAAGTTGTTGTTGAAGGATGATCTTCTTAGTTTTTTGGACATTTTCATAGAAATGAAGTTGATATGGCTGGCATTAACTATGTGTTCATCACTCTGCTGCCTAAAAAGGATACTCCAATGGATTTGCGAGACTACCGACCAATTTCTCTCGTACATAGTGTACCAAAGTTGGTTTCCAAGGTTCTGGTAACTAGGCTGAAACCATGGATTCCCCTCTTGATTCACAATCTTCAGTCTGGTTTCTTACGGGGCCGTTCGATCATAGAAAACTTCACTTTGGCTGCTGAGATGGTTCAATATGCACACAAGAGGAAAATGCCAGTTGTCGCTTTGAAGCTGGACTTTCACAAAGCTTTTGACAGCGTCAGTTGGTCCTGTTTAAACAAGGTTCTACAAGCTCGCGGGTTTCCTCAAGTTTGGATGAGATGGATCAATACTCTCCTGTCCACTGGCAGCTCTAGAGTCCTGCTGAACGGTCAGTTGGGTGCCCCCGTCAGGGCAAAGAGAGGGTTTCGGCAAGGGGACTCTTTATCCCCGTATCTCTTCATTCTTGTAGCAGATGTGCTTCAGAGAATGTGCTGCCAACGGTTCCATGATGGCTCCTTAACACACCCACTCGGATCAGACAGTTTCTTTCCGGTTCTGCAATACGCGGACGACACGCTGATTCTTTTTCAAGGAACTATGCAACAAGCGATAGTTATCAAGGAAATTCTTACAACTTTCTCAGATTTCTCTGGGCTAACCATTAATTTCCATAAGAACACCCTCGTACCTGTAGCCGTGGAGTCGAGCACAGCTTCGGCCATTGCACAGATTCTAGGCTGCCCAATTTCTTCCTTTCCATGTACATATCTGGGCCTGCCTCTCTCCGTGCACAAGATTACTCATGGTTTGCTGCTACTAGTTATTCACAAGGTAGATCGTCATCTTTCAGGCTGGTTAGCTACCTTCTTATCCTTGGGGGGAAGATTGACCCTAATCAACACAGTGCTCGCTGGCATTCCAAGTTATTTCATGTCTTGCTTTGCTTGGCCCAAGGAGTCTCTCGGGAAACTGGATAGTATTTTGAGAGCTTTCTTTTGGCAGGGTAAGAACAAAGTCACGGGTGGACAATGCTTAGTGGCTTGGGACACTGTCACGCTGCCTCGTATCAATGGTGGTCTGGGCGTACGCCAGTTGCAAGCACACAACCAAGCGATGATGTGCAAGTTCGTTTCCAAAATCCTGCAAGGATTTGACATACCATGTTATGAATGGTTTGCCACACAATACTGTCGAGCCGCTCTCCCTCAGAATGCTAGTAGCAGAGACACGGTCATTTGGAAGGGGTTCAAAGATCTCCTCCCACTGGTTATCAGCTCCTCTAAATGTGTTCTTGGGTCCGGATCCGTGGTCTCCTTCTGGAAGGATCAATGGCTTGAAGCTGGCCGTTTATATCTGCTGTTCCCCACGCTTTATTCCTTTGCGCAACTGCCAGCTTGCTCCGTGCAATCACAACATTCCAATGGATCATGGGACATACAGCTTCACCCAAATCTCTCTCACACAGCTACGACTCAACTTATGGCCTTGCACGAACTGTTGATTGGCCTCGCTCCAAGCATTCTGCAACCGGACAAGCGCTCTGCCTCCGTGGGCTCCGGTAAACTAACAACAAGATATTTTTACAGCCTGCTTACCTTCAGAGGGGTTTTGACCACTCTTGACACCTGGGTGTGGGACGCTTTGATCCCCCTCAAGCATAGCATCTTCCTCTAGCTTGCTTTCCGCGGGCGTCTCAACACTAGAGATAATATGGTGAAGAAAGGATGGTCTGCGGCTGCTCCGTTTGCACATTGTGACATCTGCCCAGCTATTGAGTCGGTTGACCATCTGATACTACGTTGCACTTCGGCCAATGCTTTGTGGGACAAATTATAGCTGGGTGTTCTAGCTTGCTCAGCCCCTGACATTCTATCCTTCGTGGAGCAGGCACAACATCAACTTAGTTTCAAGCGTTGTTGGAATGTTGCCTTTGCAGCTTGTGCTATCACCCTCTGGCATGCTCGAAACGACAGGGTCTTCAATGCAAAAGTTTGGACTACAGTACACCTACGCTCATATGCAGCAGATATGCTACGTCTCTGGAGCTACAGGACTAATAGTCAGCAAACCAAGGATGTTCTTACGGCTTGGCGGCAAAAATTGTTGCATAATTCTACACACCTGATGTAACCTTTTCCTCTTTCTTCCTTCTCTTCCTGCCCTATTCTGTTTCTACTTGTGCCTTGCACTTTGGTGCACTGAACAAGTTTTGTTGTAACTGACACTCCATCAGGCTTTGTCCTATTTTGAAATATAAGGTCGGCAGCCAGCCACCTTCTTTGTTTAAAAAAAAAAGCCCTAAAAAGACTTATATTTAGGACCGAAGGGAGTACAATACTATCTTTGTTTTTATTTACTCTGCATATTAGCTTTAGCCTAAGTCCAACTTTATAAAGTTTGACCCTGTTTATCGAAAACAATCTAAACTTTCACAATAAAAAATATATATTGAATGATGATTCTAATGTATTGTGTATGTTAATTTTTTTTTGTATATTGATAAAAGTTCAGAAAGTTTGACTCGAGATAAAGCTGATATGCAAAGTAAATAAAAACAAAGAGAGTATATGTCATTTGTTGCAGTCATCTTGTTCCACCTACTTTGTATCTCAGACGGGAATGTTGGTTCCTCAGTTTATATACACCATATAAAAAATAGTAATTAAACAAAAAATTATAATAAATAAACTTAACCTTTCATGGTACTCGTAAAAAAAACTTTCACGAAAGAAAACCCCCGTTGACTTCATGGCAAAAAATAAAACAAAAACTTAGGCCAAAAGTGAATAGTGACTTGTACTATATTGCAATACTTTTTTTGCCCTGGAGTCAATGGTGATTCACGAAAATTTAAATACAAGTGCAAAAGAAAGTCAAGTTTATTCCAGTAAAACTTTCAAACTTTTTTCATTTTCTTCCAATATTGGATGTATATACACCCAAGAACCAAAGGATATTTGGCCTTTATGTTTGATTTATCTATGTCTATTCTACAAAAATGCTCTTTGGAGGCCGAGCACCGTGGAGCTCGCTATCTTGGGCATCGGTCTTCACAGTGATTAGCCGCAGCTACGTACTTGTCTCATGTATTCCAGCCGTCAGGCTTTTACACGGCACCGTATTGCACAGTGGCAGCACACATTAACTAGTGGCTATACCATCGCACGAACAAGTGCCATCATTTAGTACTGGAAAAGATCACAACCCACTGCCCCTCCGGCCAGTTAACAAACCTGCGCCACCGTCATCCAACTCGGAATATCAAATTTCTAGGACAAATCACAATCATGTAATCACCAAAATATGTACGTTTTATTACATGAAATCACCCGAAAACATAATTTCTTCCTTGATACTTAAAGAAAAAGAGAAATTATGCATAATTCGAATTGATTTTAATGTCACATCTTGGAATGACAGTTTTCCTTCACATGCATTTTCTAGATGCTTTTTCCATATTACTTTTGCATTTTTCGTCAGAAAATTCCGGTGACAAATTTGTGTTATGCAATGCGAGAGGCGATTTCCTATGCATGGTGGAAGCTACGCACGCATGATGGCACCTACACACCCTTTGGCATAAATGCCTTTTTTTGATATATGAGGTGTTGCCGTGTCGGGTTTCAGATGACATTGACACAAGTGCATTTTTACCGTATAGAAATGACTTTTCTCACTTCTTTTTGTCTTCTTATTTTCCTTTTTACACAAGTGCCTTTTTGTTGTGTACAAAGAGTCTTTTCTCACTTCTCTTAGTCTTTTTGCTTGCCTTTTTTTTGGCACAATTGCCTGTTTTGCTTGCCTGGCTGGTCCAAAGTCATGATATTTTTTTATAGAATTATTTTTTCATAGTCCAAAATAATTAAAGATAAATATTGGGGCCA
The DNA here is from genome assembly GCF_018294505.1 of Triticum aestivum. Lineage (NCBI taxonomy): Eukaryota > Viridiplantae > Streptophyta > Magnoliopsida > Poales > Poaceae > Triticum > Triticum aestivum. Next base: position 482,742,633 of record NC_057801.1, on the reverse strand, counting down.
TGCGTAGCTATCATCATGGGTAGCAAATTATTTATCTATGCAAAGTGCCTTCCTCTCAAAGTCTGGCTCTTTTTGTTTTGCGAGGGAAAGTCTTGCTCTTTTTAACGGGCAACGATGCAACGACTCCTTATGCGATACACAAATAAGTGTACGCCGGCTAAGCTCGCACGTATAGCGCAACTCATTCACTCTATGGTCAAATTTTCACACACTATACTAGCAGTTTATTTTAAATACAATCGCCCCGTAGCACTAATAATTTTGTTACCAATTGAATATACATCCTCCTTTAGTTCTTCCATGTCATACCATAACTTCCCGTAAAAAAAAAGTCATACCATAACTGCGCCTCAGGTCAACCCCATGGCACTCCAAGTAATCGCGTTTTGCAGATGTAAATTTGTTAAGAAATTCTCATATGTTATACTCGCATGGGAACAAGATAAATCACCCATACGAAATGACAATTTATGTTCCGGCTCCTCTGGCAAAGGCTGGAAACAATTCGACTATTGTCACTCTTCAAGTTTTTAGCCAACCGCGGATGCTACACCAGTGTTCCTAATCTTTCCAATTAAGGTGCACTCTAGTAATTTTATGGCGGCATTTGTTTAAGAGAAAACTGTAAAAATTATTATGTTCTTTTAAATGATATTTCTTATTTTCTTAATCAGCTAAAATAAGATGCACTCTGCCTGGTGCGGTCATATTTTATTTTTAAATCAAATAGGCGCACCAGGTTAGTCTTGATTTTATTTTTATTTACTAACTAGCACCACGTTACCTTGCATGAAGATTTGCACCAGGGACTGTTTTGGGGGTTTGTTGCACACCCAACCGAATCCCTAAACTAAAACAAGTGTATTTTTTAACAAATTTTACGATTACCCTGAATTGCATTTCCCCAAGGAGAATTTCATCCCAATCCCATCCATGGCTAAATCGCTCCTGCTAGCGTGACAGAGGAAGAGGACAATCGGTCTAAAGTGGCAAACATGTGCATCGCTTTCAATTAATATATTTTTGAACATCACTTCCAGTTAATTTTTTTAGGGGTAAAGCCTAGTCTTCATCACTTTCAGTTAAATGTAACGTGATTTGATTCATTATTAGTTTTTTTAGGGGTTTGTATCATTATTAGTTGGGCCCATCCATATTAATCCATATTAATGACACACTAGGCCGGCCCTACACCATATGTGGATTAGGCACATCTGCCACCCAAGCAGAGGCCTATCCGCCCATGTACAAATCTAGCACATCCACCACGGCACCTGTGTATTCCCCATCGTACATGCATTTGCAAATGCACGCTGCACACATCACAACATGTCAATGCAAGGCCTAGATAACGGCCTCCAGGTCGCTCGGCCTCCAAAATGCTCCACTCTCTATTCTATATCTATATTATTATTATTACGAATATAAAAAGACCCAAAGAGCAGAACCAACAAATCTTGACCATCAACCAACGTCAATCCAATGACCTATATTACTCCAATGACAAGCGCTCAATATGTTTAGCGTGTAATTAATAACTTACTAAATATAGGATGTTCATGTAACTAACGCATAGCTGATATCCTATCTAATATAATATCAATGTGTAATTAATTTTCTCCTAGTATTAACGTGCATTACATGTATGCATTTACTAGTTTATTATTATAGACACAAGAGGCATGCCTCGAGCATCCGTCCATCGTTCCTCTTAATCGAACACCTACGTAGGAATATTTTCCTCGTGTGGCGTCATCTCACGTTTCGCCGCTCGACTCGCAATGCCACCCCTTCACCAGTGTCACTCTTTTTTCCATACTAACCAGTTGCATAGAAACCAGCGATGCTCCCGTCGCAGCGCCAACTTTCACTAGTGTTGATCCTTGTTCCATCCTAACATGTGCCATAAAAACCAGCGACGCCCCCGTTGCAGCATCAATGACACGCTCCCTTGCAGCATCTGGTGATGCTACCAACCGACGAGCTCACATGAAAGGTGATGTTGTGATGCCTCCATCACAACACTCACGAAGACCCCATCACAACACCCAACGATGCCCTCCTTTCCCATCACAACATCACCGCCGACCCGCCATTGCATTTAAGCATCCATCACCAATGAGATCTTCAGCTTGCAGGGTCATTGCATTGTAGCAAAATACCCCCGGTGGGATCCTGCGGTGGCTGCTCATCTGTCGATTGCAGCACCACGAGTGACACTCCATTGCAACATATGCCGCCGATGAGATTTGCGGGTTGTAGCATCACTCTCGTTGCATTATAGCAACCACCACTAGTGAATCTCCTGCAGTTGCAACACCAGCCGCCTGTTTGTAGCACAACGAGCGTGCGTTGGGAGGCTGCACCGGTGTGTTCGATGCTGGAGAGGGGAGAAGCAAGAGGAAGGGAGAGAAGACAATTTGAGCAGAAGCCAAATGAGTCGCTCTCTCGTAACCGCTTAGAGATAAGGAAGAACATGACAGGGGATGTGTGGCGGGCATGGGACGGGGATGATTTCTCAAGAAATCAACCAAATAGTTTAAACACTTTTCCATAAATAAAAAATAGATTTCGCTACAAATCTAATATCAAATTTTTAAGCAGACCAAAACAAACGCTTGAAATGGCACATTATGTTGTTGTGAGGATAGCAATTCCTTTTAGCAAGCCAACTTTTTGCCGGGAATTGCCATGCTTGCCAAACGAAATTGGCATCCTCGCGATAATATAATTTATCATAAAAATTGTATGATTTGTTGTGCCTAAAAAACTGACGTTAATTTTTTTAGCATTTTCGTAAGTAATACTCTCTCCGTCTCAAAATAAGTGTTTCAACTTTGTACTAGCTCTAGTATAAATTTATACTAAGCTCAAGACACCTATTTTGAGACGGAGTGAGTATAAGGTTAATGTGACACGAAATTCCCGAGGGGTCGGCAAGACCTAAGGCTGGTTGTAATGGTAGTATCATAGCTAGTATCATGCATGTCAACTAGTCAATTTTGATGAGGTATAGTAGCATTAAATGAACAAAGAGAGGGTGTAGTATCATATCATGATACCGTATCATATTAAATGCTATGCTACTTTATATCATGCATGACAATAAATAAAGTACTACATGATACTAATATATGATACTATGCATTAGGGAGGTAGTATCATACACTAGTATCATATGCATGATACTAGTATATGATACTCCCCATTACAACCAGCCTAAGACCCACGCGTCATCGTGGGATCTCCGAATCCAAGAACAAAAAAGAAAGGCTCTCAGCAGCAAAACGTAAACACCGAAGCAGCCGGGTCACAGATCCCAACGCCCCTACAGCTGGGCCACCGCGAGGTCCGCCACGCCGCGGATCGCCAACACCCGACCCCATCCCCGCCGCGCCCCAGAGAGAGAGAGAGTCACCGCGCCCGCGCGCGTCACGAGACTGAAAAATCGCACCAGAAGCTCAGCAAAGCAAGGCGAAAAGTAACGCGGCGCCACCACCGCACACCACACCACACCACACCGTCGCGCCCGTCTCCCGTCCTCCACCGACCCCGCGGCGGCCGCCCCGCGTGCCCGAAACGCCACGCTGCCTTCTAACCCCCTTCCGATTTTAAATGCCACCGAGGCCCACGCCGGCGCCGGGGCAGCTGCCACGCCCGCGCCCGCCCCCGCTGATGCCGGTGGCGAAGAGGCCGCCCGCTCCGTGGGCGCTGGCCCTCCCGGCCGGCCGCCGCGCGCGCGCCCGCCTCTGCCTCCGCCTCGCCGCGCCGCTCTCCTTCCTGCTCCTCCTCGCGGCGTTCCTCCGCACCCAGCCCCCGGCCGCGCCGCTCGACGCGCTGCCGCCCTCCGCTGGGCCGGGGAAGGTGGCCTTCCTCTTCCTCGCCCGCGCCGGCCTGCCGCTCGACTTCCTCTGGGACGCCTTCTTCCGCGTAAGCGCCCAGCGGCCTCTCCCTCCCGTGACTCGTTCGTTACGTTTGGTTGTCTATTCGATTGGTTCTGATCGTCGCGTGCGTGTTTGGGCAGAATGGGGAGGAGGGGAGGTTCTCCGTGTACGTGCACTCGGCGCCGGGGTTCGTCCTTGACCGCACCACCACCGGATCGCCGTACTTCTACGGCCGTCAACTCGCGAGGACCGTCAAGGTTGACCCTCTTACCAACTTTTTCGTATCTGGTTTCCGTGATCGCGGAGTCCAGGGTTCGATTTTGAGTTGGGGAAATATGGTTGCGTCCTGCAGGTGGCGTGGGGCGAACCAACCATGGTCCAGGCTGAGAAGATGTTGTTCGCCGCCGCGCTTGAAGATCCCGCCAACCAGCGATTTGTTTTGCTCTCGGATAGGTATGTGCTCGTTTTCTTCGGAGGTAGTGATCTCGTTCCGTTAGTTCGCATAATAAATGTAGTTGTCACTAGTGATCGATTAAATAACTAGATATTTAATAACGGTAATTTACATGTTAATTTAGTACTAGGATATCTATTTATCACGCCCTCACTTCGATTGGAATACATCCGATTCCATTTGTACTAGAATTGAAGTGGGTAGTCTTCTGAGTGATGCATTGGCATTCTGTTTCCTGTTGCGGTGCTTATTCAGAGGACCACCGCGGGGATAACATCCTTTTTACTCGGGAATTGCTAGATGATGGAAGGAAAATTATTGGGGTCATGGAACTATTCTGTGATTCGTTGTTCCTTGGTTTCCCTTGTGTGTGCTTCCACAAGGGATTAATCGTTGCTTGACTTACTGTATTAAGTATGAAGCATGCATACATGCCCAAGCTGAGAGAGCTTTTGTACAGATTTTGTTTTATTCCTTAGTATGCATTGTTGGAAATATGAGCAATTTACCGAATGATTTTATTAACAAAAATACTAGATAAAGCATGATTAGTATAGCAGCGATAAAACAAGTCATGCGATTTGACAAAGAGAAGGTAAATAACATCTGCATATATGAGCTAGAACCGATCATCTCTAGAGCAGACAGTAGATCAAGATGCATATATGAGGTAGATCCTAACATGTCTAGGGCAAACACTAGAACAAGCAACTGTGACAGGACCTCTAACAGGATAAACAAGAACACATACGAGACAGTAGCCGGAGCAGATGCACTGGACTTGGGGTCGGTGTCCTCCATGTCGTTGAGGAGGATGTCGACGTTGGGGAAGTAGTCGTTGTTGGGGAAGTAGTCGCCGGAGTCCGGGGCGTCCGTGACGAAGAAGTCAGTAGTCGCGCAGAGCGCTCCCCAAAAACCTTATCACCCTTCTCCCGTACAGGACTCAAAAAGGTGCGGTTTCGGAGGCCTACTGTCCCGACCTGTGGTGCACGCCGCAAGCCAGGATGAGGAAGATCGTAGCAGCAACGCAGTGTTCAGGAACCGGTGGCGAGAGGAAGAATGAGTTCTGGTGCATCTCTCTGAAAGGAGCGACCTCCCTTTTATAGGTGCACGAGAAGGAGGCGAGAGGGCAGCGACGGAAGGTGAAACGAAGAGACGAAGATGAAGCGAACAGCCAGCAGCCGAAGGGTTGCACCATTCGCATTCAAACTCCACTATCGCAAAAACTTTTCAGCTTTCGTGTGACCTTTCATATACCCGTAGTGCGTGGCAAAAATTTAGACATCGGCTCGGCTCATTCCCGCAACCCGCGGCACGTCGTGACGAGGCGTGGCGAGGCGGGCGGCGGAGGAGGAGCGCGCGTGGATGTCCCTCTTATTGTCATGCTCATACAAGTGGGGAAAGAGCCTCCCTTATAAAGAGGTCCAACTCCCTCTAAACTAGCAATGTGGGACTAAACTTTAGTTCCACCTCTTGCCTTGCACTAATGGGCTGCGTGGGCCTCTAGGATTTATTAGGAATTTCTAAAACTGCTATTACGCTAGGTCCAAATGGACAAAAATTCCAGCAATCCCCCACCAGATCCCAGAGGCACACAAAATTTGCCTTTGGTTCCAAAACACTGTTTTATATACCGGTACTACAGTGGAGACTGTTAAGTTGAACTTCCACCTAGAACTCTATGCTACACTAGTAAGCAACTTGAACAGTGGACTGGGCCTTGAACTGCAAGTTTTCTGTGAATCTAGCTTCACATAAAGCCTTGACCGATACATGGCTACCGTGGGTCTTTCCCGCGGGTGGAGCTTATGCGTCATACTCCGAGACCTTTCATGAGTTTACTAGAGAGAACCCTACTCTCATAGATTGCGACGTTTAACAATCAGACTCATATAGGTGCGTTCTTCAAAAGATGTTCTGCAGGACAACATCTCTACTTCAAAGAGCCTCTTAGAATACATTAAGATATACATCAACCTGCCATGCAGATTTAGGAGAGTATTGCATCTTCATGGAGTGGTATTTTTAATAGTAAAGGTACTCTCCTCCCAGTTGACCAACAACTTGTCTTCCACATCTAATTCACGGGATCTCCGATCACAAAGAATAGGTTACCACTGTGAACAACTCATATTGTGGGTCTCATACCCATCTCCCTCGATGCATTATCTATCACATTACGTGATAGACCCTTAGTAAAAGGATCTGCCAGATTTTTAGACGTTTGGATATAATCGAATGCAATAACTCCGGAGTTTTTCATTTTTCTGACAGACTTTAACCTTCTCTGAACGTGTCTTGATGACTTCATGTTATCCTTTGAACTGTTCACTTTCGTGATCACAGTTTGATTATCGCAGTTCATAAGGATACCCGGTACAGGTTTCTCAACAACCGGCAAGTCATTCAAGAGCCGACGAAGCCAATCTGCTTCGACCATAGTTGTATCTAGTGCTGTGAGTTCTGCTTCCATTGTTGACCTCGTTAAGATGGTCTGCTTGCAAGACTTCCAAGAAACAGCGCCACCTCCATGAGTGAATACATATCCGCTCGTGGCCTTTATCTCATCAGCATCTGAGATCCAGTTTGAGTCACTATACCCTTCAAGCACCTTTGGGTGCCCAGTGTAGTGAATTCCATAATTCGCAGTGCCTTTCAAATAACGCAAAACTCTCTCTAGAGCTTTCCAATGCACATCTCCTGGTTTTGAGACAAACCGGCTCAGTTTGCTAACAGCAAAAGAGATGTCAGGTCTTGTAGCACTGGCTAAGTACATAAGCGAGCCAACAATCTGAGAATATTTCAATTGGTCTCTAGCAATTCTTCGATTCTTTCGAAGCAACACACTAGCATCATATGGTGTTGGAGAGGGGTTGCAGTCACTGTAGCCAAAGCGACTCAAGATCTTTTCCACATAGTGGCTAAGTACATAAGCGAGCCAACAATCTGAGAATATTTCAATTGGTCTCTAGCAATTCTTCGATTCTTTCGAAGCAACACACTAGCATCATATGGTGTTGGAGAGGGGTTGCAGTCACTGTAGCCAAAGCGACTCAAGATCTTTTCCACATAGTGAGATTGAAGCAATGTAATCCCACCATCATCGTCTCTCAACAACTTGATGTTCAGAATGACATCAGCCACTCCTAAATCCTTCATCTCAAAACAGCGAGATAGGAAATCCTTGACCTCCTTAATAACATTCAGATTTGTTCCAAAAATCAGTATGTCATCAACATACAAGCAAAGCATAACTCCCTCGCCCCTACCATGGCGATATTACACACATTTGTCAGCTTCGTTCACAACAAAGCCTGCAGTTGTTAAAGTTCTTTCGAACTTCTTATGCCACTGTTTGAGTGCTTGCTTGAGTCCATACAAAGACTTCAACAACTTGCACACTTTCCCTTCCTGACCATCTATTACAAACCCATCTGGTTGTTCCATATAAATATCCTCGTCCAACTCTCCATTTAGGAAAGCAGTCTTAACATCCTCGTCCAACTCTCCATTTAGGAAAGCAGTCTTAACATCCATTTGATGAACGAGAATACCATGTGAGGCAGCTAGTGAAAGTAGAACTCGAATAGTGGTCAGTCGAGCCACAGGTGAGTAAGTATCAAAGAAGTCTTCACCTTCCTTTTGGGTATAACCCTTTGCCACGAGCCGAGCCTTGTACTTTTCAATAGTACCATCAGGCCTAAGCTTCTTTTTGAATACCTATTTGCATCCTATAGGTATGCACCCATAAGGACGATCAGTTATCTCCCAAGTTTCATTCGCCAAGATGGAATCCATCTCGCTCGAACTGCTTCCTTCCAGTAGTCAGCATCCTCAGATGCATAGGCCTCTGAAATAGAACTGGGAGTGTCATCTATGAGATACACAAGAAAATCATCACCAAAGGAATTTGCAATCCTCTGTCTCTTGCTCCTAGTAGAAACTTCATTGTTCTCCTCCACAGGTTTTTTAAAGTGTTCCATCAAAATGGCAGGTTCAGTAATTGTAATTGGTTCCTGATTCGATGAACTAGACATCTCCTGATTAGATGAGGTAGCCATATCCTTCATGGGAAAGATATCTTCAAAGAAAGTCACATCATTCGACTCCATGATCGTACCGACATGCATGTCAGGTACCTCAGATTTTACAACCAAGAATCTATAACCAATGCTATGAAAAGCATATCCCAGGAAAACACAATCCACAGTTTTTGGTCCCAACTTCCGCTTCTTTGGAATTGGTACATTGACTTTTGCCAAACAACCCCAGGTTCGTAGATAAGAGAGCTTTAAGCTTTTCTTCTCCCATTCCTCGAATGGAGTTATCTCTTTGTTCTTTGTGGGAACTCGGTTTAGGACATGGCATGCTGTCAATATCGCCTCCCCCCACCATGCCTTGGAGAGACCCGATGTGTTTAACATGGCGTTAACCAAATCAGTTAGAGTACGGTTCTTCCTTTCGGCCACCCCATTTGACTGAGGTGAATAGGGAGACGTCCTCTCATGGATTATACCATGTTCCACACAAAAGGAATCAAATTCATTTGAGAAATACTCTCCACCACGATCGGACCTAAGCCTCTTGATCTTTCGATCAAGTTGGTTTTCCGCTTCAGCTTTATAGATCTTGAAATAGTTCAAAGCCTCATCCTTAGATTTCAGAAGATACACATGACAGTATCTAGTGGAGTCATTAATTAACGTCATGAAATATTTCTTTCCACCTTTTGTCAAAACACCATTCATTTCACATAGATCTGAATGTACGAGTTCTAGTGGTGCAAGATTTCTCGTTTCCGCAGTCACATGAGACTTACGTGGTTGCTTAGCTTGCACACACACTTGACACTTGGATCCCTTGACAGTGGTGAACTAGGGATTAAGTTCAACTTCGCTAGTCGCGACATGCAACCAAAGTTAACATGACAAAGACGTGAATGCCACACATTTGATTCACTATTGTTGCAAATATGATTAACAACTTTATTGCAAACGTCTGATAAGGATAAACGAAACAGGCCTCCTGACTCATAGCCTTTACCAACAAAGGTTCCATACTTGGAAATTACAAATTTATTCGACTCAAAGACAAGCTTGTAGCCATCTCTACACAGAAGAGATCCGCTAACAAGATTTTTATTGATGGAGGGGACATAATGCACGTTCTTCAGCCGCACGATCTTCCCCGAAGTAAACTTCAGATCGACCGTGCCAACACCACGAACAGAAGCACTTGAACCGTTGCCCATCAGCATGGTTGAAGTCCCTGCGGTCTGATAAGACGAAAACATGGAAATATCACCGCATACATGCACATTAGCATCCGTGTCAATCAACCAATCAGGAGAATGACATACTGAAAGAATAGTGGAAAATATACCATACCCAGCATCCTTCATGTCAGTGTCTCCAATGACAACATTAGCGGTCTTGCCGCCTTTCCCAGGATGACGCTTGTCATAGCGATTGGGGCAACTAGGAGCCCAATGATCAGGATCTCCACACACACATGACAAACACATTTCTTCTTGTCATTCTTCTTCTTGAAGTTCGTGTGCTACACAACCTTGTTCTTCCCATCAAACTTTGCTTTACCATCAAACTTGCCCTTGTTCTTGAACTTGTGGGGCTGGAAGTTCTTCTGTACCAGATTGGCACTAGAACCTCCCTCAATACCTCGAGCATGGTTGTCCTTTGCTCTCGCCTTTTCTTCCACATCAAGCTCAACCACGAAGCGCTCTTCAGTCATCCTGTAGTCATAGAATTGCTCCATGATGTACAGCTCAGTGCCAGCATCCGAGACCCCAAACTTGGCCTCAAGTGCATCCCACATATCTTTTCCATTATCAATTGACGCATAAGCATCAACTATGTTCTCACCAAGAACACTCAAGAGAGCAGCCTTAAACAAGGTATCCATTTTCTGAAAAGATTGTGCCTGTTGGGCATCTTGCTCTCCTTCAGGTTTGCCAAGAGTGGCGTCATAGCAGCTCATGGTCTGAAACCATAAGACTGCTCTCACGCACCACCTCTTATAGTGGATACCCTCAAACATAGGAGGTCTCATGGAAGCAGCAAAACCACTCGGAGTAAATTGCCTATAATAAGGTTTTTGGATTGTTGGAAATATGAGCAATTTACCGAATGATTTTATTAACAGAAATACTAGATAAAGCATGACTAGTATAGCAGTGATAAAACAAGTCATGCGATTTGACAAAGAGAAGGTAAATAACATCTGCATATATGAGCTAGAACCGATCATCTCTAGAGCAGACAGTAGATCAAGATGCATATAAGAGGTAGATCCTAACATGTCTAGGGAAAATACTAGAACAAGCAACTGTGACAGGACCTCTAACAGGAAAAACAAGAACACGTACAAGACAGTAGCCGGAGCAGAGGCACTGGACTTGGGGTCGGTGTCCTCCATGTCGTCGAGGAGGATGTCGACGTCGGGGAAGTAGTCGTCGGAGTCCGGGGCGTCCGTGACGAAGAAGTCAGTAGTCGCGCAGAGCGCTCCCCAAAAACCTTATCACCCTTCTCCTGTACAAGGCTCAAAGAGGTGCGGTTTCGGAGGCCTACTGTCCCGACCTGCGGTGCACGCCGCAAGCCGGGATGAGGAAGATCGTAGCAGCAGCGCAGTGTTCAGGAACCGGTGGCGAGAGGAAGAATGAGTTCTGGTGCATCTCTCTCAGAGGAGTGACCTCCCTTTTATAGGCGCACGAGAAGGAGGCAAGAGGGCAGCGATGGAAGGTGAAACGAAGAGACATCGGCTCGGCTCATTCCCGCAACCCGCGGCGCGTCGTGACGAGGCGAGGCGGGCGGCGGAGGAGGAGCGCGCGTGGATGTCCCTCTTGTTCTCATGCTCATACAAGTGGGGAAAGAGCCTCCCTTATAAAGAGGTCCAACTCCCTCTAAACTAGCAATGTGGGACTAAACTTTAGTTCCACCTCTTGCCTTGCACTAATGGGGCTGCGTGGGCCTATAGGATTTATTAGGAATTTCTAAAACTGCTATTGGGCTAGGTCCAAATGGACAAAAATTCCAGCATGCATGTCTCCGTATTGTAGTTTGGGTTTACTTCCCTTTGTCAGTACAAGCATCAATTGATTATTTGAAGGTCTGCAGTTTCTAGTTTAAATTTTAACATTTCATCGATTTCTGTTTCAGTTGTGTTCCTTTGTACAACTTCAGCTACACATATACTTACTTGATGGGTTCACCTAAAAGTATTGTGGATAGGTAATGGAAAATTACGATATTGTTACTTTGCAACTTCTGAAATTTCCATAGAAGATGCAGTGTTTAAGCCTGAAGTTTCTAAAATGAGTTTATTTGTCTTTAGTTTCACTGACAAGACAGAGAAGCGCTATAATCCAAACATGTCTCCCGTCATTCGAAAGGATAAATGGAGGAAAGGATCCCAGGTTCTTGTGATTGCATGGCTTTCTTTTTGCTGTAGATTTTCATACTTGTTTAAGAGCTTAACTCTGAATCCATCTGCCATCTCATTTCAGTGGGTAATGTTAATCAGAAAACACGCAGAGGTTGTTGTTGGCGACAAGCATGTCTTTCAAGTATTCAGAAAGCATTGTAAGGTAGTTGTTGTTCTAGTGATGTGGATACTGGAATTTCCGCTTACCTTATTTTGGCCCTTTCTAGTCCTTGACGTGAAGTAAATGTTACATTGTTTTTGGATGTGTTTGTTTGAGTTTCTCTTCATGTGCTACAGCCTTGAATGCTTAAACTTACAATTCATTTAACAAATAATGCTAGCAATAGATAATGTGTGTCTTCCGTTAAGTACATGTATGAAAGCCTGAACTTTAAATTCCCTAGTTTGGACATATGGTCATATGTGCTGCAGTGATTATGATTGCGACAATTTATCCCATGACTGCGATAAACAATAAGAATTTATCCTTTACACCCTTGGATAAGTGTGATGTAGCAGCTGTAACTACTGTACTGATTCAGATAGATGCTATATCATATCTATCCAAACTAAAGGTCTTGTCCGCATTTACATTTGAGCAGCAGCAATGTTTATCTTTAGCATATATGCATGACCGATGCAAATTGATTCTGGATCTGTTAAATTATTATTATCCGACTCCCATCCATTGATGTTGTGAAGACACTACACAAACGTGCTTAAACTAGCTTATACTGAATTATGCAGTTATTTACAATGAGAGACATCTTGTTTTAATGTAGCCTACTGATCCGTCATGCTTTTGTGCACATCACAGTAATGATTGTGTTTGGTTTTACCTAATAATTGCAGATGGTTGTGACCAATGCTTTGCTTGGACAAAAGCTGGTGAATGCTGTAAGTATTTATTTTAGGAGGTTGCTATGCAGTTTACTCAGACAAGCTCCATATGTAGTTTCAGGCCAAAAGGTTGCATTTAATAGCTGTTGTTTTGCTCTTCCTAGGAAATTGTTGTTTTAAAAGTGACATTCAACTTAAATATATCGATGGTTTCCAATTATGCATGAATTGTTTCATTTTTCCCCAATATGACTTCTACTAAAGTTTAAAATGAAGGGAGAAGATAATTATCAATGCCTTTCCTAGATAAAGTCGCACCCATTTTGTATGGTAGGCAAAAACAAATAAACTACTTTGGTTCTGTACTACTCCCTCCGTTCGGAATTACTCGTTGCGAAAATGGATGTATCTAGATGTATTTTAGTTTTAAATACATCCATTTCCGAGACAAGTAATTCCGAGCGGAGGGAGTACTTCCAAAGTCCTACAATTTTAGTGATGTAAATACCCGTTCTGAGTATAATTTGGCATTGTCTAAGTTCTACTATATGTGGTGAATGCTTGTTTCCTTGGATCATCAACAATCAAATATGCATTTCAATTTGTATCCCCTGCTCAACAGCGATTAGTCATTCACCAAACAATAAGACTGATCCCTGAAATTTAATTTTCTTTACCTTTATATATCTGACTGTTATTCTTATGGCATCAATTTCTCTCTCTTTCAGAGACGACTAGGATTTGTATTTCGGCGAAAGCAGATATTGGTAAGGTTCAGTTCTCCACATTCCCTCCATACTCACAGGGAAGTTTATATAGATTGTCAGACTTGTGCATATAATTTCTGAAAAATGGTTCTTTATAATGACGTCTTGTTCTCTTCATCATAAATGATCTTCGTCTTGAACCTTGCAGAAAGGAGCTGCCCAGGAGGAGCACGATTGTATTCCGGATGAACACTATGTGCAGACATTATTTTCTGTAAGGCTTGTTATTGTTGACAATTATTTTGGATTTTGAACTGATGTAATTATTCTTTCAAGTCATAATGAGGGGCCCACTCTTTCAAATTCTAGATCAGAGGACTGGAAGATGAACTTGAAAGGAGAACTTTGACCTATACATCATGGAACCAGTCAACTTTAGATCCTAAAGATAAAATGACTTGGCATCCAACGACATTTGAATATGACGCAGCAAGTCCTGAGCAGATCAATGCTATAAAGGTATCTTCTTATTTTGGTTTGCATATTTCATCTTTTGGCACTAGTGTGTGAAACTGTGAACACTGCACATCAAGATACTTGAAAGTGATGTATTGATCTTTTGTCCTTTTGCCTCCAAATTTGGCTGGCCAATAGCAAGCTCCAGTTATATCCTAGATATCCTGGTCCAAACGAGATAGTGGAATCTGCAGAACACCATTTTCCAGTTCTTCAGAACAAAGAAACAATCCTCTTTTTCCGTTTCTTTAGAACAAAGAAACAATCTGCTCAGTATTCATGTCTGCATGGTATATCTTGTTGACCATTATGTACATGGAGTAACAGGTTTCCTTTTGTATAATATATATCTTGCAGGTTGCTTACCCCTTTTTTTTTTTTGCTTGTGCACATTCTGTTATATAATAATATGAGAAGACCACCATTGTAAGTGGTTTATCATTTACTCCCTCCGTTCCAAAATAGATGACTCAACTTTGTACTAAATTTAGTACAAAGTTGAGTCATCTATTTTGGAACGGAGGGAGTAGTTAATATCATGATGCTAAGTTTGTTCTGAATAATTTTGCAGAGTATCGATCATGTGAACTATGAGGTGGAACACAGGACTGAGTGGTGCAAATCCAACGGCACATCTGTCCCATGTTTCTTATTTGCCAGAAAGTTCTCATATGGCGCCGCGATGCATCTGTTGGAGGATGGTGCTTTTGGTCTGCTAAAATCTGCTCAACTACTGGTTAACTTTTAACAAATTCTCTTGTATACGAGCCATCATTTTTCGTGTGGGTGGATCAGTTCATAGCCAGGTCCAGCTTCGTTGTTTGCAGTAGCATTTGCAGCTGAAGCTACTCAGCGATGGAGTACCATAGTTTACTGCTAGGATTTAGATTGTGTATAGATCATCGGATCGGAGCAGAGTAGGTTATTATTGTACAGAGCATCATTGAAGTATGGGAATAGCATCAGGATGCAATCTCCAACTTACAGACTGAGGCTGGGACGCGGTGTCAACGGCTCCATCCGTGACAAACAATGAAGCATACAAATATAAAGGAGAATCTGTCGCAATGGTTTACTATCAGTGTAGGAAAGGTGCAGCAATAATTTTGTGTCAATGATCTTATACATACAAAAAATAGAAGAACAAAACAGAAAGGAAGTACATTTCTTATATTTTTACTCTTTTACATTGAAAAATGCTTCATTGTTCAGTACAAGCTCCCAGCCAGATTGTTTGCGAATACAAAGCAAAAACTCTGGCTATTCAATATGATATACTATTTATAAGCATTACTCCCTTTGATCCATATTACTTGTCGCTACTTTAGTACGTACAACTTTATGGCTCGGAGGGAGTAATGCTTTTCATTTTGCATGCACGGACACGAAAGAACTTCATTCCACCCGGCAATCTCTTTGTACGCAAGAATGTCCCTACTTCCTCCTCCTGTAGATTTTATGCAAAAAGGATTTCAACACAGCTTGCACAGCTTCATTCGGCTGTGCTTCGATGTCTGAGATCAGCTTTTCGTAAGTCTTTCTTTCATACTCAGAGAACACCTTCTTGAAGCGATGATAAACAGGCGTGCCAGGCAAGTAAATGAACTTAATAATAGTAGAAAATTATGCAATAAACAAGAAATGTCACACTATGTTGAACCAAAAGGGAAACCTCGAGATTGAGTCTTTACTTTTGCGACACAAGCAGGATCTGATTTCCCGTAATTTTCCTGTGCATGACATCACAGACATTAAGATAGTGTGCTGCAAAATATTATCGAATGATCCAGTTTATGTGCCTTACAAATAGGATGCCCTTTTGCCTCTCATCGACACGCACTGCACCAGCACTTGAACAAACAGCCAGGAGCACTTGAAGTCTGGGACAGGATGATTTCAGAAATCAAACAGCCAAGAGCACAAGTACTAATATCCTTTTTACAGAAACAGAGGAAGTGAATCGAATCAACCTACCTTGCCCATAACTTCTGGAAAACCAAAACAGTCGAGATAATCGTCCTGGAAGGGAAATCTGGCTATTAAAACCACTTCTTGAAACATAAATACCAAGACGAAAATATGTATTCAAGTGACAAGAGAAATGCCTATCAACGGTATTACCTGAATTTGAAAGTAAACACCCATTTCAACTAGGACGTGCTTCGCTTGAACATAATCATCCAAACTCCCACCGGACAATAGCAGTGCACAACCGGCCTTTGCAACAGGTTAACAAAATTTTACTGCTGGATAATCATAACTAGTGCTGCCAGAAAATGTAAAATTGACATTCTCTTTTATCGGCAAATAGAATGATGCGGCTTTCGCTGATGCGTAATATTTGAAGCACTTAGACAGGGATGCTTTGATAACCCATTTTGATACAGAGATGAATCGAGGGAAAAAGGCAGCACTTAGATAGGGATGCTTTGATGTATCATATGGATTTGTTATTCCATCGACTTGATTTACTACTTACAGATAAAGTGGAAAAGCAAGACTATGTATATATGAAAAAAACAAGGAGTTTGATATGATTGTCGGCAGACTGGAGCAAGCTCTGCAGCATGTACGTCAAAAGGAGATCATCGGAGTGAGTTACATGACAGATTTAGAAATGCTACAGACTCTCTAAAGGAGGTGGAGAAACAAAACCAATATTTACATAACAATAACATCATCGAGAAAAGGAGAAAATATTCGCACCAACCATTTATAAAGAAAAGGAGTTCAAAGGACGCATGACAGGTCTTGCTGAATCCATGAGAGAGATTGGGAATCTTGTTACAGATAAACGAACTATCATTGCAAGCAAAGTTCAGCACAGTGAATCGAGGTGCTTGTATTTGAAAACATTCAGTACTGGGGGTACCTGTTTATTTTTGTGAAAGATAGATTATTTGATGATAATTAGTTTTATCTTAACCAGCCTTGCCATATGATTTACCTCTCATAGTACTTATCACTATTCTGTGCTGTATTTCTATCAATAAGGATGGTCTCCTTTTCTTTCACAGGCTTTGTGCTGTATTTATGCTAACCAGTCTTGCCATATGAGTTCTTTGCAGTGGTCTAACACTGCACATTTATCTTTCTTTATTCATCAGCAATTACTCAATTTTAATTAGAAAGTCAATCCATACTGAAAAAAATCACGGAGAAGGAGTATTTAACTAAAACAAATCTACTATTAATGATAATAATCCAGACCAATTACACGAAGAATAGACACCTATTGCTGAGGTCACGTTCGATTTCAGTGACCACTAGACTAGGACTAGAGTAGAACCAGCTCAGACTCTGACACTGATGGCTACACTGGATTAACAATTTAACACTAACAGCTGAGCTACACTGCTCAGTCTCATGCCGTGGCTCGTTCGCTCAGTTGGTCCTGGTCCACACGAAGCTATACCATGGCCGGCATCCAGTTGCCGTACCCAAAGAAGCAGTTGACTTGCATCGGCCCTGGCCCTGGCACCGGCACCACGCCACCTCTGGTCGCCACCCCGCAGTAGCACAAGCACGTCGCAGAGGAGCCACCGCAGGGGCTTATGTGACGCTGCGGCAGCTGCTGCTGATGGATCGGTGGCAGAAGCGGTGGCGCCGATGAGCCACCGCAAGGCCATGTGTGAGGCGGCTGCTGCTGGATCGGCGGAGGCGCCAGCACCGATGAGCCACCGCAAGGGCTTGTGCGAGTCGGCTGCTTCTGGATCGGCAGCTGCGGCGGCGGCGGCGCCAGCGAGCCGGTGATGGTGATCTTGACCCCGCGCCGCATGATCTCAGCAAGCAGCCGCGCCGTGTTGCGCGCGTCGTCGAGTCCGCAGTGCAGGCGGCCCTCCCAGTCCAGTCCCGCCGCCCGTACGGCCTCCTGCAGGTTGACCCGCCCTCCGCCGCCGAGCGCCGCCTGGAAGGGGATCCTCAGGTTGATCCAGCGATCAAAGTAGGAGGGCTTCTCGATCCGAAAACATGTTTTAGAGCCTATGCACCCGGGTACTCCTTATCCAACCACTCATTTCTGCATCAGGATTCGTGCAAATAATTTTCTCTTTTTTGTTTCTCTCATATAGAACATGTTTTTGTACTTTCAACTTTGCAGCACAACAAAGCTTTCTATGTAGAATGTGGGATAAAACTTACAGATTTTTTGGTCCAACATAAATATACAAAATGAGATTTATTTGATTAAAAAAATCTTATTTTTCATATTTATGTCGGACAAAAAAATCTGAAAGTTTTATCTCACATTCTAGTTACAAAGTTATGTTGTACTGCAAAGTTTGAAGTTCAAGACATGTTTTATATGAGAGGAACAAAAAAGAGAAAATTTCATGTAATAAGGTAGTTGTGTAGCACAGATCTCAAAGCAACAATGGAGCGTTAGGATAATGAGGCCCGGGTGCATAAGCTCACAGAATCTGCATTCCTTCTCGATCCCCTTGAATCGACACTCAAACTCGAGCATGGTGCGACAATCCCAGTCCCCCAGGTCACGACGGCCAAGCGGACGGGTCTCTTGTTCCCTGCCCCCGCGGTCGCCGCCTTCAGCCAAGCGTCGTGCAGCCAGAGCGCCTCGCCGAGATCCACACCGCCGCCTACGTCCTCCTGCCGGATGCCGGTGAGGTCCCTGCAAAACTGGATCAGCACAGGCCGATGTCTGGGGCGAACGTACCTGCGAAACGCGGATAGGATGAGGCCGGTGGCGCCGTCGACGAGCACGGCCGGGAACTCGATGATCTCCTGCGGGTAGATCCGCGCGTCCTTCTCGCATGTCGCCTCGAAGTCCACCACCAAGAAGAAGTCGAAATCTTGCTGCACCTGATGGCCCTGCCCCAGCCCGCGCGCCTCCATGATCGGTGCCATCGTCGCCAATATGCGTGCGCCGGATCGCGGCGCAAACTCGAGATCTGATGAACCGGGCGCGCGAGCGAAAACTAGGGTTTGCGTAATCGCTCGCGGGAAACTGTTGGCGCTTTCGGGATCGGATTTTTTTTAAAAAAAACATCGGAGGAAACACCGTTCTAGTCGAAAACGGGAACAGTTGGCGCTTCCGGGAGAACAGCTGTCGATTTTTTAATCTTCTTCATAATCGCTCGCCGGGAACAGTTGGCGCCATTTTTAATCAAACAAAGGCTGTGATTTCGTGGAAAAATAAAATCTAAGGCTGTGGTAAAGACCCGTTTTGACTCTTCTGTTCCATCTATTTATTTTTCTTCGGAATCACTAAAAATCTGACACCAGATTTTTAGCGTTGGACGTCAGACGCTGTCTTAACCATCAATTCGGATGCACGCATCTAAAAGCATACTAGGTAGCCACATCAGTTTTTTTTATCATTCGATACATGGTCGAACCGAGCGAATGAACTAGCAAATCGATGATTGACTTCCTAATCCATATTACGACATGTCCCTTGTCGTGGTTATCTCGAGGGCGGGTACGCAAGACGACAGATGCCACGGGGTGGCTTGAGGTGAGGGCAAGACTGCAGTGGAGATCTGGGGACGGGATTGAGCAAACAGCACGCGGTGGTTTATCCAGGTTCGGAGCTCTCCGAAGAGATAATACCCCTACTCCTGCATGTCTGAATATATATGCGGTATATGTATGATAGTATAGAGTGCTCCTGAAGCTGTATTGGAGAACACAGAGGAGAGCCATGGGCTCCATGCCTCATGTGTGTGTGGCCGGGATGAGCATGCATGCTCTAGTGGCCAAGTATGGCCCAATGAGTGCGTGGGCATGGATGGGTGGATTAGTGCCCTTATATATGAGTAGTGGCATGGGTGTGTGTGGCGTGAGATGAGTAGCTTACATCTCAACCCGTGTGCAGCTTGCATGCTAGGCTATGTTTGTTCTCTGAGGCATTTTATAAATCAATACCCATGCGAGCCGGCCGGAGCAGCCAGACTGAGGGCGTCGGCCGCCCCGATGTTTTGAAGCGTCGCTTTGCCATCTTGGGCCTATCTGGGGTCACCCCCCCGACATCTCTCCCCCACACTTCTCCACATTCCTCCCCATTCATCTCCCATCCACATCGAGACGGAGACCAGCACGTCTCAGCGAGGTCGGAGGTGAGCTCCACAACGGCGGCGCTGCATAGAGGATAGAGAAGAACCATAGGTGAGTGAGTGAGAGAGAGAGAGAGGGAGAGAGAATGCCGGGAGGAGGAGAATTGGCGCGGCATGAGGCTCTGATGGCCCGCCGGCTATCGCCGTGAGGCGGCAGAGCGAAGGAGATCCGGCGGGCGGCTCGCGTCTCCCGGAATGGAGGTGGGCGAATGGGGCAATGTTGCCCCGACGTGGAGGCGCGGAGTGCACAGGCAGACGAGCACCAACTCGCCCCTCTATTTCTGATACATTGAAGCCTACGGAGAAGCGCGACGAGCTCTCCACTGCCCCTGCCATGTCCCTTCCACTTAGAGGATGGCTAGGTGGCTGTTGTAGTTGTGGGGTGGTGGTGGCGGATCCGCTGTGGTGGTGGTCCACGTGGGGTGGGTGCGGTGGTGCGTCAACCTGGGGCAACGACACGAGGAAAGCGGTGGTGCAGGACGCGATAGGGCAGGCGCTTGGGGCGGTGGTGCTGCATCGATGGGCAGAAGAAGAAGCTCTGGTGCCTCTTCCTCAAGCTCGTCTTCTGGCGCCTCGACAAGTTCGAGTAGTTGTACCTACGAGCAAACAGACACCTCCCCGTTGAATTGCTAAATGGAAAGGAGCCACTTCTACTTCGGCTCTCATTTAGTGTCGATTTACTGACGGTCCATGATAGTTTCATTTTGAGTGTGACTGATTTGTATTTTTTGGCTGACTATTTTGATTGTTGCTGCTATCTTGTATTTTGTGCAGAAACAAAGCAAATTAACATCAATTGAAATTGGCCAATTGTAGCTACCATCTTTTGTTTCATTGTAAATAGTTGCCATGGCAAAATAGCTACGAATTTGCTATGAATTTTCATAGACCATAGCAAATTTCTATTCATTTTTAAAGATTGTTTTGCCATGTATGTTCTCTAAATTTGCCATCTATTATAGATCTATAATTAGAGATCTCTAAAATTTCCATGACAAATGATCTATAATATATACCATTTTCTACATTTGTCATGAATTAGACATTGTTTAATTCATATACCATGGCTAATCACTATGAATTGTAGATTGTTTGTCATGGCAAATTATCGTCAAAAATTGTAGATCGTTTGCCATGGCAAATTATCATCAATTGGCATGGCAAACTTTCATAGCTACCATCTTTTGTTTTTTGTTTTAGTGAATAGTTGCCATGGCAAATTTTCATAGCTATCATCTTTTGTTTTTTGTTTTAGTGAATAGTTGCCATGGCAAATTTTGATATGATTTTGCTAAGAATTTTCATAGACCATGGTAAATTGCTATTCATTTGTTAGAGATCATTTTGCCATGCCAATGGACCACGTTCTCTAGATTTTCTTATGGAATTTTTGTATGATAAAGCCATGGTGTACTGCTTTGTTTTTTTGCCATCATGCATGTGTGTCACCTGCCCGCTCACTTTTTCATTTGTTGTAGAACAGTAACTTTTTTTTGAACTTACCATGGCAGGGACAGTGGATAGCTCGACGTGATGGAAATATGCCCTAGAGGCAATAATAAAGTTATTATTATTATTATTACTACTACTACTACTATTATTATATTTCCTTATTCATGAAAGAGGTTTATTATTCATGCTAGAATTGTATTGATCGGAAACTTAAATATATGTGTGGATACATAAACAAATACCATGTCCCTAGTGAGCCTCTAGTAGACTAGCTCGTTGATCAAAGATGGTTAAGGCTTCCTAACCGTAGACATGAGTTGTCATTTGATAACAAGATCATATCATTAGGAGAATGATGTCATGGACAAGTCCATCCGTTAGCTTAGCATGTGATCGTTTAATTTATTGCTATTGATTTCTTAATGTCAAATACATATTCCTTCGACTATGAGATCATGCAACTCCAGGATACCGGAGGAATACCTTGTGTGCTCTCAAACATCACAACATAACTGGATGATCATAAATGTCAGGACCCCGACTCGATGTCACATCGATCTAGCCGGTAACACCTCATATCACTTTGCGGCCTCACGCACGGTATCCCCACGGGTGTCGCCTTACCTTTGCCCGGGACCGTTTGCGCCTTTTGGCTCACGTATATGATAGTGTCGCTAGCATCCATATGATAAGGAGCCCGGGCTGACATGACTAGTCGTAAACCCAAAGTGGCACAGACTTACAGGGACAGGCATCCATGACCCAGCTTCGAACGTGTCGGTCATCAGCAAGTGGGTCCGGGCTGTAGCATTGGGCTAGCAGGACTCCGGTAAACTGGGCTGTAGCGGGCTAACAGGACTCCGGTACTCAATGCGTGACATTTCCCCGAAGGGACAGACACAGGAACGAAGAAGGACATATGCCGGCCAGCCTAAGTGTTCCAGAGCAGTAGCAAGCTACCATGGCTCAGCGGTAACACTAGGAGACATTTCCCGGTAAGAGAGGCTACTAAAGATAAACAACTAGATAGTCAGATCCCACACATACCAAGCATTTCAATAACATACACACAATATGCTCGATATGTGCAAATACAACATGACATCACAACATGACTCTACGACACAAGTACTTTATTTAAGGCTCAGAGAGCCATACATAGCATACACATAGATATGGGTCACACGACCCAGCATTCAAGTCATACAGTCATACAAACCAGCAGCGGAAGTAGCTTGTCTGGGTACAGACAACTAGCAAAATAAAAGAGGCTTGGAAAGCCTAGCTATACTACGAGGTCCTTCACAAGCTCAGGATCACCACCTGGGCCTTAGCCTACTCATTGATGTCAACGTCTACGAAGAACCCATCAGAAGGGGTTGCAGCGTCTTCTGTAAAAATGTAAATTATAGCAACATGAGTACAAAGGTACTCAGCAAGACTTACATCAGATCCTACATACATGCACATTATCAAGAAGGGGTGGTGGAGTTATTGCAGCAAGCCAGCTTTGACTCTTGGCTAGACTATCCTACGAGACTCCAACTTGAAATGGTTTTGCGTACACGAGTCCACTACTCACCACTTCAATACACTACCGAGGATCCACCTCCGTCTTCCTACGGAAGAGCCATCCTCGGCACTCACACTTATCTTGCGGCTTTTAGTAGTTTCCATTTACTTGTCTATGAACTGTATAGGCAACCAAGTAGTCCTTTACCGCGGACACGGCTATTCGAATAGATCATGATAACCCCGCAGGGGTGTACTTCTTCATACATGCTCTCACCACTTACCGTCGTTTACACGACATGTACTCGGCAACCTTCAAGCGGAAGCCCAACGTGGGTGTCGGCCACGACCTACCTAACCACCTAAGCCTCTAGTCCAGGTTTATCGCCTATCCAGGTTCCATCCGCAGGGAGTCCGGCCGAGGTTTCCCATACGGCCCCGAACGATGTGAACAGGGTTCCCGAGATACCTAACGGGTATTCGGTACACCCGGCCACGTACCTACCGCATCATAGCCCACCCCTACGGTCAGCGCTGTCCACGGCCTCCAGTAGACTACAAACACTAGAAACTACTTGCAACTCCTGGACGGAGAACTAGGGTGAATAAGAAGCCGAGAGGGTCCATTGGTTTCGGGCCCAATGCATGGTAGTAGCTGGTTCTTAAATCACACATACAGATCTCAGTGCTTAAGGTCGGCTTCAATGAAACAACCCACCATGTACTCCTACATGGCCTCTCATCGATACCTTTACCAAATCGTGTTCACCACACCACTCCCATTACCGACATAATCATTTCACTCTAGCCCATCACCCAGATGAACCAGACCTGACACGACTCTAAGCATAGCAGGCATAGCAAGGTAGGAACAACACATACATATGGCTCAATCAACTCCTACACATGCTAGTGGGTTTCATCTAGTTACTGTGGCAATGACAGGTCATGCAGAGGAAGTGGGTTCAACTACCGTAGCACACAGTAGTTTGAAATGCGTTGTCTTAATGCAGTAAAAGAGAGCAGGAGCGAGAACATGGGATTGTATCGATATGATCAAATGGTTGGTTGCTTGCCTGATGGTTCGATGCACTGATACGGTTCTTTGTTAGGGTAATCACGATACTCCTCGGTGGCAGAACCTGCCGCAAAGAACACCGATACACAACCATCACCAAACAATGTGCAACAATATGATGCATGCATGAAACATAGCAATATGAATGTGTTGGGCTAATGCAACTAAGACCAGAAGGGTTTGAACCAATTTGAATCAAAGATTCAAATTTCAAACTCAAACATGGCCCTTTAAAGTGTTTTTCCTTGTTCTGCATTAAACATCAAGTTAACTTATTTAATCATGCATGAAAATAGTACAGATGGATAGATTGGATTTTTCTGATCATTTTTCATATATAATCTGTCTGATTTGGAGTTACAGAATAAAAGTTATGAATTTTTAAAGTTTAAACTATATTCTGGAATTTCCTATATTAGATTAATTCCAAAAAAACAATTATTGCGTCAGCCTGACGTCAGTGTGACATCAGCCGGTCAACGGAACATGTCCAGGTCAAACCTGACAGTGGGTCCCGCGTGTCAGGGTGATTAATTTAATTAAAGTTTAAATAAAACTAAACCTGTTTAATTAACAGGGCTGGGCCCCACCCGTCATTGACTCAGGGGAGTCAACCAGGGCCCACCCGTGATCAAACCCGGGTCGGCTGCAACGGCGTTTAGCCGCCGGCGAGCCCGACGCGGCGGCGGAAGTGGTTTTGGCTGTTTCGGCCACCAAATGGGTCGCGGAGACCACCGGAGTGGAGCTGAGGACGAGCCGCAGCTCTTGGTGGAGTCCGTTGGGGTCGGGGTGGCCGGAGTTGGCGCCGTCGACGACTTTGGCGGCCACCGGGGTTCGGCCGAAGGCGAACTTGATGCTAGAGGGGTCAGTGAGGCGCGGGGAGTAGCTAGCTAGGTGCTACGTGACACGGTGAGTAAGATGGACACCGTGGAGTGGTCGGAGGGTGACCGGGAGCACGTCGGCGACGACCTCCACGGCGGTGGGTGCGGTTGAGCTCCGGGAGGTTGCTACATGGCTCGGGAGCAAGAAAAGAAAGGGGGGGAAGATGGCCAAGCTCACAGTGAGTGCGACGAGGCCCTTGGTGCGGCCGGGGATGGACCGGAGCAACGACGGCGTTGAAGGGGATCTCCGGCGATGGCGGTTCAGGCGAGGTCGTTGCGGTGGACTCGGGCATTGCGAGCGCTCGGGGCTCGGCTTGCTCGATGGAGTGGACAGCGGCGGAGCTCCTGGACACGATGAAAGGACGCACGGGCGGCGGGGAGCACGACTACGGCGACGGCACGGCGATGGTGGCGTCGGTCATGGCGGGGGAGCGCGAGGGGGAGGAGCTGGAGAGAGGAGGGGGTGTCTGGGGGGTTCGGGGGAGCGAGGGAGGCCGGTCCACGACGTCACCGGGCGAGGGGAGCGGCGAGGCGGCGAGCAGGTGCGTGGCGCACGCTGCGGTCGCCGTCGGGCACCTGCCTGCCTGCCTGGCTGGCAAGCAGCTTGCTGGAGCGGTGCTGGGCTGGGCCGACAGGTGGGCCGGGTGCTGGGCGCCAGGTAAGTTTTTCCATTTTTTCTGTTTTCTGTTTTTTTAATACTTCTGCAACTTTGTTGAATTAAATAAAATACTTAGGCAACTCCTAAAATCACCAAACTACTCCTGGTCCATAGTTGGATTATTTCCAACATGAAACATTTTAGTTTGGAGATATTTGAGCATTTAAATATTTTATATAATTTTAAATGCCCAAATTCAAATATTTATGATTTAATTCAAAAACCCTAAGATGGCCTAGGAAAATGTGCATCACTTTTGGCAGAGGTTCTGAACCAAGACAAAAATGATGGGCATTTTAGAAAGGCATTTCAGGTTCATTGAAAAAGTTTTTAGTAAACCCTAATTGGTTTCAGAGGGGACTGGGGGTTCTGTCATCCCCATTTCAGGTTTCTGATGAAAGAGTAAACATGATGCAACACTCTAATGCATGGCTAACTAGGATGTGACAACTCACCCCCACTCAAAAGAATCTCGTCCCGAGATTTGGGTTCCTCCGGAAAGAAGGCGGGATACTCAAGTCGAAGACGATCCTCCCTTTCCCAAGTTGCTTCATCCTCAGAATGGTGCGACCATTGTACTTTGAGAAACTTGATATTATGACGTCGAGTGGAACGCTCGGCCTGATCGAGGATACGGATGGGGTACTCTCGATATGTAAGATTATCTTGGAGATCAAGCGTTTCGTAGTCCACTCCACGGATAGGATCCGAGAAGCAACGCCTGAGTTGAGAAACATGGAAGACATCGTGGACTCTGGAGAGGTGCGGAGGTAGTTCCAACTGGTAGGCAACTTCTCCTCGTTTAGCGAGAATGCGAAAAGGTCCAATGTAACGAGGAGCCAATTTGCCTTTGATACCGAAACGATGGGTTCCCTTCAGAGGGGTAACCCGAAGGTAAGCCTTCTCATCAACCTCGAAAGTCATAGCCTTATGTTTTCGGTCATATTGACTCTTTTGACGAGATTGGGCTGTTTTCAACTTTTCACGAACGATGCGAACTTGTTCTTCTGCTTCCTGAATCATATCCGGGCCAAAGAATTGTCTTTCCCCGGTCTCTGACCAGTTAAGGGGTGTTCGACACCGTCGTCCATAGAGAACTTCAAAAGGGGCTTTACCCAAGCTAGATTGATAGCTGTTGTTGTAAGCGAATTCGGCAAATGGAAGGCACTTCTCCCAACCCATTCCGAATGAGATAACAGAGGCTCGAAGCATGTCTTCTAGAATCTGGTTGACGCGTTCCACTTGACCACTCGACTGAGGGTGGAAAGCGGTGCTAAAGGAGAGACGGGTTCCCATAGCATTTTGGAAACTTTCCCAAAATCGAGAGGTGAAAATACTTCCTCGATCCGAGTTAATTTCCAAAGGAACACCATGGAGAGACACTATCCGGGAGATGTATAAGTCTGCCAATTGACTAGCGGTTATACTCTCACGAACAGGTAGGAAATGGGCTACTTTGGAAAGACGATCGACAACGACGAAGATAGCATTATTCCCTCTCTTGGTCCTGGGAAAACCGGTAATGAAATCCATACCAATTTTATCCCATTTCCATTCAGGAATAGCTAAGGGTTGAAGGGTGCCAGCAGGCCGTTGATGCTCTGCTTTTACACGACGACAGACGTCGCAATTAGCAATATACTGAGCAATTTCTCTCTTTAACCTAGTCCACCAGAACCTCAGGCGTAGGTCCTGATACATCTTAGTACTACCGGGATGAATGGTGAGAGGAGATTCATGAGCCTTCTTAAGGATCAATCGCCTCAGGTTTCGCACTTTGGGAACCACTAGTCGATTCCCGAAGTATACGACCCCTTGATCATTAATGGAGAAACAATTCGCAATTCCTTTCTTGATGTTTCTCTTGATGCGGGAGATTCCCGGATCTACCTTCTGTGCTTTGATGATCTGGTCCGTAAGGGTAGGTTTCGCCACCAAGGTGGAAAGAAAACCTTGAGGAACAATGTGAAGGTTAAGCTTCCGAAATTCCTCATGGAGAAGCGGTTGACTTTGTTGTAGCATTAGGTTGTTACAATAAGATTTACGACTTAGCGCATCAGCCATGACGTTGACTTTCCCTGGGGTGTAAGTTATTCCTAAGTCGAAAATCTGTGATCAACTCAACCCAACGTCTTTGCCCGAGATTCAAATCCGGTTGGGTGAAAATGTACTTCAGACTTTGGTGATCGGTGAATATTTCGCAACGGTTACCGAGGAGGTAATGTCGCCAGGTCTTAAGTGCATAGACTACGGCTGCAAGCTCTAGATCATGAGTAGGATAATTCTCCTCATGTGGATGCAATTGCCGTGAAGCGTAAGCAATTACGTGTCGATCTTGCATGAGAATGCAACCTAGTCCTTGTCGCGAGGCGTCGCAATAGATAACAAAGTCCTTGGAGAAGTCTGGCGGTACCAGTACGGGAGCAGAAGTCAGGCGTCTTTTCAGTTCCTGAAAGCTATGCTCACATTGTGGAGTCCATTCGAACTTCTTATCTTTCTTGAGGAGTTCGGTTAGAGGTTTAGCAACTTTGGAGAAGTTTTCGACAAAGCGACGACAATAGCTCGCTAAGCCCAGAAAACTCCGAACTTGCTTGACCGATTCAGGTGGAGTCCAATTAAGGACGGCTTGAACTCGCTCAGGGTTAACAGCAATACCTTTACCAGATATTACATGACCCAGATAGGTCACTTCCGATAACCAGAATTCACATTTAGAAAATTTGGCATAAAGACGATGCTCTCGAAGTTTCTTCAACACTAGCCTTAGATGTTCGGCATGTTCTTCCTCGTTCTTGGAGTAGATGAGTATATCATCAAGATAAACTACGACGAATTTATCCAAATACTCCATGAAGATTGAGTTCATTAACCGAGAAAAGGTGGCTGGAGCGTTGGTTAAGCCGAAGGACATGACGGTGTACTCGTATTGGCCATAACGAGTAACAAAGGCCATTTTAGGAATGTCCCCGTTTCTGATTTTGATTTGATGGTAGCCCAACCTCAAATCCATCTTGGAGAAGACTGAGGATCCAGCGAGCTGATCATACAGGTCGTTGATCCTGGGGAGCGGATATTTGTTCTTGATTGTGACCAAATTGACAGGTCGATAATCTACAACCATCCGGTCCGTACCATCCTTCTTCTTGACGAATAGGACGGGGCAAGCCCACAGAGATGAGCTAGGTCGGATGAAACCCTTTTTCAAGGACTCATCGAGTTGTTTCTTAAGCTTGGCTAGTTCTAGTGGTGCCATCTTATAGGGTCTTCTAGCAATCGGAACGGTTCCTGGAATGAGGTCTATTACGAACTCAACATCCCTGTCAGGTGGAACACCTGGCAATTCCTCTGGGAAGACATCCGGGAAGTCACGGACTACCGGAACGTCCTCAAGGTCTGGCAAAGGGCTGGTGTTAAGAGAATATAATTGTCGCTTGGCTAATCGGGTCAAGACATTGACTATCTTGCCCGAAGGGTGAGTGAGTTGAACAGTCCTAGAGAAGCAATCAATTTTGGCATGATGAGCTAACATCCAGTCCATACCCAAAATGATATTAATATCTGAAAATTTGAGAGCTATCAAAGATGCAAGGAAAACAAGTCTGTCGACTTGGATTTCATTTCCATAACTTACCCTGGAGGTCTGCCATCTAGAACCAGGAGTAGAAATTTCCATAGTGGATGGCATGTCACAGAATGCGGTGTTATGCAAACGAGCATAGTTCTCGGATATAAATGAATGAGAGGCTCCTGTATCGAAAAGAACAGATGCCGGATGGCAATTAACAAGGAGCGTACCGAGAACGACGTTGGGATCCTCTTGAGCTTCTTCGGCAGAGATACAGTTGACATGGCCACGTGTAGCGGTGGCCGGCTTGGCGTGGAACACTTTCCCTGTCGGCTTGCCACGGCCAACAGCTTTAGCAGATTGGTTGGGGTTGGTCTGGGGACACTCACGCATATAGTGGCCAGATTCCCCACACTTGAAACAAGTCACGGAATTGGTACGTGGGGGAGCATTGTTGGTTGGACCCCCATAGGGCTTGGCTGGTGCAGACTGTTGAACAGGGCGAGGCGCCTAGAAAGATGGCCTCGGTGTGAACCTGGGTGGCAGGGCGGTGTTGGGCACCCACACGCGGCACTTCTGAGGACCAGCACCGGATGAGGAACCCATGTCACGGCCATGCTTGCGTGTTGCGTCATAATCAGTCTGACCAGTTTCAGCACTGATGGCCTTGTTAACAAGTTTCTGAAAAGATGTGCACTCATGCAGACGGAGGTCGCGGCGAAGCTCAGGACTAAGTCCCTTACGGAACCTTGCTTGCTTCTTGGCATCAGTAGAAACTTCCTCAGTTGCATATCGTGCGAGGTTACCAAACTCCCTGCTGTAAGCATCCATAGAGAGTCGGCCTTGGGTGAAATTGCAAAATTCCTCACGTTTACGGTCCATGAGACCCTTCGGAATGTGATGTTCACGGAAAGCCTCGCTGAATTCAGCCCAAGTAGTGACATGGCCCGCTGGGTGCATAGCTCCATAATTCTCCCACCATAGACTGGCGGGGCCTTCAAGATGATATGCAGCAAAGGTGACCTTGTCAGCCTCAGCTACTAGCGCGGAACGCAGCTTGTGGGAGATACTGCGAAGCCAGTCATCAGCGTCGAGAGGCTCGACGGAGTGGTGGAACGTGGGTGGATGTAACTTGATAAAATCACTGAGTGACACCACGTTAGACCTCTGATGGTGTGCTGTGTTCTGTTCAATACGCTCCAACAAACGGTTGGTCTCCCGCTTGTTTCTTTCGGCTTCCATCATAACCTCGGCTAGGGAAGGAGGACGAGGCAGATTTGCATTCCTGACTTCACTGCCTTCGGCCTGCTCTTGAGGAGCAGGGTTAGTGCGCGTGTTGACCATCCTAGGAAAACAAGACAATGATTTAGTCAGAATGATAAAATTCCGACATAGGATACAGAATGTAAGGAATAACTCGAAATGCAAGATGATCATCCGTATGACATGGTAGATACAGAAACTGCTTCTTTATTCCATCGTCATACACACCATACAGGGTTTAGTACAAGACCAAACAAAGTACTATTACGGTGAAAAGAGGATTACATCTCATCGGAGGCATCCCAAGCTCCTATACATTATTTTTCTACACCTCCGGAAAGAGTACAAACTAGGTCATATCCCACGAGTCACGCGGGACGATAGACGACACAGCTAGTGCGAACTAGTGATACTACCACTAACTCAGACCGATCCGTAGTAGTTCTCGTAGAAATCACCTCCATAGCCTGGAAGCTCAACATGATCATCCGGAAACAGACGATCTCGCGGAGCTTGTGGACCATAGGGGCTAGGATGAGGTCTTGGACCAACAGACGGTGGCCTGCGGGGACCGCGAGGTGGGGTGATGCCTCCTACATCATGCCAACCCATCACGTCTGGCAGAGCAGATCTCACAGGATAGAGATCGTGCATATCCGAATATCCAGCTTGCACCGCCGGTGCAAACCGAGTCAATGTGGCCCAGTGGTCAGCACGGGTATTGAAGAGCTCTAACCTCAAGGCCCAATTTTCACGGTCCTTATCCTCGAGCATCTCAGCAGTGGTGCGAGTCCGTGAATCATCCTGGGTGGGGTCAGCATAGATAGCCTGGAGATACCCTTGTGCTCCCGGAAGTGATCCTGGCATATACCGGAAATCAGAGTCCCGAAATAGACCAGACCTGACTCGCATGATGGTCATCATAGAGTAGGCGGCGTCCTGCACAGCCATCTCAATAGTAACCCCGAGTCCATAGGAGCAGTGAAGGGGCTCGGTGGACCCAGGATAAGACGGAAATATCCTGACAGTGCAGAGATACTGGCTTTGATTAAAGTCTCGGAATTGCTCTTCGACCGTGTACTCAGGATACCAACGGTATCCAGCCTCAATCATTACCCTGACCAACATGGCAGTATGGCCGGGTACATCTAGGCATCGAGTCAGGCAAACCACTTGATTGAGGTCGCGAGTGGCCATCTGAAAGCACAACCATAATGCAAAGGCATTAGAATTTCTAGCAAAATTTCGGCAGCATAACAGCTGTAAATGCTCAAGAAGGATTTTGAGACATTTGACAAAGGATTTCATACACACTCAACATCATCATATCAAGTTCTGAGTCCATCCTAGCAACATAATGTGGTAGTAGAACTGAACTAGGCTTGTATCCATCAACCCTATAAGGTACTACTGATTAGTAACACGTGATCCTGATAGAGAGAATAGATCCTAATTCCTTAACCCCCGGTGGAAGAATAGACTGACTCAGATCAGAATGTCATAAGATAAAGAAGTAAAAAGAGCCTTACGTTCCACCCACAAACAATTCCCCTACATATAACTAAAGAATTTCTAGACTCAACATCGACCAGTTTGGCTTGGAGAACCTACAGGCAGTCCGGCTCTGATGCCAACGCTGTCAGGACCCCGACTCGATGTCACATCGATCTAGCCGGTAATTGTTGGGTTTCGTAGTAATTTCAAAAATTTTCCTACGCACACGCAAGATCATGTGATGCATAGCAACGAGGGGAGAGTATTGTCTACGTACCCAACGCAGACCGACTGCGGAAGCGATGACACGACGTAGAGGAAGTAGTCGTACGTCTTCTCGATCCAACCGATCAAGCACCGAAACTACGGCACCTCCAAGGTCGAGCACACGTTCAGCTCGATGACGATCCCCGGACTCCGATCCAGCAAAGTGTCGGGGAAGAGTTCTGTCAGCACGACGGCGTGGTGACGATCTTGATGAACTACAGCAGCAGGGCTTCGCCTAAACTCCGCTACAGTATTATCGAGGAATATGGTGGCTGGGGGCGCCGCACACGGCTAAGGAATAGATCACGTGGATCAACTTGTTGTGTCTTTGGTGCTAGCCCTGCCCCTCTATTTATATGTTGAGCCCCGGGGTCGAAACTTGGAGCAAAAGCCTCCTCAAAGTCGGTTTTGCCCGAAAGGCAAGAGTCCCACTCGGACTCCAGGACCAAACGCCACAATCCTTGGCGTCTGGCCCAGACGCCATGGGCCTCGGCGTCTGGCCCAGGGCCAGACGCCAGGGTCTCCGGCGTTTGGCCCCCTGGCCTCCGCAAAACTCCTTTTGCACCGACCTAAAGCCTCATGGGCTTGACCCCTTGGCCTAACCATATCATCCAATATATGAATCTTTACATCTCGACCATTTCGAGACTCCTCGTCATGTCCCCGATCTCATCCGGGACTCCGAACTCCTTCGGTACATCAAAACATGTAAACTCATAATATAACTGTCATCGTAACCTTAAGCGTGCGGACCCTACGGGTTCGAGAACAATGTAGACATGACCGAGACACGTCTCCGGTCAATAACCAATAGCGGGACCTGGATGCCCATATTGGCTCCTACATATTCTACGAAGATCTTTATCGGTCAGACCGCATAACAACATACGTTGTTCCCTTTGTCATCGGTATGTTACTTGCCCGAGATTCGATCGTCGGTATCCAATACCTAGTTCAATCTCGTTACCGGCAAGTCTCTTTACTCGTTCCGTAATACATCATCTCACAACTAACATATTAGTTGTAAATCTTGCAAGGCTTATGTGATGTGTATTACCGAGAGGGCCCAGAGATACCTCTCCGACAATCGGAGTGACAAATCCTAATCTCGAAATACGCCAACCCAACATCGACCATTGGAGACACCTGTAGTACTCCTTTATAATCACCCAGTTACGTTGTGACGTTTGGTAGTACCCAAAGTGTTCCTCCGGTAAACGGGAGTTGCATAATCTCATAGTCATAGGAACATGTATAAGTTATGAAGAAAGCAATAGCAACATACTAAACGATCGGGTGCTAAGCTAATGGAATGGGTCATGTCAATCAGATCATTCTACTAATGATGTGACCTCGTTAATCAAATAACAACTCATTGTTCATGGTTAGGAAACATAACCATCTTTGATTAACGAGCTAGTCAAGTAGAGGCATACTAGTGACACTTTGTTTGTCTATATATTCACACATGTATTATGTTTCCGGTAAATACAATTCTAGCATGAATAATAAACATTTATCATGATTATAAGGAAATAAATAATAACTTTATTATTGCCTCTAGGGCATATTTCCTTCAGTAACACCTCATATCACTTTGCGGCCTCACGCACGGTATCCCCACGGGTGTCGCCTTACCTTTGCCCGGGACCGTTTGCGCCTTTTGGCTCACGTATATGATAGTGTCGCTAGCATCCATATGATAAGGAGCCCGGGCTGACATGACTAGTCGTAAACCCAAAGTGGCACAGACTTACAGGGACAGGCATCCATGACCCAGCTTCGAACGTGTCGGTCATCAGCAAGTGGGTCCGGGCTGTAGCACTGGGCTAGCAGGACTCCGGTAAACCGGGCTGTAGCGGGCTAACAGGACTCCGGTACTCAATGCGTGACATTTCCCCGAAGGGACAGACACAGGAACGAAGAAGGACATATGCCGGCCAGCCTAAGTGTTCCAGAGCAGTAGCAAGCTACCATGGCTCAGCGGTAACACTAGGAGACATTTCCCGGTAAGAGAGGCTACTAAAGATAAACAACTAGATAGTCAGATCCCACACATACCAAGCATTTCAATAACATACACACAATATGCTCGATATGTGCAAATACAACATGACATCACAACATGACTCTACGACACAAGTACTTTATTTAAGGCTCAGAGAGCCATACATAGCATACACATAGATACGGGTCACACGACCCAGCATTCAAGTCATACAGTCATACAAACCAGCAGCGGAAGTAGCTTTTCTGGGTACAGACAACTAGCAAAATAAAAGAGGCTTGGAAAGCCTAGCTATAGTACGAGGTCCTTCACAAGCTCAGGATCACCACCTGGGCCTTAGCCTACTCATTGATGTCAACGTCTACGAAGAACCCATCAGAAGGGGTTGCAGCGTCTTCTGTAAAAATGTAAATTATAGCAACATGAGTACAAAGGTACTCAGCAAGACTTACATCAGATCCTACATACATGCACATTATCAAGAAGGGTTGGTGGAGTTATTGCAGCAAGCCAACTTTGACTCTTGGCTAGACTATCCTACGAGACTCCAACTTGAAATGGTTTTGCGTACACGAGTCCAC
Organism: Triticum aestivum; assembly: GCF_018294505.1. NCBI lineage: Eukaryota > Viridiplantae > Streptophyta > Magnoliopsida > Poales > Poaceae > Triticum > Triticum aestivum. Next base: position 482,707,962 of record NC_057801.1, on the reverse strand, counting down.
TACTCACCACTTCAATACACTACCGAGGATCCACCTCCGTCTTCCTACGGAAGAGCCATCCTCGGCACTCACACTTATCTTGCGGCTTTTAGTAGTTTCCATTTACTTGTCTATGAACTGTATAGGCAACCAAGTAGTCCTTTACCGCGGACACGGCTATTCGAATAGATCATGATAACCCCGCAGGGGTGTACTTCTTCATACATGCTCTCACCACTTACCGTCGTTTACACGACATGTACTCGGCAACCTTCAAGCGGAAGCCCAACGTGGGTGTCGGCCACGACCTACCTAACCACCTAAGCCTCTAGTCCAGGTTTATCGCCTATCCAGGTTCCATCCGCAGGGAGTCCGGCCGAGGTTTCCCATACGGCCCCGAACAATGTGAACAGGGTTCCCGAGATACCTAACGGGTATTCGGTACACCCGGCCACGTACCTACCGCATCACAGCCCACCCCTATGGTCAGCGCTGTCCACGGCCTCCAGTAGACTACAAACACCAGAAACTACTTGCAACTCCTGGACGGAGAACTAGGGTGAATAAGAAGCCGAGAGGGTCCATTGGTTTCGGGCCCAATGCATGGTAGTAGCTGGTTCTTAAATCACACATATAGATCTCAGTGCTTAAGGTCGGCTTCAATGAAACAACCCACCATGTACTCCTACATGGCCTCTCATCGATACCTTTACCAAATCGTGTTCACCACACCACTCCCATTACCGACATAATCATTTCACTCTAGCCCATCACCCAGATGAACCAGACCTGACACGACTCTAAGCATAGCAGGCATAGCAAGGTAGGAACAACACATACATATGGCTCAATCAACTCCTACACATGCTAGTGGGTTTCATCTAGTTACTGTGGCAATGACAGGTCATGCAGAGGAAGTGGGTTCAACTACCGTAGCACACAGTAGTTTGAAATGCGTTGTCTTAATGCAGTAAAAGAGAGCAGGAGCGAGAACATGGGATTGTATCGATATGATCAAATGGTTGGTTGCTTGCCTGATGGTTCGATGCACTGATACGGTTCTTTGTTAGGGTAATCACGATACTCCTCGGTGGCAGAACCTGCCGCAAAGAACACCGATACACAACCATCACCAAACAATGTGCAACAATGTGATGCATGCATGAAACATAGCAATATGAATGTGTTGGGCTAATGCAACTAAGACCAGAAGGGTTTGAACCAATTTGAATCAAAGATTCAAATTTCAAACTCAAACATGGCCCTTTAAAGTGTTTTTCCTTGTTCTGCATTAAACATCAAGTTAACTTGTTTAATCATGCATGAAAATAGTACAGATGGATAGATTGGATTTTTCTGATCATTTTTCATATATAATCTGTCTGATTTGGAGTTACAGAATAAAAGTTATGAATTTTTAAAGTTTAAACTATATTCTGGAATTTCCTATATTAGATTAATTCTAGAAAATCAATTATTGCGTCAGCCTGACGTCAGTGTGACGTCAGCAGGTCAACGGAACATGTCCAGGTCAAACCTGACAGTGGGTCCCGTGTGTCAGGGTGATTAATTTAATTAAAGTTTCAATAAAACTAAACCTGTTTAATTAACAGGGCTGGGCCCCATCCTGTCATTGACTCAGGGGAGTCAACCAGGGCCCACCCGTGGTCAAACCCGGGTCGGCTGCACCGGCGTTTAGCCGCCTGCGGGCCCGACGCGGCGGCGGAAGTGGTTTTGGCTGTTTCGGCCACCAAATGGGTCGCGGAGACCACCGGAGTGGAGCTGAGGACGAGCCGCAGCTCTTGGTGGAGTCCGTTGGGGTCGGGGTGGCCGGAGTTGGCGCCGGCGACGACTTTGGCGGCCATCGGGGTTCGGCCGAAGGCGAACTTGACGCTAGAGGGGTCAGTGAGGCGCGGGGAGTAGCTAGCTAGGTGCTACGTGACACGGTGAGTAAGATGGACACCGTGGAGTGGTCGGAGGGTGACCGGGAGCACGTCGGCGATGAGCTCCACGGCGGTGGGTGCGGTTGAGCTCTGGGAGGTCGCTACACGGCTCGGGAGCAAGAAAAGAAAGGGGGGGAAGATGGCCAAGCTCACAGTGAGTGCGACGAGGCCCTTGGTGCGGCCGAGGATGGACCGGAGCGACGACGGCGTTGAAGGGGATCTCCGGCGACAGCGGTTCGGGCGAGGTCGTTGCGGTGGACTCGGGCGTTGCGAGCGCTCGGGGCTCGGCTTGCTCGATGGAGTGGACAGCGGCGGAGCTCCTGGACACGATGAGAGGACGCACGGGCGGCGGGGAGCACGACTACGACGACGACACGGCGATGGTGGCGTCGGTCATGGCGGGGGAGCGCGAGGGGGAGGAGCTGGAGAGAGGAGGGGGTGTCTGGGGGGTTCGGGGGAGCGAGGGAGGCCGATCCACGACGTCACCGGGCGAGGGGAGCGGCGAGGCGGCGAGCAGGTGCGTGGCGCACGCTGCGGTCGCCGTCGGGCACCTGCCTGCCTGCCTGGCCGGCAAGCAGCTCGCTGGAGCGGTGCTGGGCTGGGCCGGCAGGTGGGCCGGGTGCTGGGCGCCAGGTAAGTTTTTCCATTTTTTCTGTTTTCTGTTTTTTTAATACTTCTGCAACTTTGTTGAATTAAATAAAATACTTAGGCAACTCCTAAAATCACCAAACTACTCCTGGTCCATAGTTGGATTATTTCCAACATGAAACATTTTAGTTTGGAGATATTTGAGCATTTAAATATTTTATATAATTTTAAATGCCCAAATTCAAATATTTATGATTTAATTCAAAAACCCTAAGATGGCCTAGGAAAATGTGCATCACTTTTGGCAGAGGTTCTGAACCAAGAAAAAATGATGGGCATTTTAGAAGGGCATTTTAGGTTCATTGAAAAAGTTCTTAGTAAACCCTAATTGGTTTCAGAGGGGACTGGGGGTTCTGTCATCCCCATTTCAGGTTTCTGATGAAAGAGTAAACATGATGCACCACTCTAATGCATGGCTAACTAGGATGTGACAATAAAGATGCTCAATAGGTATCTCCAAAGGTGTATGTTGAGTTGGCATGGATCGAGATTAGGATTTGTCACTCCGTGTATCGGAGAGGTATCTCTGGGCCCTCTCGGTAATGCACATCACAAGAAGCTTGCAAGCAATCACAACTAGGGAAAACCCTAGTAGTAGCGCTGGGTCTAGCGCTACTGCTACCGTGCTACAACTACGTTGTAGCAGTAGCGCTGGTACGGGCAGCGCTACTGGTAAGTATGGTTAGCAGTAGCGCTGCACTGACCAGCGCTACTGCTAACTGCCTGTAGTGCTTGAACAAACAAAGCACTGCTGATAATCCATCACTGCTAGTAGGTGCTTCCAATGCTACTGCTAGTATTCCTGCTTTCACAGATTTACACCCCATCTATGTATTTGTGATGTATTTATACAGGCTCTATACAGTAGTTTCATCAGATCATACTAAACATACACTATTCTCATCATATCATAGATATACAGTAGTCTCGTCATACCATCATCATCATCATCATCATCATTCAACACAAATACCATTACATCTCGAAAATAGCGATACACAAGTCATGTCCTGTCTCGAATCAGTGCAACTGCATGGTCATGGAACACACACACAAGTTTCATCATCTCTATCTAAACCATGATGTAGAAGAGAAAGAGCAATCAACATGAGCAAGAGCGTGACTATGTAGTACTTGAGGCACCGGCGGTCCCATCCCCGCTCTTGCCGGAGCTCCACCTCAAGTAACTACTTTCCGCTTTGGCTCTGTTGTCGAACCCTTTGTGGCTAGCACCCGGGTACTTGTCCACCTGGGCCTGAGCATCTGGCCAATGGTCGTAGACTCCTGGAACCCTCCCAACGAACACAACGTAGCATTCCTTCACCATCTCTGATCTATGTACATGCATAGTCAGTTGATGAGTTGACCGATAATATGCAACATAATGTACTTAAGAAAACAAAGAGGCATAATTAGCAAAATATAAGCAACTTATAGTAAACATAAATGACAAAGTTCCTCATACCCAAACTAATTAACTAGAGCGATCTACGCTAGTTCAGGACCACGTGGTTTAATTACATCACATAGTTTCGCTGTGCATAAATTCAAAGTTTTGTGATAGAAAGACATCAGTGACACATTGTCATCGATAATCAGTCCTCCATGTAGGCGGTCCAATCTTCATAGTCAGGGAGGAAGCACCCGCGCTTGTTGAAAGGCTTCAGGTCCAGATGTTGAGCGACTAACAGTGCTCGGACATCAGCCCGCGTGATTGGCCCATGGTAGAACATCCCCTTTGGTTCGAGGACCTGCTTCATGATCACTTGGGCAAGTTCACACTGTACGTGATAAAACTCAGCTCGGATTCGATGATCCGGTGTCTTTCCTATGCTTGTGGCCCAACTGACAATCTCGGCATCTTCGGTAGTAGCTGACATGCGAAGGCATTGAATATCCCTTCTGTACTCGAGCAGGTGATGCATGAGGTAGAATCCATTAGCCCTACTGGTGTGCGGTTGCTGGATGCAGCAGAAGTCGGTCTTATGGCGGAAAACTAGCCCGTTCTTCCTGTGACTTTTCACCTTGATATATCCACCAGATAGGTTGAAGGTTAACAGGGCACTATTGAGAACACTCTTTACGTGTGTGTAATCCTTTTTCTTGAGGTTCTTCGATGAGTCCAAGTACATATCATGGGAGTATTCTGGGTACAGAACGATGAGGACGGCGCCGCCCCCGCTGTGCAAATTAAGTACACCTCAAATTAGCCGCCATGCTTGCAAAGGAATGATTAACACTTACAAAAGGATATGCGCGGATGGCTTACTAGGGATGATAAGGCAGGAGAATCGCTTCCTTGTCCTTGTTAGTGATCATGAATTTGCCGAGGTACTTGCTCGCATAGTCACGGTGCTCTTTGCGAACAGCCAAGAAGCTCTCGTGCATGTAGTACGGGTCCGCAATGCAGATACATTTTATGTTCTCGATCCTTATGAAGTAGTTGAGATACAATGCATACATGCGGATGAACTGGAAATCCAGCTTGGTCTTGTGGAACATGTCGTAGATGTAGTCAAATCGCAGTATGAACTGATTCGTGGGCCAGGTCTCGACGTACAACTTCCCACCCAGCACCTGAGCCACGTAAAGCGGGTATCCTGGTTTTTCCGCGGTCAGAAGGATTTTCTCTCTGGCCAGCACATCTTCATGGAGTCTCCTTAGATCATTGTTCTGTATGTGCTCTAGCGCTTTAGCAGGTAGGATCGGCTCACCGGTGATATGGAAACGCTTCACACCTTTGACAGGTATTCCGTCTACCACCCGGGGCTTTAGAGGCGGCTGGCTGCTTGAAGAAGCTTTGGCGCCTTTGGTCCTTTCCTGGGTGGTCTCCTCCTTTGCTTCTTGGTGGGTGGCAGTAGTGAGCCCACCATACCTTCCCTAACCACCACCCCCAATGTCGTCGGGCTAATCAGTGGACGGCCCTCAGGGTGTTGCTGGGTAGGGGCGGCATCTGGAGGCGTCTCCTATGATGATCGCTTAAAGAGAGACTTTTTGCATTCCTCCTTAGTACGTTCCGGCTCTAGCAAATTAGGCAGCATCAAGTCAACATCTCCACGCTCATAGCCTTAGTCCTCCTCGGCTTGAGCCATCAATCCTCCATCATCATAGGCGATATTGAAATACTTGTCTGGCTCATCATCCTCCTCCTCCATGTCATCATCAGCATTTTCTTCTTCGACAATGGGGGCGACATCATCTGGCACTAATGGAGGCTCTCCCTCGTGTCGTATGCTATCACCTGCCATGACAGGTGCAAGTAATTTGCTAGGTGGGGTGGTGTTCATACCTTCTTGAGAAGGTGGTGTTGGTGTGATACTGGGCGCCTCAAGACGAAGGAGAGACTTCGGCCAAGGCAAGAACCAGCTCTTGCATGCGCCAATCCTCGTAGGGGTCTCCTCGTCATCGATTGGTACTAGAGGAGGAAAATCCTCAAAGCATGCTAAGACACTGGCCACGTTAACCTTCAAGACGCTGAGGGAGTCCTGGATTAGGGGGTCCTCGGGTGTCCGTCTATTCTATATGGGCCGGACTGATGGACCATGAAGATAAATCAGAAGACTATCCCCCGTGTCCGGGTAGGACTCCTATATGCGTGGACGGCAAGATTGGTGTCCGGATGTACTATTTCCTTCCCTTGTAGACCGACTATGTACAACCCTAGGCCCCTCCGGTGTGTATATAAACCAGAGGGTTTAGTCCGTAGAGGTCATCAGAAATAATCATAGGCTAGATAGCTAGGGTTTAGCCATGAAGATCTCGAGGTAGATCAACTCTTATAACCCCTATTCTCATCGAATACAATCAAGCAGGACGTAGGGTTTTACCTTCTTTAAGAGGGCCCGAACTTGGGTAAACATCATGTCCCCATTGTCCCTTGTTACCATTGATCCTTGGACTCACAGCTTGGGCCCCCCTACCCGAGATCTCCCAGTTTTGACACCGACATTGGTGCTTTCATTGAGAGCTCCGCTGCGTTGCCAACAGAAGAATCGATGCCTCGCCTCATCATCAACGACAACGATGTTTCCGAGGAGACCTTTCTTCCTGGTCAACTCTTTGTGTTTGGCGACTTCGTGCTACGTGCCAACTCGACTGGTCACCTTGAGCAGGTCGACAGCTACGCCCCTGGTCACCAGATCAGGTTTGGAAGTTTGAACTACATCGCCGATATCCGAGGAGACATGATATTCAAGGGGTTCACGGCCTCGGCCGCCGTTCCCCACCCATACAAAGGAGGCCCTTCGGTACTATCAGATCCCGTCCAGGAGTCAACGCTCATATCTACCTCAGCCTTAGATCCGGGGGGACCACATTGTCCGAAGATGGGAGGTTGAACCCCACCGGACTCTCTCCTGTCACGGAGCTTCCAGCCGGAAACCCAGATGCGACCACGCCGTCTGCGAACCCGAAGTCAAATGGGACTCTCCCGTCATCAGGAAGCCGGACTCGCCTCTGGACGTCAACTCCAGACTATTGAGGTCTGCGTCCATCGGGCTCGATCAAGTGGTTATCACCGAGCCTGGCTCCGCAGACTCCTATCCAGCTTTCGCTCTTAAACGAAACGCTAGACTTAATACAATCTCTCACCATCACGGAAGGAGATCCGTCCGTAAGGAGACATCGGCTCATTATGCCGAACATCAGCCCGCGCCCCCTCGCCGTAGAGGCAAGGAGACAATGGCTCCGGGCTACACGTACGACTTACGTCAGGACCTGACCAATAGAGCTGGCCAGATCAGATCAATCTATGGATCAAGAGGACATGCCCCAGCACGGGATGACGGCCATCAGGCCTGGCATGATGAATATAATCAAGCTCGGGGTCAGCACCAAATGCAGATGTCACCTGAACTCCGTCGCAATGTTGCCCGGTATAGAGGTGTCGCACACCCTATGTGCTTTACCGATGAAGTAATGCAGCACCAATTTCCGAAAGGGTTTAACCCCGTGAACATCGATCAGGACGATGGAACGACGAATCTTGTCGTATGGATTGAAGATTTTCTTCTCCATATTCACATGGCTCGCGGAGATGACTTCCACGCCATTAAATACCTCCCTCTAAAGCTGAAAGGACCAGCACGACACTGGTTGAATAGCCTCCCAGAGAGCTCCATTGGAAGCTGGGAAGATTTAGAAGATGCTTTTCGGGCCAACTTTCCGGGCACTTATGTCCGGCCACCAGATGCTGATGACCTAAGTCATGTAGTCCAGCAATCTGGAGAGTCAGCTCACAAACATTGGAATCGGTTCCTAATTAAAAAGAACCAAATCATGGATTGTCCAGACGCCGAAGCCTTAGCGGCATTCAGACACAGCGTCCGCGACGAATGGCTCGCCCGACACCTCGGGCAGGAATAATTGAAGACCATGGTAGCTCTTACTGAACTTATGACCCGCTTTTGTGCGTGCGAAGATAGCTGGTTGGCTCGTAGAAGCAACAGTTTCAGCGACTCCGACACTTCTGAGGCCAGGGATGGCAATGGTAGACCATGACGCAACAAAAACAAGCATCAGAACAATAACAAAGAAATAGATGATACGGCAGTGAATGCCGGATTCAGCGGTTCCAAACCCGGTCAGCGGAAGAAGCCGTTCAAGGGTAATAGAGATGGTCCATCCAATTTGGACAAAATACTAGAGAGGTGATACGTCTCCAACGTATCTACTTTTCCAAACACTTTTGGCCTTGTTTTGGACTCTAATTTGCATGATTTGAATGGAACTAACCCGGACTGATGCTGTTTTCAGCAGAACTGCCATGGTGTTATTTTTGTGCAGAAATAAAGTTCTCGGAATGACCTGCAAATCCATGGAGATAACTTTTGGAAAATATAAAAAATACTGGCGAAAGAATCAAGGCCAGGGGGCCCACACCTTGTCCACGAGGGTGGGGGCGCGCCCCCCTGTCTCGTGGCCCCCCTGATGCTCCACCGACCTCAACTCCAACTCCATATATTCCGTTTCGCAGAGAAAAAAATCAGAGAGGAAGTTTCATCGCGTTTTATGATACGGAGCCTCCGCCAAGCCCTAATCTCTCTCAGGAGGGCTGAACCGGAGTCCGTTCAGGGCTCCAGAGAGGGGGATTCGTCGCTGTCGTCATCATCAACCATCCTCCATCACCAATTTCATGATGCTCACCGCCGTGCGTGAGTAATTCCATCGTAGGATTGTTGGACGGTGATGGGTTGGATGAGATTTACCATGTAATCAAGTTAGTTTTGTTAGGGTTTGATCCCTAGTATCCACTATGTTCTGAGATTGATGTTGCTATGACTTTGGTATGCTTAATGCTTGTCACTAGGGCCCGAGTGTCATGACTTCAGATTTGAACCTATTATGTTTTCATGAATATATGTGAGTTTTTGATCCTATCTTGCAAGTTTATAGTCACCTATTATGTGTTATGATCCGACAACCCCGAAGTGACAATAATCGGGATACTTCTCGGTGATGACCTCCTGTTTGAGGAGTTCATGTATTCACTATGTGTTAATGCTTTGGTCTGGTACTCTATTAAAAGGAGGCCTTAATATCCCTTAGTTTCCATTAGGACCCCACTGCCACGGGAGGGTAGGACAAAAGATGTCATGCAAGTTCTTTTCCATAAGCACGTATGACTATATTCGGAATACATGCCTACATTACATTGATGAACTGGAGCTAGTTCTGTGTCACCCTATGTTATAACTATTACATGATGAATTGCATCCGACATAATTATCCATCATTGATCCAATGCCTACGAGCTTTTCACGTATTGTGCTTTGCTTATTTACTTTTCCGTTGCTACTGCTACAATTACTACAAAACTACTATCGTTACTTTTGCCACTGTTACCATTACTATCATACTACTTTGCTACTAAATACTTTGCTGCAGATACTAAGTTATCCAGGTGTGGTTGAATTGACAACTCAACTGCTAATACTTGAGAATATTCTTTGGCTCCCCTTGTGTCGAATCAATAAATTTGGGTTGAATACTCTACCCTCGAAAACTGTTGCGATCCCCTATACTTGTGGGTTATCAAGACTATTTTCTGGCGCTGTTGCCGGGGAGCATAGCTCTATTCTTTGAGTCACTTGGGATTTATATCTGCTAATCACTATGAATAACTTGAAAGATCAAAGGACTAAAATTTGTCCCTCAACTACGAGGGGAGGTAAGGAACTGCCATCTAGCTCTGCACTTGATTCTCCTTCCGTTATGAGTAAACTTGCGACACCTAAACCTGCTTCTGCTATTAATTCTGATATGTCGCATGTTATTTATGATGCCACTTCTACTATGCATGATACTTGTGATGAAACTACTTCTATGCTTGATACTATAGTGCCATTAGGTGGATTTCTTGATGAACAACTTGCTAGAGCTAGGGAGAATGAAATTATTGAAACTGATAATATTGATGATAGTGATGATGAAGGTTCTTCCCCTAAATATGAATCGCATGTTGTTCCTGAGGGTTATGTTATGGATGAAGAAACTGCTAGATACTTTCTTGCTTTGATAGATCAGATCTTAAGAAATTATTAGCTAAACTGAAGCAAAAGACTCTGAATGCTAGAATGAAACATGACCCTGCTTTTGCTACTTCACCTATCTTTGTTACTGATAAGGATTATGAATTCTTTGTTGATCCTGAGATTATTACTTTAGTTGAGTCTGGTCCTTTCTATGGCACTGAATCTGAAACTGTAGTGGCACATCTTACTAAGTCAAATGATATAGCCACCCTGTTTACTAATGATGAGAAATCTCGCTACTATTATATCCTTAAGATATTTCCGTTCTCATTAAAGGGTGATGCTAAAACTTGGTCTAATTCTCTTGATCCTGGTTGTGTGCGTAGTCCCCAGGATATGATCTATTACTTCTCTGCTAAATATTTCCCTGCTCATAAGAAACAAGCTGCCTTGCGGGAAATATATAATTTTGTGCAAATCAAAGAAGAGAGTCCCCCACAAGCTTGGGGGAGGCTTCTTTAATTACTTAATGCTTTTCCTGATCATCCTCTTAAGAAAAATGAAATACTTGATATCTTTTATAATGGACTAACCGATGCTTCCAAGGACCACTTGGATAGTTGTGCTGGTTGTGTTTTCAGGGAAAGAACAATCGACCAAGCTGAATTGTTATTGAATAATATGTTGACTAATGAAAATAATTGGAATCTTCTTGTGCCAATTGAGCCAACTCCTGAGCCTATTCCTAAACAAACTCCGAAGAAGAGGGGTGTTCTATTTCTCACTCCTGAAGATATGCAAGAGGCAAAGAAATCATTAAAAGAAAAATGTATTAAAGCTGAAGATGTTAAGAATTTACCTCCTATTGAAGAAATACATGGTATTAATATACCACCTGTTGAAGAAACACATTGTCTTGATAACCCAACACAGGTAGTGAAGGTAAATTCTCTCTATAGATATGATAAAGTTGAAATCCCGTCTACTAAATTTCATAGCCAATGTTTGGATGAATTTGATGATTTTATGGATAAATAAGCAAATTTTAATGATTATGCTAGTAGACAATTGAAAAATAATGCTTATATTATTGGACGCTTGAGTGATTATATGTCTAGAGTTAAGGGTGAACTTAAACTCACTAGTAAACATGTTTCTATGGTCACCACTCAAGCCGAACAAGTACTTAAGGCTCAGAATGAATTGCTTGATGAATTAAATAATAAACATGACTTTGTTGTTAAAGTGGCTACTAGAACTGGTAGAATGACTCAGGAACCTTTGTATCCTGAAGGCCACCCTAAGAGAATTGAACAAGATTCTCAGAAAAATATTTTAGATGCACCTAGTCCTTCTAAAAAGAAGAAAAAGAAAGATGATAGGACTTTGCATGCTTCTAGTGAACCTAATGTAGAAATACCTGAGAATCCTAATGATACTTCTATCTCTGATGCTAAAACACAATCTGGAGATGAACATGAACCTAATGATAATGCTAATAATGTTGTTCATGTAGATGCTCAACCTAGCAATAACAACGATATAGAAATTGAACCTGCAGTTGATCTTGATAACCCACAATCAAGAAATCAACGTTATGATAAGAGATACTTTGTTGCTAGGAAGCATGGTAGGGAAAGAGACCCATGGGTTCAGAAACCCATGCCTTTTCCTCCTAAACCATCCAAGAAAAAGGATGATGAGGATTTTGAGCGCTTTGCTGAAATGATTAGACCTATTTTCTTATGTATGCGCTTAACTGATATGCTTAAAACAAACCCTTATGCTAAATACATGAAAGATATCATTACAAATAAAATAAAAATACCCGAAGCTGAAATCTCCACCATGCTTGCCAACTATACCTTTAAGGGTGGAATACCTAAGAAACTTGGTGATCCTGGAGTACCCACTATACCATGCTCAATCAAAAGAAATTATGTTAAAACTGCCTTATGTGATCTAGGAGCCGGTGTCAGTGTTATGCCTCTTTCCTTATACCGTAGACTTGAATTAAGTAAGTTGACACCTACTGAGATATCCTTGCAAATGGCTGATAAATCAACTGCTATACCTGTCGGCATTTGTGAGGACGTGCCTGTTGTTGTTGTGAATGTTACTATCTTAACAGACTTTGTCATTCTTGATATTCCCGAGGACGACAATATGTCGATTATCCTTGGTAGACCCTTTTTAAATACTGCAGGTGCTGTTATTGATTGCAACGAAGGCAATGTCACCTTTCATGTTAATGGTAATGAGCATACGGTACACTTTCCGAGGAAACAACCACAAGTTCACAGCATAAATTCTATTGGGAAAATTCCATCAATAATTATTGGAGGTTTTGAATTTCCTCTTCCTACTTCAAAGAAAAAGTATGATATTCTTATTATTGGGGATGTTCATATCCCCGTTGAGGTAACCTAGTGTCACTTCAGAATTTCTCCGGTTTCATGTGATTCGGAATGAGTTTGTTAAGAAGACTTGATCAACCTTGTTAGTGGATTCCTTTTGATGATCATGAGACGGATGAAACTAGAAGGCACTACCTTCTATACCCTCTCTTTACTTCCTGTTACTTAGAATAAATAAAGTAGAAATAGTATATTTTGTCTGTTTTCTGAATTATCCATGCAATAAAAAATATCCCGAAAATAAAAGTTCTCCAAATGCCATGCCAATTTAATATGATTTTTTCTAGAATATCTGAGAATATTTGGCACTGAGAACACAGTAGGGGTCCAGGGCGCGCCCAACCCTACAGGGCGCGCCCCCTGCCTCGTGGGCTGTTGGTGGCTCCCCTCCACTTATTCCTGCACCCACACACTCCATCTTCCTCCCAAAAAAATCCCCATCCAGCTTAAGCACGAGTTCTAGCTCATTTTGCTGGGATTTTCGATCTCCTTGCTCAAAGCTTCATTCACAAAACTACTTTGGGAGATTGTTGCTTGGTATGTTACTCCTCCAATGATCCAATTAGTTTTTGTTCTAGTGCTTTATTCATTGCAAATTCTTGCTGCCTTGGTGACCCTGTCCTTGAGCTTGCATGTTAAATTTATGAGGTCCCAAGTAATTCTAGTGCATGATATAGGCTCTAGGCACTTACGGGAGTAGTTGCTATCAATCTTGTTTAGTTTGATTCACTTTTATTTTGAAGTTACTAAAAGTTTCAGAAATATTGCAGAAAAAGAAACATGTTCAGGAAAATGTACAAGGTGGTTCTTCAAGGAAGAAAGGACCCTGGCTCGCGATACGTGAGCTGGACGACAAACCACCAAGGGAAGCTGATGTGCGGCCTTGTGAATTGCCGTCAGAGCCGTTTATGGTCGCAGTGGGTATCAAGGATGAATTCGATGCATATATGCATAATGCTGACCTTGAGGAATTCATGCAAGATAAGTGCCCGCAATACCAGTAGGTTTAAATTTACATCCTTGCGCAATTCTCAAAGTGTCCTGTTTGATATTTATGATAAATCATATACCATGGACCTAGAAGATTTTACCACTGCTTGCAAACTCCCGCAGTGGGGAAGTGTTAATGAACCTAGTAAATCTGAATATAAAGACTTTCTTGCTAGTATTACTGTGGGAGGATCTAGAGAAATAGCACAAGCTACCATAGGGAGCATTCATTTTCCTGCTATACATTATTTTGATCTCTTCATTGGTAGATGCATTAACGGTAAAGATGAAGCCTGCCACATGTGTGTTCCTGATCTTTGTGTTCTCAAGAGTTATGTATTAGGTGATAAACAATACAACTTGGGGGCAATTGTTGCACGTAGGTTGCATCATAATGGTTTAGCTGGAGACTTTTTTGGAGGAATTTATGCAACCCGTGTGGCTAATTATCTTGATATACCTATACATGAAAATGATACGGAGTTGCTTCCTGCTTATTTAGATTATAATGCCATGGTTAGTCATCACTTTCTTGAGAGGAATGAACAATTCCTCCAATATCGACTAATCTTTGACAGACGCCGTGCTGTCCATATTACTCTCCCTGCTCCTACCCTTTTTGATTATCAGGCAAAACGAAGACACGTTGTCACCAGGGAGGAGGCAAATGAGTACAAGAGAAGAGCGGAGGCAGCCCGCCGCCAGGCTGCAGCTCAGGAGGCAATGGATGCTGCATCTCAGTACGACCCCAGTTACAACTACGGATATCAGCCATGCTACCCATGGCCATAGACCAACTTAGGCCAAAAGCCTAAGCTTGGGGGAGTACGTATTCCTCACCGACTTTACATTCATGTTTACACACTCATTCTAGTGTTAGTGCTCATACTCTTTCATTGTACTATCCATGCTAGTTTAATTCCTTTTTCCTGCTTTCTTCTTGTGTGTTAGATAAAACCTTAAGAAAACCCCAAAAAATTAGTTAGTTTAATTTCCATGCCTGTAGTAGTAATAATTAAATGAAAACCCAAAAGATTTGTCATTCTTATTTTTGCTTGTTGGGAGCTTTCCCGTGTAAATAATTTTATTTCCTTTCTTTCCTTTGGGGGTCTAGAGGAGAAGACCATAATGAAAATGCTTAGTGACTCTTATATGCATGATTGTTGATTTAACCAAGAGCCCATATTACCTTGTCTTCTATCTTGAGTTGAATGCTTGCAGATTCCAGCTTAGTCCAATGCACGTGCACTATTATTATTATCCACATCGTTCGGTCATGCAAGTGAAAGGCAATAATGATGATATATGATGAAATGATTGGGATGAGAGAAGCTGGTATGAACTCGACCTCTCTTGTTTTTGTAAATATGATGAGTTCATCATTCCTGATTCAGTCTATTATGAATAAACATGTTTGCAATGACAATTAGAGATTATAGTTGCTTATATCATGCTTAATTAGCTAGGAGTTTATAATGGTTTACCTTGCGTGCCAACATTCTATTAAAATGGTTGTGATGTGGTACGATAGGGTGGTATCCTCCTTTAAATGAATTGAGTGACTCGACTTGGCACATGTTCACGCATGTAGTTGAAACAAAAATCAACATAGCCTTCATGATATTTATGTTCATGGTGGATTATATCCTACTCATGCTTGCACTCGGTGTTGATTAATTTTAATGCATGTTCATGACTGTTGTCGCTCTCTCAGTTGGTCGCTTCCCAGTCTTTTGCTAGCCTCCACTTGTACTAAGCGGGAATACTGCTTGTGCATCCAAACTCCATAAACCCCAAAGTTATTCCATATGAGTCCACCATACCTTCCTATATGCGGTATTTACCTGCCGTTCCAAGTAAATTTGTATGTGCCAAACTCCAAACCTTGAAATGGAATTCTGTTTTGTATGCTTGAGCAGCTCATGTATCAACTAGGGTTGTCTGTATCTTCCATGCTAGGTGGGTTATTCTCAAGAGGAGTGGACTCTGCTCCTCATTCACGAGAAAATGGCTGGTAACCGGGATGCCCAGTCCCATGATAAAAAAGATCAAAGCAAATCAAAATAATTAAACAAAACTCCCCCAGGATTGTTGTTAGTTGGAGGCACCCGTTGTTTCGAGAAAGCCATGGATTGATGCTTGTTGGTGGTGGGGGAGTATAAACTTTACCATTCTATTTGGGAATCGCCTATAATGTGTGTAGCATGGAAGATATCGAGATCTCATAGTTATTATGTTGACAGCGAAAGTATACCGTTCAAAATGTTATTCATCTCTATTTTAAAATCGAGCTCTGGCACCTCTACAAATCCCTGCTTCCCTCTGCGAAGGGCCTATCTATTTACTTTTATGTTGAGTCATCACCCTCTTATTAAAAAGCACCCGCTGGAGAGCACACTATCATTTTCATGCATTACTATTAGTTTATATCGGGTATGACTTGACTGGATCTCTTTTACCATGAATTACAATGTTTAGTCAGTCCTTGATCTTTAAAGGTGCTCTGCATTTATGTTTTGCGGTCTCAGAAAGGGCTAGCGAGATACCATCTTGTTATATCATATTATGATTGTTTTGAGAAAGTGTTATCATCCGAGTTTTATTATTATTGCTCGCTAGCTGATTATGCCATTGATATGAGTAAATATGAGACCTAAGTGTTATTGTGAATATGGTTAGTTCATAATCTTTACTGAAAACTTGAATGCTGGCTTTACATATTTACAACAACAAGAGCAAATAGAGCATGTAAAAGTTTTTGTTTATCACTTTCAGTTTGTCAACTGAATTGCTTGAGGACAAGCAAAGGTTTAAGCTTGGGGGAGTTGATACGTCTCCAACGTATCTACTTCTCCAAACACTTTTGCCCTTGTTTTGGACTCTAATTTGCATGATTTGAATGGAACTAACCCGGACTGACGTTGTTTTCAGCAGAACTGCCATGGTGTTATTTTTGTGCAGAAATAAAAGTTCTCGGAATGACCTGGAAATCCACAGAGATAACTTTTGGAAAATATAAAAAATACTGGTGAAAGAATCAAGGCCAGGGGGCCCACACCCTGTCCACAAGGGTTGGGGGCGCGCCCCCTGTCTCGTGGCCCCCCTGATGCTCCACCGACCTCAACTCCAACTCCATATATTCCGTTTCACGGAGAAAAAATCAGAGAGGAAGTTTCATCGCGTTTTACGATACGGAGCCGCCACCAAGCCCTAATCTCTATCGGGAGGGCTGACCTGGAGTCCGTTCAGGGCTCCGGAGATGGGGATTCGTCGCCGTTGTCATCATCAACCATCCTCCATCACCAATTTCATGATGCTCACCGCCGTGCGTGAGTAATTCCATCGTAGGCTTGCTCGACGGTGATGGGTTGGATGAGATTTACCATGTAATCAAGTTAGTTTTGTTAGGGTTTGATCCCAAGTATCCACTATGTTTTGAGATTGATGTTGCTATGACTTTGCTATGCTTAATGCTTGTCACTAGGGCCCGAGTGCCATGATTTCAGATCTGAACCTATTATGTTTTCATGAATATATGTGAGTTCTTGATCCATCTTGCAAATCTATAGTCACCTATTATGTGTTATGATTCGACAACCCCGAAGTGACAATAATCGGGATACTTCTCGGTGATGACCGTAGTTTGAGGAGTTCATGTATTCACTATGTGTTAATGCTTTGGTCCGGTACTCTATTAAAAGGAGGCCTTAATATCCCTTAGTTTCCATTAGGACCCCGCTGCCATGGGAGGGTAGGACAAAAGATGTCATGCAAGTTCTTTTCCATAAGCACGTATGACTATATTCAGAATACATGCCTACATTACATTGATGAACTGGAGCTAGTTCTGTGTCACCCTATGTTATAAATATTACATGATGAATTGCATCCGACATAATTATCCATCACTGATCCAATGCCTACGAGCTTTTCACGTATTGTGCTTTGCTTATTTACTTTTCCGTTGCTACTGTTACAATTACTACAAAACTGCTATCGTTACTTTTGCCACTATTACCATTACTATCATACTACTTTGCAACTAAATACTTTACTGCAGATACTAAGTTATCCAGGTGTGGTTGAATTGACAACTCAACTTCTAATACTTGAGAATATTCTTTGGCTCCCCTTGTGTCAAATCAATAAATTTGGGTTGAATACTCTATCCTCGAAAACTGTTGCGATCTCCTATACTTGTGGGTTATTAAGAGGCCTTGCCAGATTCATGACACCCCTGACAAGCCTGCCAACCACACCAATAGAAATTGCTGGGTTTTCATATAGGCTGGTAAATTAAATACCAAACATAAGGGGAATGGACATCCAAGCGATGACGATGATGAGCCCCATCAGCCGAACACTGGGGGACAGAAGCAATTTTCCCCCGAGGTGAAAACGGTGAACATGATCTATGTCACCCACATCCCCAAGAGGGAGCGCAAACGCACATTAAGGGACGTCTAAGCCGTAGAGCCTGTTGCCCCAAAATTCAACCCATGGTCGGCTTGTCCGATCACCTTTGATCACAGGGACCGCCCAACTAGTATCCATCACGGAGGTTCGGCGGCCCTGATACTTGATCCTATCATCAATGGATACCATCTCACTATAGTCCTTATGGACGGTGGTAGCAGCCTCAACTTGATCTATCAAGATACTGTCCGTAAGATGGGTATCGACCCGTCAAGAATTAAGCCTAGTAACACTACCTTTAAAGGAGTGATACCCGGCGTGGAGGCCCGCTGCACACGCCCCTTAACACTGGAAGTAGTATTCGGCTCTCCGGACAACCTCCAAAGCAAAGAATTGATCTTCAACATCGTCCCTTTTCGCAGTGGTTATCATGCACTGCTCAGACGAACCGCTTTCGCCAGCTTTAATGCAGTCCTGCACTATGCTTATTTGAAGCTCAAAATGCCTGGACCGCGTGGCGTCATCACAGTGAATGGAAATATGGAGCGATCCCTCCGTACCGAGGAGCGCACCGCGGCCCTAGAAGCCGAGGTACAGGGCGGCCTCACCAAGCCGAGCAGCTTATCGGTCATCAAGACCCATGACATTGCTAAGCGAGTCCGATCTGCATCATAGTGTGATAGCTCGGTGGATCCGGAGCTTGAATAGCAGTTTACCCTCCGCTGACCACCCCATAAGGTCGCGGCATACATACACATGTACATAACTATGCACTTAAAATACCTTGGGCAGCGCCGGAGGCACACTGCAAAAAAAGGTCCATAGTACGGCTTGACCCTCTTCGGACCTTAAATATTTTTTCCCACTGCAGGTTTGTTAAAATCCCTATCCACTCTATGGTTGTACGGGGGCTCCTCTCTAGGTCCCTCTTTCTTGCAGACGACCATCAACTCCTCCTCTCAAAGGATTCCCTACCAAGGAGAAATGGCGCAGACATGCGGCAGGGAACCATTGGGATCTTCAAACCACTAGTTTTAGGCCTTGTGTAAACCTTTCCCTTGTGTAAGCTTTTGGCATGTAACATGGCCTTGATATTCATGGCATTATTTGTAATAACACGGTTCGACGTATTAATCAGGGTATAAAGGAAACATTTGATCACCACTTTGTTTGACAGTCATGTTATTTTATATTATCATATGTGTTCCCTTCCTACCTCAGACCGCCACACGTGCCTTAAGCCGGCCTTAACACCAGGGGCTGTATTCGACCCTGCACATTTTAAGTCCGAACACCTATAGGGAGCTCTTTGGCGTCCCGGATATGGCATTATATGCATCGGCTCCGAATCATGTCTTTGGTCCATAGTTGGGTTGCCCGGCTCCTGTGCTTACCACCTTACGTTCCGCTCATTCAGCTAAGGTAGTAAAGGGAGAACTACTGCAATTGTATTTATAGTTCATCTGGTCAAGTACCTCAACAGAGAAAGCCGAATACTGACTGTCATGATAAGCGAGAGCTGGTCGGCGATCCGGTGACTTAGTATTATACTACAAATCATTAGCGATTCACCCCGTGTTATACGAGGGACTCGTCTTCGTCCAGCCGCGTGGAAAAGGAACCGCAGTCCATATAGCCACACATGCACCAGGGGCTAGTACTTAGCTCCACATTTAAACTCCTATGGCTAAGTGAAGGTAATAAAGCCGCATAGTCCGATTGCCTGGTTCACCTCATGGACACCTCCTTTACAAACCAGGACGTTGGATAAAGTGTGGTCACGCATTATGTAGAACACCCCTATAGCATCTACATGGGGGTTGAAGCCAACGACTGGCAACTTTCAGAAATATAACAATAAACGACCGCACAGGATGAAAAATCACTCGAAACAAAAGACGCAAACATAGATATCTCACAGCACGAGTTCATAACATGGTTTGTACAACCCGAACACATTCAATCAAATATTACATCCTTGGAACATTGGCCCTCTACTACTCGGGCTCCTTCTAGGACGTCGTCGAAGTACCTCTCCGGCTTCTGATGATCTTTGCCTTCAGGCGGTCCCGCGGTCGCCACTTTGGTGGCCTTCATCTTCGCCCATTGCATCTTGACGCGGGCGAAGGCCATGCGGGCACCCTCTATGCGGACCGAGCACTTCACAGCATCAATCCACGACCACGCATCGACCAGCCATTTCACCAAACTGAAGTAGCTGCTAGGAATCGGCTCGGTCGGCCAGAGTTGGACTATTAAGTCCTTCATGGCTAGGCCTGCCACCCTATACAGCTCCGTCAGCTGCTCCAGCTGGTTGTTCAGAAGCATCGGGTGTTCTAGCACGAGATATTCCGACCAGAACAACTTCTCAGTTGAGTTCCCCTCATGGGCTCGGAAGAACTATGCGGCATTGACCACACTCTTCGGAAGATCCATAAACGCGCCGAGAGAACTCCACACTCATGTGAGCAAAGCGTACCTCTGACCCCCAAAGATACTTTGCAAAAGAAAGGCCTTACCAGCCGCTATCTGTCTCGCCTGGTGGATCTCTTCGCGAGCACTCCGGGACTTGATTTGCACCTCTTTGGCATCACAGAGAGCCTTGGCAAGCTAGGAGGACTGGGCCGAAGTCTTCTGCTCCAATGTTTCGCATTTGCTGATGGCATCCTTCAGCTCCTGCTCGACTTCGGCCACCCGAGCTTCATGTTGGAGGCGGGCAATTTGTTCGGCCTCTAGTTCAGCAGCCGCTTTATAAGCGGCTGCCTTATTTGCCTCTGCCTCCTCCTTGGCTTGGGCAAGGGCACCTTTGAGGGTCTCGACCTCGGCTGCGCCACCTATTGATCATAATCAAAGAATTCTATGAGTTAACCCCTCCATATACATATCGCTTCTGATATGAAAATAAACTCCTTCTTAACATTGTACACATACCTTGCATTTCATCGAACCACTTGTTGTCGAGCTCCTCATCGGCCACTTGAAGCTTCCGATTGAGTTTGGAAACTTATGCCGCATGGGTGGTAGCCGCCAACATGGAGGTCTGTTACAATGGTAGCACAATATGTTACTATCTCGATTACTATGTGGATCCTCTGTCCCTTTTTTCTAAATCGGACAAAGCCTCAGGGGCTACTGTCTATATACATGTTTATTCTTTTATATGAAAAGTTTTTAGAGAATTGCGTCGCATACCTCAAAGCCTGTCAGTGGGCTGCAAAAGGCTTCGTTCAGTCCGTTTTTAGCAGACTGAACTTTCTCCATAACCACACCCATCAGGGTGCAGTGCTCCTCCATGACGGAAGCACTTTGCAGTGCTTCCTTTAGAGCACGAGGCGCCTCCAGATTAATGGAGGCTGCTGATGGAGTTGCTGCTCCTCCACCCTTTTTCAAAGGGGGCTGCTTATCCAATCTTGGAGCCACGTTGGTCTCCGGAATAGTGTTTGGCGGGGGCCCAGATTGTTGGTTGGGGCTCCCCCCCATCGGTTGTCATGGGGGCCGCCTCCCCCAGGTTTTCGGTGACCAAGGTGTTAACCTCAGGCGCTTTCTCAATGCCTTCGTTCGCCCCCCCTCGGCTAGGAGAGGTCCTTCAGGATGATGCTTCGGTGTCCTCCATGGCGATAGGCAAGGTGGCTCGCGGCGGCGTGTCACTCTCTTCCTGCTCGGGCGGTAGGGAGTTCCCCTCCGACAATGGAGTTTGTGGGAGCTCGTGGGGAGGGATGAAAGGCAAATAACGGAAAAACTTACATAACGGAAGCAGGAGACCGAACATGAACAGTAAGTTCCTGAATACTTATGATTCAGCCCGGGGCTTCACCCTGGGAGGTCTCTTGGGGACTAGTTCGCCTCTAAGTCCGAACTATCCAGGAGGGCCAGCTTCCCTCTTTTTGGCACCTCCCCCTCTGGGTCTTCGGAGGCCGTCCTCTTTTTCTTCCTTCCCTTATGGGGGGAGTCACTTTCCACCTCCTCCTCCTCTTCTTCCTCGTCTCCCTCGTGGGAAGAGAGGGCTTCGGTCTCTCCAGACACTGTGTCCGAAGGACCTCTATGGTGGGGGCCGCCCTTGTCCTCCTTGCCTTTCTTCTTCTTGGCCTTCTTCTCCAGCGCCTGATAGGGCACCAGGACTAGCATCTCCGTTAGCTGGGGTGTGGCCGGGTTCTCAGGCAGCGGTGTCGGATAGTTGATCTGCTCCACCTTTGCCGTTGATGACCCACAACAGCATGGGGTCAATTGTAGCCCTTTTTGATAAGTAAGAGTATCGAAACCAACGAGGAGCAGAAGGAAATGACAAGTGTTTTTTAGCAAGGTAATGTCTGCAAGTGCTAAAATTGTAAGTAGCGAGTAGTTTGGTAGCAAGATAATTTGTAATGAGCAAGTAACAATAGTAATAACAAAAGTTCAGCAAGCTAGCCCAATCCTTTTGAGGCAAAGGACAGGCCAAAACAATTTCTTATGATAAGCAAAGTGATCTTGAGGGTACACGGGAATTTCAGCTAGTCACTTCCATCATGTTGGCCTAATTCGTGTTCGATACTTTGATAATTTGATATGTGGGTGGACCGGTGCTTAGGTGTTGTTCTTACTTGAACAAACCTCCTACTTATGATTAACCCTCTCGCAAGCATCCACAACTACGAGAAAAGTATTAAGAATAAATTCTAACCATTTGGATCCAATCGGTCCCTTACGGAATAGCGCATAAACTGGGGCTTAAGCTTCTGTCACTCTCGCAACCCACCATCTAATAACTACTCCACAATGCATCCCCTTAGGCACAAATTGTTGGAAATATGCCCTAGAGGCAATAATAAAATAGTTATTATTATATTTCCTTGTTCATGATAATTGTCTATTGTTCACGCTATAATTGTATTGACCGGAAACCGTAATACATGTGTGAATACATAGACCACACAATGTCCCTAGTGAGCCTCTAGTTGACTAGCTCGTTGATCAACAGATGGTCATGGTTTCCTGACTATGGACATTGGATGTCATTGATAACGGGATCACATCATTAGGAGACTGATGTGATGGACAAGACCCAATCCTAAGCATGGCACAAGATCGTGTAGTTCGTTTGCTAGAGCTTTTCTAATGTCAAGCAGTGGCGAAGCCACGTTGAGAGGAATGTGGTCAATTGACTACACAGGATTTTGGTAAATCCTTTGTGCACAAGTAGAAATCATGTCATTTTTTATATAAAATTGGTGAAAACACATGTACTTGACATCACTTATTTGAAATGACATCACAGGCTTCTGATCCTGGCACCGCCACTGATGTCAAGTATCATTTCCTTAGACCGTGAGATTGTGTAACTCCCGGATACCGTAGGAGTGCTTTGGGTGTACCAAACGTCACAACGTAACTGGGTGACTATAAAGGTGCTCTACAGGTATCTCCGGAAGTGGCTACTGGGTTGGCACGAATCGAGACTGGAATTTGTCACTCCGTATGACGGAGAGGTATCTCTGGGCCCACTCGGTAATGCATCATCATAATGAGCTCAATGTGACTAAGTGGTTAGTCACGGGATCATGCATTATGGAATGAGTAAAGTGACTTGCTAGTAACGAGATTGAACGAGGTATTGGGATACCGACGATCGAATCTCGGGCAAGTAACGTACTGATTGACAAAGGGAATTGTATACGGGATTACTTTAATCCTCGACATCGTGGTTCATTCGATGAGATCATCGTGGAACATGTGGGAGCCAACATGGGTATCCAGATCTCGCTGTTGGTTATTGGCCGGAGAGCTGTCTCGGTCATGTCTGCGTGATTCCCGAACCCGTAGGGTCTACATACTTAAGGTTCAATGACGCTAGGGTTATAAGGAAGATTTGTGTGTGATTACCGAATGTTGTTCAGAGTCCCGGATGAGATCCCGGACGTCATGAGGAGTTCCGGAATGGTCCGGAGGTGAAGATTTATATATGGGAAGTCATCATACAGTCACCGGAAGTTTTCGGGGGTATACCGGTATTGTATCGGGACCATCGGAGGGGTTCCGGGGGTCCACCGGGAGGGTCCACCTGCACCGGAGGGCCTTATGGGCTGTAGGTGGAAGGGAACCAGCCCCAAGTGGGCTGGGCACCAACCCCCCTAGGGCCCATGCGCCTAGGGTTGGGGGGGGGAACCCTAAGGGGGGCGCATCCCCTTGCTTGGGGGCAAGCCCCCTCCCCCTTGGCCGCTGCCCCCCTTCTAGATCCCATCTAGAGGGGCCAACCCCCTTCCCCCTTCTCCTATAAATAGAGGGGCGAGGGGAGGGCTGCACCACCACATCCAAGGCGCAGCCCCTCCTATCCCCAACACCTCTCCTCCTCCGTAAGAGCTTGGCGAAGCCCTGCCGGAGAACTGCCACTCCATCACCACCACACCGTCGTGCTGCTGTTGGAGCCTTCTTCCTCAACCTCTCCCTCCTCCTTGCTGGATCAAGGCGCGGGAGACGTCACCGGGTTGCATGTGTGTTGAGCGCGGAGGCACCGTTGTTCGGTGCTTAGATCGGATTCGGCCGCGATCTGAATCGCTACGTGTACGTCTCCTCCAACCGCGTTCTTGCAACGCTTCCGACTCGCGATCTTCAAGGGTATGAAGATGCACTCCCTTCTCTCTCGTTGCTAGTTACTCCATAGATTGATCTTGGTGATGCGTAGAATTTTTTTAATTTCTGCAATGATCCCCAACAGTGGCATCATGAGCTAGGTCTATGCGTAGTTTCTATGCACGAGTAGAACACAAGTTTGTTGTGGGCATCGATTTTGTCAATTTACTTGCCACTACTAGTCTTGTCTTGTTTCGGCGGCATCATGGGATGAAGCGGCCTGGAACGACCTTACACGTACGCTTACGTGAGACAGGTTCCACCGACTGACATGCACTAGTTGCATAAGGTGGCTAGCGGGTGTCTGTCTCTCCCACTTTAGTCAGATCGGATTTGATGAAAAGGGTCCTTATGAAGGGTAAATAGCAATTGGCATATCACGTTGTGGTTTTTGGCGTAGGTAGAAACATTCTTGCTAGAAACCTATAGCAGCCACGTAAAAAAAACTTGCAACAACAATTAGAGGACGTCTAACTTGTTTTTGCAGCATATGTCATGTGATGTGATATGGCCATGAAGGATGTGATGAATGAAATATATGTGATGTATGAGATTGATCATGTTCTTGTAATAGGAATCACGACTTGCATGTCGATGAGTATGACAACCGGCACGAGCCATAGGAGTTGTCTTTATTTATTGTATGACATGCGTGTCATTGAATAACGCCATGTAATTACTTTACTTTATTGCTAAACCGTTAGCCATAGTAGTAGAAGTAATAGTTGGCGAGACAGCTTCATGGAGACGATGATGAAGATCATGATGATGGAGATCATGGTGTCATGCCGGTGACGATGATGATCATGGCACCCCGAAGATGGAGATCAAAAGGAGCAAAATTATATTGGCCATATCATGTCACTATTTGATTGCATGTGATGTTTATCATGTTTTTGCATCTTATTTGCTTAGAACGACAGTAGCATAAATAAGATTATCCCTCATAATAATTTCAAGAAAGTGTTCCCCCTAATTGTGCGCCGTTGCGAAAGTTCGTTGTTTCGAAGCACCACGTGATGATCGGGTGTGATAGATTCTAACGTTCACATACAACGGGTGTAAGCCAGATTTACACATGCAAAAACACTTAGGTTGACTTGACGAGCCTAGCATGTACATACATGGCCTCGGAACACAAGAGACCGAAACGTCGAACATGACTCGTATAGAAGATACGATCAACATGAAGATGTTCACCGATGATGACTAGTCCGTCTCACGTGATGATCGAACACGGCCTAGTTAACTCGGATCGTGTATCACTTAGATGACTAGAGGGATGTCTATCTGAGTGGGAGTTCATTAAAATTTGATTAGATGAACTTAGTTATCATGAACTTAGTCTAAAATCTTTGCAATATGTCTTGTAGATCAAATGGCGCACGCTAATGTTGTCCTCGACTTCAACGCATTCCTAGAGAAAACCAAGCTGAAAGACGATGGTAGCAACTATATGAACTGGGTCCGGAACTTGAGGATCATCCTCATAACTGCCAAGAAAGCATATGTCCTTGAAGCACCGCTAGGTGAAGCACCTGTCCCAGCGAACCAAGACATTATGAATGCTTGGCAGTCGCGTGTTGATGATTACTCCCTGGTTCAGTGTGGCATGATTTACAGCTTAGAACAGGGGCTCCAAAAGCGTTTCAAGAAGCACGAAGCATATGAGATGTTCCAAGAGCTGAAAATGGTTTTCCAAGCTCATGCCCGGGTCGAGAGATATGAAGTCTCCGACAAGTTCTATAGTTGTAAGATGGAGGAGAATAGTTCCGTCAGCGAGCACATACTCAAAATGTCTGGGTTGCACAACCGCTTGTCTCAGCTAGGAGTTAATCTCCCGGATGACGCGGTCGTTGACAAAATCCTTCAGTCGCTTCCACCGAGCTACAAGAGCTTTGTGATGAACTTCAATATGCAGGGGATGTAGAAAACCATTCCTGAGGTATATTCGATGCTGAAATCAGCGGAGGTGGAAATCAAAAAGGAACATCAAGTGTTGATGGTGAATAAAACCACTAAGTTCAAGAAAGGCAAGGGGAAAAAGGGCTTCAAGAAAGACGGCAAGGGAGTTGCCGCGCCCGGTAAGCAAGCTGCCGGGAAGAATCCAAAGAATGGACCCAAGCCTGAGACTGAGTGTTTTTATTGCAAGGGAAGTGGTCACTGGAAGCGGAACTGCCCCAAGTACTTAGCGGACAAGAAGGCCGGCAACACCAAAGGTATATGTGATATACATGTTATTGATGTGTACCTTACCAGTACTCGTAGTAGCTCCTGGGTATTTGATACCGGTGCGGTTGCTCATATTTATAACTCAAAATAGGAGCTAAGGAATAAGCGGAGACTCGCGAAGGACGAGGTGACGATGCGCGTCCGGAATGGTTCCAAGGTCGATGTGATCACCGTCGGCATGCTACCTCTACATTTACCTACGAGATTAGTTTTAAACCTCAATAATTGTTATTTAGTGCCAGCTTTGAGCATGAAAATTGTATCTGGATCTCGTTTAATACGAGATGGCTACTCATTTAAATCCGAGAATAATGGTTGTTCTATTTATATGAGAGATATGTTTTATGTCATGCCCCGCTGGTCAATGGTTTATTCTTAATGAATCTCGAACATAATGTTACACATATTCATAGTGTGAATACCAAAAGATGTAAGGTTGATAATGATAGTCCCACATACTTGTGGCACTGCCGCCTTGGTCACATTGGTGTCAAACGCATGAAGAAGCTCCATGCAGATGGACTTTTGGAGTCTCTTGATTATGAATCATTTGACACGTGCGAACCATGCCTCATGGGCAAAAATGACCAAGACTCCGTTCTCTGGAACAATGGAGTGAGCAACCAGCTAATTGGAAATCATACATACTGATGTGTGCGGTCCAATGAGCGTTGAGGCTCGCGGTGGCTATCTCTATGTTCTCACCCTTACCGATGACTTAAGTAGATATGGGTATGTCTACTTAATGAAACACAAGTCTGAGACCTTTGAAAAGTTCAAGGAATTTCAGAGTGAGGTTGAAAATCAACGTGACAGAAAAATAAAGTTCTTACGATCAAATCGTGGAGGGGAATATTTGAGTCACGAATTTGGCACACACTTAAGGAAATGTGGAATCGTTTCACAACTCACGCCGCCTGGAACACCTCAGCGTAATAGTGTGTCCGAACATCGTAATTGCACTCTATTGGATATGGTGCGATCTATGATTTCTCTTACCGATTTACCGCTCTCATTTTAGGGCTATGCTTTAGAGACTACCGCATTCACTTTAAATAGGGCTCCGTCAAAATCCGTTTAGACGACACCGTATGAATTATGGTTTGGGAAGAAACCTAAGCTGTCGTTTCTAAAAGTTTGGGGATGCGATGCTTATGTCAAGAAACTTCAACCTGAAAAGCTCGAACCCAAGTCGGAAAAATGCGTCTTCATAGGATACCCTAAGGAAACCATTGGGTATACCTTCTACCTCAGATCTGAAGGCAAGATCTTTGTTGCCAAGAACGGGTCCTTTTTGGAGAAAGAGTTTCTCTTGAAAGAAGTGAGTGGGAGGAAAGTGGAACTTGATGAGATGACCCCTGTTGGTGTCAAAACCGGCGGATCTCGGGTAAGGGGTCCCGAACTGTGCATCTAGGCGGATGGTAACAGGAGACAAGGGACACGATGTTTTTACCCAGGTTTGGGCCCTCTTGATGGAGGTAAAACCCTACTCCTACTTGATTAATATTGATGATATGGGTAGTACAAGAGTAGATCTACCACGATATCAAAGAGGCTAAACCCTAGAAGCTAGCCTATGGTATGATTGTTGTTCGTCCTATGGACTAAAACCCTCCGGTTTATATAGACACCGGAGAGGGCTAGGGTTACACAGAGTCGGTTACAATGGGAGGAGATCTACGTATTGTATCGCCAAGCTTGCCTTCTACGCCAAGGAAAGTCCCATCTGGACACGGGACGAAGTCTTCAATCTTGTATCTTCATAGTCCGGGAGTCCGGCCAAAGGTCATAGTCCGGCCATCCGGACACCCCTAATCCAGGACTCCCTCAGTAGCCCCCGAACCAGGCTTCAATGACGATGAGTCCGGCGCGCAGATTTGTCTTCGGCATTGCAAGGCGGGTTCTTCTCCAAATCCCATATACCTGTCGAATAGTGTCCGGCTTCTAATGAATGTTGCGCTCCTTGGCTTCTACGCCCAATAATGGCCATCTTCCACGTGTTAAAAGAATGCGAAAAGGCAGGGTGTTTTTTTTCATTTACCCCCCTAGATGCGCAAATGGGCTGCCTATAAAAGAGGCGGGGATTTAGATCCGAATCACACCATCTTCCCTCCAGGAGCATTCATCAGAGCGTATTCGACAGAGATCCATTCCATCATGGCCGATCGACGCAGCTCCTCCTCTCGCCCCCCAGCCCTCATCCTGGAGATTGGGAGAGGTGTTCCGTCCCGCACAGCGAGCTAGTAGTGCTCCAAGCCAAGGGGCTTCTCCCCCCAGCTTACATGGTCCCAGTTCGAGCCGGGATTGCCACCCATAATGGCGGAGAGCAAGCGGAGAGCGCCCCCAATCCCTCCAAAGGAGAGCGGGTATGCCTTGTCCCTTATTTAATAAAGGGCTCGGATTTCCAATTCATCCGTTTCTCTGGGGGCTCCTGGAGTTCTATGGCCTCCAGTTACACATACTTACGCCTGCCTCCATATTGCATATTGCGGGCTTTGTAGCCCTTTGCGAGCTGTTTTTGGGCATCGAGGCCCATTTCACGCCGTGGAAGAAGTTGTTCTGCCTCGTGCCCCATTCTCAGGAGGGGTCGATATATCAAGTGGGCGGAGTCGAACTATGGCGCATCGCCGGGACCGGATATCTATCCGGAACCCCAAAGAAGGCGTCCGAAGACTGGCTTTCAGAATGGTTTTATATAGAAGACGTCCCTCTGTTGGACCCTGTACGGATCGGCCTCCCTGAGTTCGATAATGCTCCCTTGAAGAAGCGCCTAAGCTGGCGCCCCCGGAGCCCTCAGAAGGAAAATGACAGGGACATCCTTTACCTGATGAGCTGGATAAGGTTGTTAGCTCATTCCGGACTGACCATGATCGAGGTCATGGCCACATGCATTACGCGGGGGGTGCAGCCGCTTCAGTACAGAGGCCACCCCATGTGGGATTTCAACGGGGAGGACGACGCCACCCGGTGCGGCCGTAAGGGGCCGGATTCGGCTGCCACTCTAATGAAGATCTTGTCCTCTTTGTACAAGGGAGAAGAGGAGGAATTCCTCCGCGTCAACCCACGGGGCGGATTTTCTATGTACAATCCTCCAAGCTGGGTAAGCGAACACTTTCACTTGCCCATCCGTTTTCATATTCCCATAGTTAAGTACTTAGTCTAGCAATTTCAACGCAGGAGCTATGCCAGACTGTAAAGGAGATAAACATCCCTCCTCCACAACCCGAGGACCCGGAACGGTCCCTCGACCCGGACTCCCAAGAGGACCCGGACTTATGTGTGGAGCTGATTGATGGGGTGCTTCATCAATTGAGTAAGGACAACACCTTAGTGGCCATTACAGCCGATTATCCCGGACTACTTCCAGCCTCAAAGGTAACTGAGACCGAAGTCCCAGTATTTTCAAGAGGATACATCCGTGCTTATTTTCGTATACCAACGACGTTTTTTGCAGGGGAAGTCCTTGAGGCGGAGGGCCGAGCCCGCGGCGACTAGCCAACAAGGGCCATCAAGGCCCAGTGGGCTAAAAAGAAGTGCAGACTGGATCGAGACGCCGGCGTAACGGTATGGCGTGCAATTTTAATGCCCAGGGTTTATGCCCTCAAGGCATACTAACGCTCATGCTCTCTTCAGGAAGAAGATCGCCCGCCGGACTATGTCCACCAGCCAGGCTTCAAGGCCGGGTCCGGAAGCGGAGGCGAACACGGGGCGCGCACCTGACGCTCCTCCGACAGAGGATGCGGACGGGCTATCTGCCACCAATTCCGAGGTGGAGAGTGCCATGAACCACAGGCGTCGTCGGACTATTCTTCGTGACGCTTGTTTTTTCCAAGAGGCGTTGGACGCTTTTAATACGGGAGATGCGTACCTCCGTGCCGCTCAAAATGGTCTAGCCAGAGCCACAAAGCAGTATGTAAAAGACATACGGGTGAAAAAATTTGATGGTTATATATGTTAGTAGCCCCCGAGACTTGAAATAGTTAGAATGACTGATTTAAGGATCATTTGTTATGCAGGATATTACAGAAAAGAATACCCGACTGTCCCAGGAGCTGGAAGAGTGCAAAGCCCAACTTGAGGCCGCACTAGCCGCAACAAGGAAGGCCAACGAGACCCCCTCTCGTAATATATGCTTCGAAAGATAAGTATGTTGTGAAGTGCGGCATGTGTGCAATTCTGACAATAACAGTGCAGATGGCGTCGGAGTGGATCCGGACAAGCAACAACTCTTGCGCCAGTTAAAGGCTGGCGAGAGCATGCTTACAAGGGTGAGGCAAGAGAAGAACAAGCTTCAAGATGCCAACACCCAGCTGGGCGAGGAACTAAAGGATGTTCGTGCTCAGCTGTCGGACTCCGTGAAGGAGAATCGGCGGCTTCGACGCGGCATTTTTAGTAAGTGCTTGAACGGACTATGAAAAGAAGAGTTCGGCGAGGAAGTCGAATTTACAGTGTTATGTCTGTAGGTATGCTGACAGGTCGACCTGCGAAGGAAATGCCCGGTTCGATGGCTGACCTTCTTCCCGATCTCTCACAACTGCACGAACGAGTTCGGCAGGTGATGCAAGGCGTCGCCCAGGCCTTGTGGCCATCCGTCTCCGTGCCCGATGGCCTTGGAGAGCTTGCAGAGAAGCTGAAGGGAGCGCGACGGCACTTCCGATTATGGAAGATATCGGCCTGCCGTCAAGGCGCCAGGGAAGCCTGGGCCATGGTGAAGACGCGGTACATGAAGGCTGACCCAAACCACATGGCCGAGGTCGGACCTGTGGGTCCCGATGGGAAGGAGATCCCTGTCAGTTTAGTGTACGGCCAGGTAGAGTTGGCCGCAAAGTATTCCCAACAGGACTGTAAACTAGACAACCGATTGGATGGTATTAAAGAGGAATATACCCAGTCAAATTGACTATGTAATTTAAAATGACATGTAAAATGCCTTCTAGCCGGATTGTAGATCGTTTGTCATAGCGGACCTTTTCGCTTCAACCTCGGGACCCGATAGTCCGGAGTGTGTCTGAATACCCTCTCGGTTATGTAAGAACCGAGGCATGCATGGAGACCAGGTGTAGGGGTCATTAGTGCTTTATCAGACAAGTGCCCAACTAGTTATGTTATATTACATGGTTAGTAAGAAACATCTTCCAGGGAGAATAGTTCCATTAGGGGTTCCTTTCCCTGGGAGGCATGCCCTAAAGTGCATGTCCGAACTGCGAAAAAAGCAGAAAAGCATCTAGGGGCGGATAAATAAACGAGGTAAAAATCATCTTTTAGTTCACCGACCAAATATTCCCTTAAGAACGCTAGCTTTCGGCTTCACCCAGTCTGAGGTACACATCCGGCTGACCCGACAGTAACAATCGCAGAGGTGCTCCCTTTACCACCTAGCCGAACAATCGGGAACGTAGGGGTAAGCAAAGGAGCCAGGCAACCCAGCTTGGCCAAAACTTAAGTCATATCGATGCATATAATGGTGAATAAAAGGGACATGCGGAAGTGTGACACATGTGTTGGGCATGAGGCCCGTATGAACAAGCTTCTGTTAAAGAATCCCCCAGGTATAATGAGCGCGGATAGCGTGTCAATTGTGTGCGAACGAGGCTCAAACGAGCCCTTAGAAGGCTGTAATAGAAAAAGAGGGAGAAGGAGAGAAATATAAGACCGCTAATGTGTAAAAAATAGACAGAGGAAGGAGACGAACACAGAGTCCGGCGCTAGGCGTAGAATCTTCGTAGGCGTGCTGCGTTCCATGGGTTCGGCTCGAGTCGGTTATCCGATGCATTTCGCAGAAGGTACGCTCCACCAGTCAGGACTTGGTCGATTATGAAGGGACCTTCCCATTTGGGCTTGAGTTTGTCCTTTTTCTTGTCCGGCAGGCGTAGAACTAATTCGCCAACATTGTAAGTTTTGGCCCGTACTTCTCTGCTTTGATATCTTCGAGCCTGCTATTGATAGAATGCGGAACGGGATTTCGCCACATCGCGCTCCTCCTCCAATGCATCCAAACTGTCCTGCCGATCGAGTTCGGCTTCTCTTTATTCGTACATGCGCACGCGAGGTGAGTCATGAATTATGTCGCAGGGCAGGACTGCCTCTGCGCCGTATACCATAAAAATGGTGTGAATCCGGTAGTGCAATTCGGCATGGTCCGCAGCCCCCAGAGTACGGAGTCGAGCTCCTCTACCTAGTGCGTGTTAGATTCCTTGAGGGACCGCACTAGTCTGGGTTTGATGCCGCTCATGATTAGACCATTTGCCCGTTCGACTTGACCGTTAGTTTGGGTGATAGACTGAAGCGTAGTCGAGCTTGATGCCCATGTTTTTGCACCAGAGTTTTACCTCGTTGGCCATAAAGTTCATGCCGTTATTAGTGATGATGCTATGGGGGACGCCGTTACGGTGTACGACCCCTGATATGAAGTCTATCATTGGTCCGGATTCGGCCGTCTTGACAGGCTTGGCCTCTATCCATTTGGTGAATTTGTCAACCATGACCAATACGTATTTTTGCTTGTGGGTTCCCCCTTTAAGGGGTCCGACCATGTCAAGCCCCCAGACCGCAAAGGGCCAGGTGATGGGTATAGTTTGGAGGGCGGTGGGTGGCATATGGCTTTGGTTAGCAAATAATTGGCAACCGACGCATCGTTGGACTAAGTCCTGAGCATCTGCCCGGGCCGTCGGCCAATAAAATCCAGTACGGAAGGCCTTGCTTACAAGGGCCCGGGCTGCGGCGTGGTGCCCACCGAGTCCGGCATGAATTTCAGCCAGAAGGTTCCGCCCTTCCTCTTCGGAGATACACCTTTGAAGGACTCCGGTGGTGCTTTTCTTATAAAGCTCTCCTTCATGGACTTTGTAGGCTTTAGATCGCCGCACTATGCAGCGTGCCTTGTTTTGGTCCTCGGGGAGTTCCTGCTTAGTTAGGTAGGCTAAGAATGGTTCTGTCCACGGGGCAATGACTGCCATTATTACGTGGGCTGAGGATGTTACTTCGTTGGCAGAGCCTCCCGTTGTGTCAGAATGTTTGGTGTCAGGTGGTGCGGCTGAGTCCGGGTTGTTATTTTCGGACTCCCCTTCCCATTGTACGGATGGCTTGAATAGCCTCTCCAAGAAAATGTTGGGGGGGACTGCATCGCGCTTTGCACCGATGCGTGCCAAGACGTCTGCTGCCTGATTGTTTTCCCGGGCTATATGGTGAAATTTGAGCCCCTCGAACCGAGATGACATTTTTAGGACGACATTGCGATAAGCTGCCATTTTCGGATCCTTGGCATCAAAATCTCCATTTATTTGGGATATCACGAGGTTCGAATCCCCACGCACCTCTAGGCGTTGAATGCCCATGGAGACTACCATCCGGAGACCATGTAGAAGGGCCTCGTATTCGGCTGCATTGTTAGAGTCCGTATACATTATCTGGAGTACATATTGAACTGTATCTCCTGTTGGGGACATCAGAACGACGCCAGCCCCCAGACCCGCTAGCATTTTGGAGCCGTCGAAGTGCATGATCCAGTTGGAATATGTGCCGTACTCTTTAGGGACTTCGGCTTCAGTCCATTCAGCGACAAAGTCGGCCAAAACTTGCGACTTGATAGCTCGCCGTGGCTTATAGGTTATGTCGAACGGGAGGAGCTCAATGGCCCATTTGGCAATCCGGCCCATCGCGTCGCGGTTGTTTATAATATCATTAAGAGGTACTTCAGAGGCTACTGTTATTGAACACTCTTGAAAGTCGTGTCGTAGCTTCCGGGACGCCATGAACACTGCATACGCTATCTTTTGGTAATGCGGGTACCGTGACTTGCATGGAGTGAGGACAGTGGACACGTAGTAGACTGGTTTTTGAAGGGGGAATTTGTGTCCGTCCATTTCTTGTTTGATGACGAGCACTGCGCTTACAACTTGATGAGTTGCCGCAATGTATAATAGCATTGGTTCGCCGATGTTAGGCACGTCTAGGACCGGGTTTGTTGCCAATATGGCTTTTATTTCTTCGAGTCCGGCCGTGGCAGCATCCGTCCACTCGAAGTGTTCGGTGCACCGGAGGAGGCGATAAAGGGGTAATGCCTTTTCTCCCAAGCGGGAGATGAAGCGGCTTAGAGCCGCCATGCATCCTGTCAATTTTTGTATTTGTTTGAGGTCCTTTGGAATATCCAATTGTGACAGAGCTCGGATCTTGGCTGGGTTTGCTTCAGTTCCTCTACCGGAGACAATGAAGCCCAAGAGCTTTCCGGCTGGTACGCCGAAAACGCATTTTTCCGGGTTAAGCTTGATGTCATATGTTCGGAGGTTATCGAACGTGAGCCTCAAGTAGTCTACTAGAGTTTCGACATGCTTGGTTTTGACGACCACGTCATCCACGCATGCTTCAACTGTTTTGTCGATCTGGTTGGCCAGACATGTCTGAATCATGCGCTGATATGTTGCGCCGGCGTTTTTGAGCCCGAAGGGCATTGTGTTGAAGCAGAATGGGACGTATGGGGTGATAAATGTCGTTGCGGCTTGGTCTGGCTCTGCCATCTTAATTTGATGGTAGCCAGAGTATGTGTCAAGGAAACACAATGAATCGTGTCCTGCGGTAGCGTTGATGATTTGATCAATGCGGGGGAGGGGGAAGGGATCCTTTGGGCAAGCCTTGTTGAGGTCCTTGAAATCAACGCATAGGCGCCAGGATTTGTCCTTCTTTGGTACCATCACCAGGTTCGCTAGCCATTCTGGATGTTTTATATCTCTGATGAATCCGACTTCCAGTAGTTTGGCTAGCTCCTCTCCCATGGCTTGTCTCTTAGGTTTAGAGAAACGCCGAAGAGCCTGCTTAACAGGCTTGAATACTTTTAGGATGTTTAGGCTGTGCTCGGCCAGCCTGCGTGGGATTCCTGGCATGTCTGAAGGGTGCCAGGCAAAGATGTCCCAATTTTCGCGTAGGAATTCTCGTAGTGCGGCGTCTACATCAGGGTTTAATTGTGCCCCGATGGAGGCCATTTTTGTAGGGTCTGTTGGATGGACTTGGAATTTGACTATTTCGTCTGCTGGTTTAAAGGAGGTGGACTTGGATCTTTTGTCGAGTATCACGTCATCCCTGTCCACTGTGGAGTGTAGCGCAGTTAGTTCCTCGGCCGCTAGGGCTTAGGATAATGCCTCAAGGGCCAGTGCGGCTGTCTTGTTTTCGGTGCGGAGTGCTATGTCCGGGTCACTAGCAAGAGTGATGATTCCGTTGGGTCCGGGCATTTTGAGTTTCATGTACCCGTAATGGGGTATAGCTTGAAAAATTGTGAATGCCTCTCGCCCTAACAGAGCGTGGTATCCGCTGCTGAACGGGGCCACTTGAAATGTGACCTCCTCGGACCTGTAATTATCCGGCATGCCGAACACCATATCCAGTGTGATTTTTCCTATATAACAAGCTTCCTGACTAGGGATTATTCCTCTAAAGGTTGTGTTGCTTCGCTCAATGCAGCTCCAGTCTATTTCCATTTTTCGAAGGGTTTCCTCATAAATGAGGTTCAATCCGCTGCCACCGTCCATGAGTACCTTGGTAAGTCGAAAGCCGTCCACTATCGGACTGAGGACCAATGCGGCTGGTGCTCGGGCTGTTCGGAATTTAGGTTCATCACTGGCATTAAAGGTAATAGCTGTGTCACTCCATGGGTTTATTGTTGCTACCTGGTAGACTTCGGTAAGGCTGCGGAGTGTTCGTTTCCGCATATTGTTTGATGCGAAAGTCTCGAAGACCGTTGATACCGTACTAGTATTCCTGGGGTGGTGCTCTGCGGATTTTGGAGTTAGAAGCTCCTCGCCACTTCTGGCCACCTGCCGGAGTATCCAACATGCTCCAAGGCTATGAGTTGCTGCGACGCCCTCTGTACTATGAATTTTACAGGGTCCATTGAGCCATCTCTCCAGTATGGTTCCATACCCTATAGAGGGTTTTTGTTTTTTGGTGTTCAGCCCAGGTGCCTGGTGATAATGCGCCCTTTTATTTTGGACTGGGGTTTTATTCAGGGCCGGATCATCCCAAAATTTTATTTCGGTTTTCCGGACGCTTTCCATCGCACAGTATTTTCGTACCATGGATGCCAAGTCAGCGCAGCGTGTAATATCACGGCGACTTATGGCGTTGAGGATTCCGATGTCCGTGCAATTATTGCAAAAGGATGAAATTGCATCCTCCTCGCGGCAGTCCTCTATCCTGTTCATAACCAGGAGGAATCTGGCCTAGTAATGATGTACTATTTCCGTGGGCTCTTGCCAAATTTGGGATAGATCCCTTATGTTAGGGTGGGCGGGTGGAGTTAAATCCGGAACCTCGCCCGATCTGAGGCTCAGGGGCCAAGGAGTTTCCGAATTCGGAAGCTTGGGTTCTTGGATGTTGTCCAATGAATCTGGCCCACTGCCTGACTTTAGGTTCAGGGCTTGAGTGACGTTCTCCCCTCCGCGGATATCCGGCTTGGAGGGATCGGGAATCCGAACATATTTGGTCCTTAAGATGGGTATAGATTCGCTGCATTGTTCCTCCACCATTGCGACGTGGTGGTTGACCTGGGAGAGTCAATTTCTCTTGGATCGGGTTTAAGCCCAATCTGATCATAGTCTGTAGCGACTCCCAGGGCGGCGATGCGATCCAAGAGCTCGTTTAAGGAAGATATCTCCATCGGATCTAACTGCTCGGCGAGTTCCGAGTTGACGTGGAGATTGCTTTCGATGACCCGAGAAGTCATCGTCGGCGCGGCGGCCGAATAGGCGGTCATAAGAAAACCGCCTAGCCGGAGAGTTTGGCCGATAGCCAAAGCTCCTTTAGCAACAACGCCATCTTTAAAGACGGGACGTGGCATCCTTCCTGATGATGACGACACAGTGGAACTCTGAATGAAAGCACCAATGTCGGTGTCAAAACCGGCCGATCTCGGGTAGGGGGTTCCGAACTGTGCGTCTAGGCGGATGGTAACAGGAGACAAGGGACACGATGTTTTTACCCAGGTTCGGGCCCTCTCGATGGAGGTAAAACCCTACTACTGCTTGATTAATATTGATGATATGGGTAGTACAAGAGTAGATCTACCACGAGATCAAAGAGGCTAAACCCTAGAAGCTAGCCTATGGTATGATTATTGTTCATCCTACGGACTAAAACCCTCTAGTTTATATAGACACCGGAGAGGGCTAGGGTTACACAGAGTCGGTTACAATGGGAGGAGATCTACGTATCATATCGCCAAGCTTGCCTTCTACGCCAAGGAAAGTCCCATCCGGACACGGGATGAAGTCTTCAATCTTGTATCTTCATAGTCAGGGAGTCCGGCCAAAGGTCATAGTCCAGCCATCCGGACACCCCTAATCCAGGACTCCCTCAACCCCTCTCGAACCAGAGAGTAGCGCAGCGCAATAAAATGTTTCAGTGGTGCCTGCACCGACTAGAGAGGAAGTTAATGATGATGATCATGATCAAGTTACCACTGAACTTCGCAGGTCCACAAGGACACGTTCCGCACCAGAGTGGTACGGCAACCCTGTCCTGGAAATCATGTTGTTAGACAACGGTGAACCTTCGAACTATGAAGAAGCGATGGCGGGCCCAGATTCCAACAAATGGCTTGAAGCCATGCAATACGAGATAGGATCCATGTATGAAAACAAAGTATGGACTTTGACAGACTTGCCCGATGATCGGCGAGCGATAGAAAATAAATGGATCTTTAAGAAGAAGACGGACGCGGATGGTAATGTTACCATCTATAAAGCTCGACTTGTCGCTAAGGGTTATCGACAAGTTCAAGGGGTTGACTATGATGAGACCTTCTCACCCGTAGCGAAGCTAAAGTCCGTCCGAATCATGTTAGCGACAAATGGACGTCAAAATGGCATTTCTTAATGGCTTCCTTAAGGAAGAATTGTATATGATGCACCCGGACGGTTTTGTTGATCCTAAGAATGATAACAAGGTATGCAAGTTCCAACACGCCATCTATGGGCTGGTGCAAGCATCTCGGAGTTGGAACATTCGCTTTGATGAAATGATCAAAGCGTTTGGGTTTATGCACACTTATGGAGAAGCCTGTGTTTACAAGAAAGTGAGTGGGAGCTCTGTAGCATTTCTCATATTATATGTGGATGACATACTGTTGATGGGAAATGATATAGAACTCTTGGAAAGCATAAAGGCCTACTTGAATAAGTATTTTTCAATGAAGGACCTTGGAGAAGCTGCTTACATATTAGGCATCAAGATCTATAGAGATAGATCGAGACGCCTCATAGGTCTTTTGCAAAGCACATACCTTGATAAGATATTGAAGAAGTTCAGTATGGAACAGTCCAAGAAGGGGTTCTTGCCTGTATTGCAAGGTGTGAAATTGAGTTCAGCTCAAAGCCCGACCACGACAGAAAATAGAGAAAAGATGAGTGTCATCCCCTATGCCTCAGCCATAGGGTCTATTATGTATGCCATGCTGTGTACTAGACCTGATGTAAACCTTGCCATAAGTTTGGTAGGAAGGTACCAAAGTAATCCCGGCATGGAACACTGGACAACAGTCAAGAATATCCTGAAGTACCTAAAAAGGACTAAGGATATGTTTCTCATTTATGGAGGTGACGAAGAGCTCGTCGTAAAGGGTTACGTCGATGCTAACTTTGACATAGATCTGGATGACTCCAAGTCACAAACCGGATACGTGTATATTTTGAATGGTGGGGCAGTAAGCTGGTGCAGTAGCAAGCAAAGCGTTGTGGCGGGATCTACATGTGAAGCGGAGTACATGGCAGCCTCGGAGGCAGCACATGAAGCAATCTGGATGAAGGAGTTCATTACCAACCTAGGAGTTATTCCCAATGCGTCGGGGCCGATGACTCTCTTCTGTGACAACACTGGAGCTATTTCTCTTGCCAAGGAGCCCAGGTTTCACAAGAAGACCAGGCACATCAAGTGTCGCTTCAACTCCATTCGTGAAAATGTTCAAGATGGAGACATAGATATTTGCAAAGTGCATACGGATCTGAATGTCACAGATCCGTTGACTAAACCTCTTCCGCGAGCAAAACATGATCAACACCAGAACTCTATGGGTGTTCGATTCATCACAATGTAACTAGATTATTGACTCTAGTGCAAGTGGGAGACTGTTGGAAATATGCCCTAGAGGCAATAATAAAATGGTTATTATTATATTTCCTTGTTTATGATAATTGTCTATTGTTCACGCTATAATTGTATTGGTCGGAAACCGTAATACATGTGTGAATACATAGACCACACAATGTCCCTAGTGAGCCTCTAGTTGACTAGCTCGTTGATCAACAGATGGTCATGGTTTCCTGACTATGGACATTGGATGTCATTGATAATAGTATCACATCATTAGGAGAATGATGTGATGGACAAGACCCAATCCTAAGCATGGCACAAGATCATGTAGTTCATTTGCCAGAGCTTTTCTAATGTCAAGTATCATTTCCTTAGACCATGAGATTGTGTAACTCCCGGATACCGTAGGAGTGCTTTGGGTGTACCAAGCGTCACAACATAACTGGGTGACTATAAAGGTGCTCTACAGGTATCTCTGAAAGTGTCTGTTGGGTTGGCATGAATCGAGACTGGAATTTGTCACTCCGTATGACGGAGAGGTATCTCTGGGCCCACTCAATAATGTATCATCATAATGAGCTCAATGTGACTAAGTGGTTAGTCACGGGATCATGCATTATGGAACGAGTAAAGTGACTTGCCGGTAACGAGATTGAATGAGGTATTGGGATACCGACGACCGAATCTCGGGCAAGTAACGTACCGATTGACAAAGGGAATTGTATACGAGATTACTTGAAACCTTGACATCGTGGTTCATCCGATGAGATCATCGTGGAACATGTGGGAGCCAACATGGGTATCCAGATCCCGATGTTGGTTATTGGTCGGAGAGCTGTCTCGGTCATGTCTGCGTGATTCCCGAACCCGTAGGGTCTATACACTTAAGGTTCAATGACGCTAGGGTTATAAGGAATATTTGTGTGTGCTTACCGAATGTTGTTCGGAGTCCCGGATGAGATCCCGGACGTCGCGAGGAGTTTCGGAATGGTCCAGAGGTGAAGATTTATATATGGGAAGTCATCATACAGTCACTGGAAGTTTTCGGGGGTATACCGGTATTGTACCGGGACCACCGGAGGGGTTCCGGGGGTCCACCAGCCCCGGAGGGGCTTATGGGCTGTAGGTGGAAGGGAACCAGCCCCAAGTGGGCTGGGCGCCAACCCCCCTAGGGCTCATGCGCCTAGGGTTGGGGGGGGACCCTAAGGGGGGGCCTCCCCTTGCTTGGGGGGCAAGCCCCCTCCCCACTTGGTCGGCGCCCCCCCCTCTAGATCCCATCTAGAGGGGCCGGCCCCCCTTCCCCCTTCTCCTATAAATAGAGGGGTGAGGGGAGGGATGCACCACCACATCCAAGGCGCAGTCCCTCCCCTCCCCAACACCTCTCCTCCTCCATAAGAGCTTGGCGAAGCCCTGCCAGAGAACTGCCACTCCATCACCACCACGTCGTCGTGCTGCTGTTGGAGCCATCTTCCTCAACCTATCCCTCCTCCTTGCTGGATCAAGGCGCGGGAGACGTCACCGGGCTGCACGTGTGTTGAGCACAGAGGCACCGTTGTTCGGTGCTTAGATCGGATTCAGCCGTGATCTGAATCGCTACGTGTACGACTCCTCCAACCGCGTTCTTGCAACGCTTCCGACTCATGATTTTCAAGGGTATGAAGATGCACTCCCTTCTCTCTTGTTGCTAGTTACTCCATAGATTGATCTTGGTGATGCATAGAATTTTGTTAATTTCTGCAATGATCCCCAACACAAATATGGTGAAGTGTCATGTAGTCGACGTTCACATGACACCACTAAGAGAATGGCAACATATATACCATCAAAATATCGAACACATATCAAGTTCACATGATTACTTGCAACATGATTTCTCCCGTGACCTCAAGAACGAAAGTAACTACTCACAAATGATAAATATGCTCAAGATCAGAGGGGTATTGAATAGCATAATGGATCTGAACATATAATCTTCCACCAAATAAACCATATAGTAATCAACTACAAGATGTAATCAACACTACTAGTCACCCACGGACAGCAATCTATAGTTTTGATACAAAGATTGAACACAAGAGATGAACTAGGGTTTGAGAGGAGTTGGTGCTGTGAAGATGTTGATGAAGATAACACTCCCCAAGATGGGAGAGTTGTTGGTGATGATGATGACGATGATTGCCCCCTCTGGGAGGGAAGTTCCCCCCGCGGAATCGCTCCACCAAAGGGCAAAAGTGCTCCTGCCCAAGTTCCGCCTCGAGGCAGCAGCACTTCGTCGCGAATGTCCTCTCCTTATTTTTTCTAGGTAAAAATGACTTATATACCAGAAGATGGGCACCAGAGGTGGGCCGAGGAGGGCAGCACCCACCTGGGCGCACCTGGGCCCCCTGGCACGCCAGGTGGGTTGTGCCCACCTGGTGGCCCTCCTCTGGTCTTATTTGCTCCAATATTCCTTAAATATTCCATAAAAAATCCTAGAGGAGTTTTAGCTCATTTGGAGTTGTGCAGAATAGGTAGCTTGACGTAGCTTTTTCAGGTCCAGATTTCCAGCTACCAGAATTCTCCCCCTTTTGTGCATACCTTGTATATTATGAGAGAAAAGGCATTAGAATTACTCCAAAAAGCATTATTATACAATAAAACAACATAAATAACAGTAGGAAAACATGATGCAAAATGGACGTATTAACTCCCCCAAGCTTAGACCTCGCTTGTCCTCAAGTGAAAACCGAAATCAAAAAACATGTCCACATGCTTAGAGAGAGAGAGGTGTCGATAAAAACAAAAATACAGACATAGCAACATCATGTGACTTATTATAACAGCAACGAAATTCAATATAAAACTTTTATTATAGAACTTTTATCATAGACTTCTCATGAGCAAGTGGCAATTCATCACAACAATGAAGTATAAAGCATAAACTCTATTGGAAACCAACAAGCTATGTTCTCAGTCAACTTTGCAACTACAATTCATCATCTTTTCACGAAGGGTCACGTATCGGAGCCTTTAGGCAAGTCCACATACTCAACCATCATTTAGTCTTCTATGATTGCTAACACTCACCGCATACACATGAGCAAAATGTTTCAACCGGACACAAAGATAGATAGGGGCTTATAGTTTCACCTCCCAACAAACTCACCTCAAGGGTGATGTCAACAATAATAACTTATGCCACCCATATTCAACTGGACATATGTGCTTCGATCTTTCCTCACCACATGATGCTTGCCAAAGGAGAAAAATAAAAGGAATAGAGAGAAAAACCTGACTCTTGCATAAAAGTAAATAAATGAAAGTAAAAGATAGGCCCTTCGCAGAGGGAAGCAGAGGTTGCCATGTGCTTTTTGTTTGTATGCTCAACCCCTTAGTTCAAGAGAACGTCACGTTATATTGCCCCTTGTGACGGCAACCTTTATTATGCAGTCTGTCGCTTTTATTCTTCACCATCACAAGTTCATACAACACTCAATTTTCCCTTACACTAAATGATCTCACATTTTTATAAGCAATTTTTATTGCCCTTTTTGCACCGATGATAACTTACTTGAAGGATCTTACTCAATCCATAGGTAGGTATGGTGGACTCTCAAATGAGATAGGGTTTAAGGGTTTTGGATGCACAAGTAGTAACTCTACTTAGTGCGGAATTTTTGGCTAGCAAAGATAGGGGCAAGCACCACATGTTGAAGGATCTATGACAATATGACTTCTACATGAATATGAACAAACATAACTCATTAAGTTCTCTTCCTTGTCCAACGTTAGCAATTTTGGCATATAATATTTTGATGGGTGCTCACAATCACAAAAGATTTCCATTATAGTGTATTTATATGTGAATCTTCTCTTCCCTTATTAGTTCTTTCATGTGTTGTATCATTGACCAATGCTATGTTTGTCAATCCACAATAAAATTTTCTACTTATACTTTTCCTTATGTAATGTCATCACTTACCATAAGATTAGCATATGCTCTTTTCTTTTTATTTCCTTTCTTTTTATTGCAGCAAGAAAGTAAAGAAGGCAAAACTCAAACTAAACTTTATTATATCTCGCACACAATTACAAGGATTGATCACTAAGCAATCTCACAAAAACAAAGGATCGAACTAAAATTTTATTCATCTAATAGTAAAAGATAACCATTGATCGAACTAAGAAAATAAAGGCAAAAGATAGTGGAGATTGATACGATATCGGGGCACCTACCCCAAGCTTGGCAAAGCCAAGGGGAGTGCCCATACCCAATACTCAGTTTTCTTTTGGTGGTTATGAAGAAGATGGTGGTGATGAAGTAGATGCTTTCTTGTCCTCGGGTTTCCATGGAAGAGGCTCACTGAGGGAGTTCCAGACTAGGGGGTGTCCGGATAGCCGAACTATCATCATCGGCCGGACTCCAAGACAATGAAGATACAAGATTGAAGACTTTGTCCCGTGTCCGGATGGGACTTTCCTTGGCGTGGAAGGCAAGCAAGGCGATACGGATATGTAGATCTCCTACCATTGTAACTGACTCTGTGTAACCCTAGCCCTCTCCGGTGTCTATATAAACCGGATGGCTTTAGTCCATAGGACGAACAACAATCATACCATAGGCTAGCTTCTAGGGTTTAGCCTCCTTGATCTCGTGGTAGATCTACTCTTGTAACCCACATCATCAATATTAATCAAGCAGGACGTAGGGTTTTACCTCCATCAAGAGGGCCCGAACCTGAGTAAAAACATCATGTCCCTCGTCTCCTGTTACCATCCGCCTAGACGCACAGTTCAGGACCCCCTACCCGAGATCCGCCGGTTTTGACACCGACATTGGTGCTTTCATTGAGAGTTCCTTTGTGTCGTCACTGATAGGCTCGATGGCTTCTTCGATCATTAACAACGATGCAGTCCAGGGTGAGACCTTCCTCCCTGGACAGATCTTCGTATTCGGCGGCTTCGCACTACGGGCCAATTCGCTTGGCTAGCTGGAGCAGATCGAAGGCTACACCCCTGGCCGTCAGGTCAGATTTGGAAGTTTGAACTTCACGGCCGACATCCGCAGGGACTTGATCCTCGACGGATTCGAGCCACAGCCGAGCGTGCCGTACTGTCACGATGGGCATGATTTAGCTCTCCGGCCGGACAGTACCTTAGAGGCCGCAC
Source organism: Triticum aestivum (assembly GCF_018294505.1). NCBI lineage: Eukaryota > Viridiplantae > Streptophyta > Magnoliopsida > Poales > Poaceae > Triticum > Triticum aestivum. Next base: position 482,663,043 of record NC_057801.1, on the reverse strand, counting down.
TCGAACCCGCTCCGATCTTCGACTCGGAGCCGGCTGCGCAGACCAAGGATGGATGGCAAGACACCACCTCGGGGGCTGCAACCTCTATGGTGATAGAGCCGAACATCGATCTTGTCCCCCATGAAGCTTGTGACTCCGAGGTGCCGGACTCCTCGCCGGACTCCGGACCTCCCGCGCCCCCTCCAGTCGAATCCGATTGGGCGCCGATCATGGAGTTCACCGCGGCGGACATCTTTCAACACTCACCTTTTGGTGACATCTTGAGTTTGCTAAAGTACCTCTCATTATCAGGAGAGGCCTGGCCGGACTGCGGTCAGGACGGTTGGGATGCGGACGACGAAGAAATTCATAGCCCACCCACCACCCACTTGGTAGCCACTGTCGACGATCTAACCGACATGCTAGATTACGACTCTAAGGACATCGACGGTATGGACGACGATGCCGGAGACGACCAAGAACCAGCGCCCACCGGGCACTGGAAAGCCACCTCTTCGTACGACATATACATGGTGGATATCCCAAAGGATGGGAACGGCGAAGGAATAGCGGAGGATGACCCCTCCAAGAAACAGCCCAAGCGCCGGCGTCAGCGGCGCCGCTCTAAATCCCGCCATAGCAAGAATGAGGATTCCGGCACCGGAGACAATAATACACCGGATAGCGCCGAAGACAACCCACTCCAGCAAGATCCAGCACAGGAGGAGGGGGACGCCAGCCCTCATGAGAGAGCGGCCGAAGAAGAGGTAGAGGACTATATGCCTCCCTCCGGAGACGAAGCAAGCCTCGACGACGACGAATTCGTCGTACTTGAGGATCCCGTCGAACAGGAGCGTTTCAAACGCAGGCTTATGGCCACGGCAAACAGCCTCAAGAAAAAGCAGCAGCAGCTTAGAGCTGATCAAGATCTGCTAGCCGACAGATGGACCGAAGTCCTCGCAGCCGAAGAGCATGAACTCGAACGCCCCTCCAAAAGCTACCCCAAACGTAAGCTGCTCCCCCGATTAGAGGTGGAGGCATATGATCCCGCTTCACCAGGAGACAATACGGCTGATCGACCACCCCGTGGTCGCGACAGAGAGGCCTCAAGGCCCCTCACTAGACCCGTACCCCGGCATCGCTCGAAAAGCACAAGGCCACTGTGGAACACTCCGGACCTGCACGACATATTGGAGAATAAGGCAAGACAATCAAGATCGATCTATGGATCACGTGGGCGCCCCACGATACGTGACGATCACCGTCACCCCGGACACAGTAAGTCCGGCCAGGCCGAACACAACAGACAAAGCTCTTTTGAGCTCCGTCGCGATATTGCCCAGTACAGAGGCGCCGCACACCCACTGTGCTTCACAGATGAGGTAATGGATCATCAAATCCCAGAAGGGTTTAAACCCGTCAATATTGAATCCTATGATGGCACAACAGACCCCGCGGTCTGGATCGAGGACTATCTCCTCCACATCCACATGGCCCACGGAGACGATCTCCATGCCATCAAATATCTCCCACTCAAACTTAAAGGACCAGCCCAGCACTGGCTTAACAGCTTGCCAGCAGAGTCAATCGGGAGTTGGGAGGACCTGGAAGCCGCATTCCTCGATAAATTCCAAGGCACGTACGTGCGACCACCACATGCAGATGACCTAAGCCACATAATTCAGCAGCCAGACAAATCGGCCAGACAATTCTAGACACGTTTCTTAACCAAGAAAAACCAAATCATCGACTGTCCAGATGCTGAGGCCCTCGCGGCCTTCAAGCATAACATCCGCGACGAGTGGCTTGCCCGGCACCTGGGACAGGAAAAGCCGAAATCCATGGCAGCCCTTACATCACTCATGACCCGCTTCTGTGGGGTGAGGACAGCTGGCTAGCACGCAGCAACAACCTCAACAAAAATTCTGACAGTCCGAATATCAAGGACCGTAGTGGCAGGTCACGTTGGTACAAAAACAAACGGCGCATTAACGGCGATAACAGTGAAGATACGGTAGTCAATGCCAGATTCGGAGGCTCTAAACCCGGTCAACGGAAAAAGCCATTCAAAAGAACAACTCAGGGTCCGTCCAATTTGGACCGAATTCTCTACCGCTTGTGCCAGATACATGGCACCCCTGAAAAGCCAGCTAACCACACCAATAGGGACTGTTGGGTGTTCAAGCAGGCAGGCAAGTTAATCGCCGAGAATAGCGACAAGGGGCTACATAGCGACGATGAAGAAGAGATCCGACCGCCGAACAATAGAGGACAGAAGGGTTTCCCCCCACAGGTGCGCATGGTGAACATGATATATGCCACGCACATACCCAAAAGGGAGCGGAAGCGTGCACTCAGGGATGTATACGCGATGGAGCCAGTTGCCCCGAAGTTCAATCCATGGTCCTCTTACCCGATCACCTTTGACCGAAGGGACCACCCCACCAGCATTCGCCATGGTGGGGTCGCCGCATTGGTTCTAGACCCAATCGTCGATGGATTTCATCTCACCAGAGTCCTGATGGACGGCGGTAGCAACCTAAACCTGCTTTATCAGGACATGGTGTGCAAAATGGGCATCGACCCCTCAAGGATTAAACCTACCAAGACGACCTTTAAAGGCGTCATACCAGGTGTAGAAGCCAATTGTACAGGCTCAGTTACACTGGAAGTGGTCTTCGGATCCCCGGATAACTTCTGAAGCGAGGAGTTAATCTTCGGCATAGTCCCGTTCCGCAGCGGCTATCATGCCTTGCTCAGACGTACCGCGTTCACGAAGTTCAATGCGGTGCCGCACTACGCATACCTCAAGCTCAAGATGCCAGGTCCTAGAGGAGTCATCACGGTCAACGGAAACACTGAACGCTCCCTCCGAACGGAGGAACATATAGCGGCTCTCGCAGCAGAAGTACAAAGCAGCCTTTTAAGGTAATTCTTGAGTCCAGCTGCTAAGCGGCCGGACACGGCTAAGCGTGCCCGGTGTAACCTACAACATGACCACCTGGCGCGTTCCGAGCACGCGTAGCAGAGCGGCCCGAACCCCAACCCCTGTAAAACATTAAGACAGACCCTTCGTGTACTCCATTATGCTCTGAAGATACCACGGGCATGGGGCAAGGGGATCGACCACGATAAGCCCAAACTGCGGCTCAACCGCACCAGGGGCTCTTAAGTGTGTCATTTCTTTTCCTTTTCCTTTTATTTTTTACCCACATGACTCCGTTCGTCAGAGGCCCTGTCCGGCAGCAGACACGCTGAACCCACGATACAACAGCCAGGGAAGGAGAAAGGCTACAACGAAAATCCAGGTGGTCTTATGAGCATTAAATCTGTTTTTATGCATTATTCCGTAGCCTACCCCTGGAGGGGGACATGTTAAACAGTCCCATCCCTTGCTCACCGCACCACTTGTATCGTCCTGCACTTACAACAGTTTTTATTTGAATAAAGCAATGCAGCACATCTTTGCAATTAGAAGCATTTCTTTCTTACACATATGTTCATCTATGACATGTTGCATCCGTACGTTTTGGTACGGCTAAATACACCAGGAGCTTATGTTTCCCGCGTTATGGTGTGATAAGTCCGAATGCTTTCACAAGTGCGGCACCCCGAACTTATAGCATTATATGCATCGGTTCCGAATCATGTTCTTGGGTCAATAGTTGGGTTTGCCCGGCTCCCATGTTTTGGTACCTTACGTTCCGTTTTATCGGCTAAGGTAGCACTGGGAGAACCACTGCGATTGCGCCCCAGTTGAGCTGGGTTAAGGCCTCAGTGGAGAAAGCTAAAACTGACCATCATGATGAGGCGAGAGCTGGTCGCTGTTCGAGAGGTTCTTTGCGAGTCCCTAAAGACTTATGCCGCTTCGAGCGAGGAGCCGGATTCTGTCCGGTCAAGGCGTGGATAGCGCCCCAAATTCGGCCTTCCAAAAACTAGGGGCTTCGCCGAAATTTATAATTATAGAATTCTATGGCTAAGTGAGAGTGTTCAAGCATTATAAGTCCGGTTGCCTTGTTCGTTGTGTCGAGCGCCTCCCTAGATGGACCCAAACATGGGAACAAGAGCGCTCGAGTTTATCCCGAACACCCCAGCACTCGTGGCATGGGGGCTGAAGCCGACGACTTGCCATCTCTCAGATTTGATAAACAGCCGCACAGAAGGTAATATTTTAAATTAACAAGCGTTGCTTAGCGCATATGAACCAAGTTTTCAGTGCACAGGATAACAAAATGCGAGTCTACTCAAATATTACATCTTTGGAGCACTCACCCGCAATAATGCGGGCGCCCTTCAACACACTCCTATAATACATCTCGGGCGTGCGATGCTCCTTGCCCTCTGGTGGGGGGGTCTGTCACAAGCTTCTGGGCATCCATCTTGCCCCAGTGCACGTTTGCGCGGGCAAGGGCCCGATGCGCACCCTCGATACAGGCGGAGTGCTTGATAACTTCAACCCACGGGCACGCGTCCACCAGCCGCCGCACCAGGCCGAAGTAGCTCCCAGGCATAGCCTCCTTAGGCCACAGCCGAACTATGAGACTCTTCATGGCCTGTTCGGCCGCCTTGTGGAGCTCAACCAGCTGCTTCAGCTGGTCACTAAGGGGCATCGGATGTCCGGCCTCAGCATACTGAGACCAGAAGACCTTCTCCGTTGAGCTCCCCTCCTCGGCCCTGTAGAATGCGGCAGCATCGGACACGCTGCGGGGAAGATCTGCGAACGCCCCTGGAGAGCTCCGAATTCGGGTAAGCAACAGGTAATTAACACTCACATGCTTACTTTGCATGAAAAATGCCTTACCCGCTGCTATTTTCTTCATCGCCTCTATCTCCTGGAGGGCCTTGTAGGCTTCGGCCTTAGCGGCCTTGGCACTCTCAAGAGCCGTTGCAATCTCAGACTCTCGAGTCTTCGAGTCACGCTCCAGGCTCTCGTGTTTCTTCACGAGGTCCTGGAGCTCTTGTTGTACCTCCGCTACCCGCGCCTCCTGTTTCTCTCGCTCAGTGCGCTCCGCAGCCGCATTGCAATCGGCCGCGGCCACCGCCTCCTTCAGGGTTGCCACCTCGCCAGTGGCCCCTGCAATACCCCAGTTATCCTTGTCATTTTTCTTGCAACCAAATCCTTTTCTGTAAGGTACAATTTTCATGAGGTATTACTCACCTTCTTTTTCCTCGAGCTGCCTCGAGGTTTTCCTTTAAAGTTTCGACCTCCGCAGTCAGTGCGGCAGAGGTCAGCAACACAGCCTGCAATCCCATATTGACATATTTTCATGACTCTTGTGTTTATCTTTCTAAAGATACTCAGTACGGATTTTCTTTCCGAACACCGAACCGAGCATCAGGGGCTACTGTCTATGTGATACCATTTTACACATATTGAAATTCTTACCTCAAAGCTTGTTAGAAGGCTGCTGCAGGCTTCGGTCAGCCCGCTCTTGGCGAGCTGAACCTTCTGAATCACCGCACTCATAACAGTGTGGTGTTCTTCTTCGATGGAGGCGCCGTTGAGTGCCTCCAGCAAATTGTCCAGCACCTCCGATTGGACGGAGGCAGCCGGCGTCGCGGTCTTGCCCTTCTTCCGAAGGGGTCGCCCGCCGGACTCCGGAGCCACTATGGGTTCCGGGGCTGAGTCCGGTGCAAAGTCCGGGAGGTTGTCCTGCGACACCTCCGGGGCCCTCTCCTCCTGGTGGGTCCCTTCCTGGGATCCCACCTCGGCATCGTCCGCATCACGGGGGGTGGAGGCAGTCGGAAGAGAATCCACATCCGACGCTCTTAAGGAGCCGCTCGACGAAGTGGGGAGATCATCCTTAGGCAGACTGCAGGGTTGTATGCGGCATTAGAAAGACATAATGTGACGGAAAACGAAAACCTTGAAGTTATTCGGGAGTTCGGATACTTACGATCTCGCCAGGGGCTTGGCCCTTGGTGGCCAGTCCTCGTCGTCGTCACTGGCGTTGGCGGAACAGTCCGGGGGAAGAGTTTTTCCCCTCTTGGACCCTTCGGCCTCCCTTGTTGGGGAGGCCTTCCTTTTCTTCCCTCCCCCCGCTGGGGGAGAGGCTTTCTTCTTCTCCTCCTCACCTTGGTGGGAGGAGTCGGCCTCAGACTCGTCATCCGATAGCACCTGAAAACGGGAACTCTTCCGAGTCCCCGTGGCCTTCTTCTTGGCCTTCTTCTCTGGCAACACGTGGGGTGCCGGAGCCAGCAGCCCCGTTAGGCGGGCATCAGCTGGGTCTTCTGGCAATGGGGCCGGACAGATAGCCTGTGTGGCCTTCTTCAGCCAGCCCTGTTAAAGGAAAAGGAGTTTAGATCCCGCATAGAGTCAAACTATGAATAACAAGCGCCCCGTAAAGGACAATATCACTTACCTCGTCAGCTGGACGCTGCGAGCTGAATCCGCGATCTTCGGTAGCGGATGCGGGAGCCTCGGCGCCCTTGAACAGCACCTTACAGACCTCTTCGTACGTAGTGTCGAAGAGCCCATTCAAAGTCTGGTGCTGCGTCGGGTCAAACTCCCACATGTTGAAGCCCCGTCGTTGGCACGGGAGAATCTGGCGGATGAGCATGACCTAGACTACGTTGACAAGCTTGAGCTTCTTGTCCACCAGCTTTTGGACGCAGGCTTGGAGTCCGGTCAGCTCCTCCGAATCGCCCCAAATCCGGCCGCTCTCTTTCCAGGAGGTGAGCCGTGTGGGGATGTCGGATCTGAATTCGGGGGCCGCTTCCCATTCGGGATCACGCGGCTCGGTGATATAGAACCACCCCGATTGCCACCCCTTGATGGTTTCCACAAAGGTGCCCTCCAGCCATGTAACGTGGGACATCCTGTCCACCATGGCGCCTCCGCACTCCGCTTGGCTGCCCTTCACAACCTTCGGCTTGACACTGAAGGTCTTGAGCCACAAGCCGAAGTGGGGCTGGATGCAGAGGAAGGCCTCGCACACGAGATAAACGCCGAGATGTTGAGAATAAAACTTGGGGCCAGATCATGGAAATCTAGGCCGTAGTAGAACATGAGCCCCCGGACAAAGGGATGAAGTGGGAAGCCCAGTCCGCGGAGGAAATGGGGAAGGAATACTACCCTCTCATGGGGCCTGGGGGTGGGGATGAGCTCTCCCTCTTCGGGGAGCCGATGCGCCATGTCGCTGGACAAGTATCCGGCGCTGCGCAGCTTCTGGATATGCCCTTCCGTGACGGAGGAGGCCCTCCACTTGCCTCCCGCTCCGGACATATTCGGAGAAGGTTGAGGTGAGATGTGTGGGCTTGGGTGCTAGAGCTCGAGTTCGCAGAGATGGATAAGCCAAGGAGGAAGAAGGCGCAGGTAAAAAGGTTGGATCTTTATCCCCTTATATGGGCGGACAGAAACACGCGTCCCCACCGGCCTGGTAAAACTCGCTTATCCCCCAAGCGTCACGATTGATGGCGCGGTTGGGTTACCCACGTCCGTATTGATGGGAATCCCGGAATAAGGGGAACATGATCTCTGCTTCGACAAGACGTGCCAAGGAAACCGCCTCGCTAAACGTGCTGAGATGGAACAATAAAAACAATTTGAAGGCTTGATAGTGGTGTGACGTTACGCCACAAAATACGTCAGCATATTGAACCTGTGTAATATTATTCTCTCTACGGTTGTATGTGGAATTTATTTTGCAGAGCCGGACACTATCCTGGTGTTCACAATCTTCTATAAATTATTTGGAGGAGGAACCCGCCTTGCAATGCCGAAGACAATATGCGCGCCGGACTCGTCGTCATTGAAGCCTGGTTCAGGGGCTACTGAGGGAGTTCCGAACGGGTGTCCGGATAGCTGAACTATCATCATCGGCCAGACTCCAAGACTATGAAGATACAAGATTGAAGACTTCGTCCCGTGTTCGAATGGGACTTTCCTTGGCGTGGAAGGCAAGCAAGGCGATACGGATATGTAGATCTCCTACTATTGTAACCGACTCTGTGTAACCCTAGCCCTCTCCGATGTTTATATAAATCGGATGGCTTTAGTCCATAGGACGAACAACAATCATACCATAGGCTAGCTTCTAGGGTTTAGCCTCCTTGATCTCGTGGTAGATCTACTCTTGTAACCCACATCATCAATATTAATCAAGCATGACGTAGGGTTTTACCTCCATCAAGAGGGCCCGAACCTGGGTAAAAACATCGTGTCCCTCGTCTCCTGTTACCATCCACCTAGACGCACAGTTCGGGACCCCCTACCCGAGATCCGCTGGTTTTGACACCGACACTCACCATCATAAGAGGAGGAGTGAGACTCCCAGATCCTGCAACTGGCAGCCAAACTCATTCCTTTAAACCCGGCCTCATATTCAAAGACCTGACTTTGAAGATCATGGATCTGGCTATGGACGAAGTTGATTTGCTCATTGAGCGAGAAGATGATATCCTTTATGGGCTTGCCATCCACCTTGAGATCACGTGTATAGTCCGTGATCATGAGGTGATTGGCATTAAGGCCATGCTCCACCATCCCCTTGCACTTGAAGATGTCCTGCTCCATGTCTCCAAGCCTGGCCTCCACGGATCTAGTCCCCCTGGGTCCTTTGCACATCGCAGATGTGCAGCACCCCATCACACATCTGGATAGCTTGAGGGTGCTGCATCACCTCCCGTAGATATGGGTTGATAACGTTGTCGAAGAACTTGTCCCTGGAGGAGCTTGAAGAGGCCATGGTGGATTGGATCTGGCAGAAAACAGCAAGAAAAGAAAACAGGAGATTTCTCCGTGATATGGAGGTTAACAGGTTCAGGAGGTAGGCATGCCTGGCGCGCCCTGGTGTATCATGCCCACCAAGGTCACTTTTTTGGAAATTTATTATTTTCCTAATTTTCTAAATATTCCAAAACTAACAAAAAATATTTTTGCGGGATTTTTCGGAGTCCATTTACTTACCGTATCACGTACCTCCTTATTTTCATGATTCTGGAGTGTTTCGGAAGGACTCCTTTATGTGTTCTTCCGGTGTCAAAGTTTGGATAACATTGCTTTCTACATTAATGGGCGTACCTGAGATATAGTGTTTTACTCTTTGACCATTGACAACCTTCGGGTTAGTCCCTTCAGCATTATTTATTTTGATAGCTCTAGATTGATAGAACTCCTCGATGACATAGGGTCCTTCCTATTTGGAGAGGAGTTTTCCTGCAAAGAATCTGAAACAAGAGTTGTACAAAAGAACATATTCTCCGACTTTGAACTCACGCTTTTGGATTCTTTTGTCATGCCATCTTTTAACTTTTTCTTTGAATAACTTAGCATTTTCATAAGCTTGGGTTCTCCATTCATCTAATGAGCTAATATCAAATAACCTCTTTTCTCCGGCAAGTTTGAAATCATAATTGAGTTCTTTTATTGCCCGAAATGCTTTGTGTTCTAACTCAAGAGGTAAATGACAAGCTTTTCGATAGACCATTTTATATGGAGACATACCCATAGGATTTTTGTAAGTTGTTCTATAAGCCCAAAGCGCATCATCTAATTTCTTAGACCAATTCTTCCGGGACCTATTAACAGTCTTTTGTAAGATTAGTTTTATTTCTCTATTGCTAAGTTCAACTTCACCACTAGACTGAGGATGATAAGGTGACACAATTCTATGGTTAACATCATGCTTAGCAAGCATCTTAAGGAAAGCACCATGAATGAAGTGTGAACCATCACCAGTCATTAAATATCTAGGGACTCCAAACCTTAGGAAAATAACTTCCTTAAGCATTTTAATAGAGGTGTTGAGAACTACTGGTTGGAATAGCTTCTACCCACTTAGTAACATAATCAACAACAACCAAAATATGTGTATACCCATTAGAGGAAGGAAAAGGTCCCATAAAGTCAAATCCCCAAACATCAAATGGTTCAAAAGCAAGTGAATAATTCATAGGCATTTCTTGACACTTACCGATATTACCTATTCTTTGGCATTCAACACATGATGAGACAAACTTATGGGCATCTTGGAAGAGAGTAGGCCAATAAAAACCATATTGCAATACCTTATGAGCGGTTCCATCTCCCGCATGATGTCCTCCATAAGCTTCGGAGTGACATTTCCATAGGATTTGTTCCTGTTCATGCTCAGGTTCACAATGTCTAATAATTCCATCTACTCCTTCTTTATATAGTTGTGGGTCATCCCAAAAGTAATGTCTTAAATCATAGAAGGATTTTTTTTCTTTTGTTGGTATGTGAAGCTAGGTGGTATGTATTTAGCAACAATATAATTAGCATAGTCAGCATACCAAGATGTACTATGAGAAACATTTATTGCAACTAATTGTTCATCACGGAAGTTATCATTAATTGGTTGTGGGTCATCAAGAATATTTTCAAGTCTAGACAAGTTATCAGCCACGGGGTTCTCTGCTCCTTTCCTATCAGTGATATGCAAATCAAATTCTTGTAGCAGAAGAACCCACCTAATGAGTCTAGGTTTAGCATCTTTGTTTTCCATAAGATATTTTATAGCAGCATGATCAGTGTGAACAATTACTTTATAATCAACAATGTAAGATCTGAATTTATCACAAGCAAACACCACTGCTAAGAATTCTTTTTCGGTAGTAGCATAGTTTCGTTGAGCACTGTCGAGAGTTTTACTAGAATAATGAATAACATTTAGTTTCTTATCAACTCTTTGTCCTTGAACAACACCAATAGCATAATCACTAGCATCACATATAATCTCAAAAGGCAAGTTCCAATCAGGTGGTTGAACAACAGGTGCAGTGATTAAGGCTTTCTTTAGTGTTTCAAAGGCTTCCATACAATCATGATCAAACACAAAGGGAATATCCTTTTGCAAAATATTAGTAAGAGGCCTAGAAATTTTAGAAAAGTCTTTGATAAACCTCCTATAGAAACTAGCATGACCAAGGAAACTACGAATACCTTTGATATCTTTAGGACATGGCATTTTCTCAATTGCATCAACTTTGGCTTTGTCCACCTCAATGCCTCTTTCAGAAATTTTATGGCCCAAGACAATACCTTCATTAACCATAAAGTGGCACTTCTCCCAATTCAAGACAAGAATTGTTTGTTCACATCTCTGCAAAACTCGATCAAGATTGCTTAAACAATCACCAAAAGACTTCCCATAAACAGAAAAGTCATCCATGAAAACCTCAACAATCTTTTCAGAAAAATCATAGAATATAGCAGTCATACATCTTTGAAAGGTAGCAAGTGCATTACATAAACCGAAAGGCATACATCTATAAGCAAATGTTCCAAAAGGACAAGTAAAAGTGGCCTTTTCTTGATCAGATTGTAAAACAGGTACTTGTGAAAAGCCATAGTATCCATCAAGGAAGCAAAAATGTGTGTTCTTAGATATTCTTTCTAACATTTGATCAATAAAAGGCAGAGGGTAATGATCTTTTCGAGTAGATTTATTTAATTTTCTATAATCAATTACCATTCTATAGCCTGTGATAACTCTTTGTGGAATAAGCTCATTCTTATCATTAGGAACAACAATAATACATCCCTTCTTAGGGACACAATGATCAGGACTTACCCATCTACGATCAACTATATGATAGATTATACCTGCTTCCAGAAGTTTCAATATTTCTGTTCTTAACACTTCTTTCATTTTCGGATTTAACCGACGTTGGTGATCAACAACGGGTTTAGCATCAGGTTCCATATTAATCTTGTGCTGACATAGAGTAGGACTAATGCCCTTAAGATCATCAAGAGTATATCCAATAGCAGCCCTGTGCTTCCTTTGAACTTTCAATAATCTTTCTTCTTCATGTTCTGAAAGGTTAGCACTAATAATAACAGGATATATCTTCTTTTCATCAAGATAAGCATATTTCAAAGTGTCTCGTAATTGTTTTAATTCAAACACAGGATCACCTTTAGGTGGAGGAGGACCTCCTAGAGTTTCATTAGGCAAATTGTGTTCAAGCAGAGGTTGTTGTTCGAAAAAGATTCTATCTATTTCATTTCTTTCATGCATATGCAAATCATTTTCATGGTCTAGCAAATATTGTTCCAGAGGATCGGTAGGAGGCACAACAATAGAAGCAAGACCAATAATTTCATCCTTATTAGGCAAATCTTTCTTATGAGGTTGTTTACTAAACTTGGAAAAATTAAACTCATGAGATTCATCACGAAAGCTAACACCGACAGTTTGTTTCTCACAATCTATTTTAGCATTGATGGTGTTCAAGAAAGGTCTACCAAATATAATGGAACAAAAGTCATCTTGTGGGGTGCTAAGAACAAGAAAAATCAGTAGGGTATTTTATCTTCCCACACAAGACTTCAACATCTCTAAGAATCCCAATTGGTGATATAATATCTCTATTAGCAAAAATAGTAACATATATGTCTTCTATCTCAGTAGGTGCTATTTCATCTTTTCTTCATATAATGAGAAAGGAATAGCACTTACACTAGCACCTAGGTCACATAACCCATGATAACAGTGATCTCCTATCTTAACTGAGACAACATGTGAGGGAGTCCTGGATTAGGGGGTGTCCGGATGGCCGGACTAAGACCTTTGGCCGGACTCCTGGACTATGAAGATACAAGATTGAAGACTCCGTCCCGTGTCCGGATGGGACTTTCCTTGGCGTGGAAAGCAAGCTTGGCGATACAATATGAAGATCTCCTCCCATTGTAACCGACTCTGTGTAACCCTAGCCCTCTCCGGTGTCTATATAAACCGGAGAGTTTTAGTCCATAGGACGAACAACAATCATACCATAGGCTAGCTTCTAGGGTTTAGCCACTTCGATCTCGTGGTAGATCTACTCTTGTACTACCCATATCATCAATATTAATCAAGCAGGAGTAGGGTTTTGCCTCCATCGAGAGGGCCCGAACCTGGGTAAAAACATCATGTCCCTTGTCTCCTGTTACCATCCGCCTAGATGCACAGTTCGGGACCCCCTACCCGAGATCCGCCGGTTTTGACACCGACAACATGCATTCCAACAATTGGTCTATGTTTATCTTTTCCATCAAGTTTAGCAATTCTAGAAGCTTCATCACAGAAGTAAATAACATGCCCATCGATATTATCCATTAAGAGATCTTTAACCATAGCAACACTGGGTTCAACTTTGATTTGTTCAGAAGGTTTGGATGTTCTAACATAACTTTTGTTAACCACAATTGAAGCTTTAGCATGTTCCTTCATCCTAACAGGAAAAGGTGGTTTTTCAATATAAGCAGTGGGAACAGCTGGATCAACATTGTAAATGATAGTTTCTTCTTTAGCTTTTACCGGTTCTTTAACTCCTTCTTTAATTGGTGGGTGATATTTAAACCACTTCTCCTTAGGGAGATCAACATAAGTAGCAAAAGATTCACAAAAGGAAGCTACTATCTCAGAGTCAAGTCCATATTTAGTGCTAAACTATCGAAAAGCATTGATATTCATAAAAGATTTAACACAATCAAACTTAAGTTCAATACCCGACTCTTTACCTTCTCGAGTTCCCAATCTTCAGAGTTGCGTTTAATTCTTTCTAAAAGATTCCACCGGAATTCAATAGTCTTGTTCACAAAAGAACCAGTACAAGAAGTATCAAGCATGCATTGATCATTACGAGAAAGCCGAGCATAAAAATTCTAAACAATAATTTCTCTCAAGAGCTCATGATTGGGGCACGAATATAACATTGACTTAAGCCTCCCTCAAGCTAGAGCGATACTTTATCCTTCACGAGGCCAAAAATTATATATATAATTCCGATCATGATGAACTAGATGCATAGGATAAAATTTCTGTTGAAATTCCAATTTCAAACAGTTCCAGTTCCAAGATCCAATATCATCGCATAGCCTATACCATGTAAATGATTTTCCCTTCAAATATAAAGGGAAAACCTTCTTCTTAGCTTCATCTCCGGGCAAACCTGCAAGCTTAAATAATCCACAAATTTCATCCACATATATCAAGTGCATATCAGGATGTTCGGTTCCATCTCCTGCATAAGGATTAGCTAGCAGTTGTTCTAACATACCCGAAGGAATTTCATATTCAATATTTTCAGTAGGTGCAGTGGGTTGAGGAGTAACTAATTGTGGTTCCGGTCGAGGTGAAGATACCCTGAACAAACCCCTCAAAGGATTGTTTTCCATAGTAGCAAGTGACAATAAATTTCAGCATGTAGTAATAATGTTTCCTTACCAATTTCCACTTACCAAGAGCGCTTCACTCCCCGACAACGGCGCCAAAAAATTGCCTTGATGATCCACAAGTGTATGGGGTCAATTGTGTCCCTTTTCGATAAGTAAGAGTGTCGAACCCAATGAGGAGCAGAAGGAAATGACAAGTGGTTTTCAGCAAGGTAATGTCTGCAAGTGCTAAAATTGTAAGTAGCGGAGTAGTTTGGTAGCAAGATAATTTGCAATGAGCAAGTAACAATAGTAATAAAGAAAGTGCAGCAAGGTAGCCCAATCCTTTTTGAGGCAAAGGACAGGCCAAAACGGTTTCTTATGATAAGCAAAGTGTTCTTGAGGGTACACGGGAATTTCATCTAGTCACTTTCATCATGTTGGCTTCATTCGTGTTCGGTACTTTGATAATTTGATATGTGGGTGGACCGGTGCTTAGGTGCCGTTCTTACTTGAACAAACCTCCTAATTATGATTAACCCTCTCGCAAGCATCCGCAACTACGATAAAAGTATTAAGAATAAAATGTAACCATTTGGATCCAATCGGTTCCTTATGGAATAGCGCATAAACTGGGGTTTAAGCTTCTGTCACTCTCGCAACCTGCTACGTCTTGAGCTTGCGTTGGTTTTCCTTGAAGAGGAAAGGGTGATGCAGCACAGTAGCGTAAGTATTTCCCTCAGTTTTGAGAACCAAGGTATCAATCCACTAGGAGGCTCCTCACAAGTCCCATGAACCTACACAAACAAACAAAGAACTTGCAACCAACGCGATAAAGGGGTTGTCAATCCCTTCACGGCCACTTGCGAAAGTGAGATCTGATAGAGATAATATGATAAGATAAATATATTTTTGGTATTTTACAATATAGATGCAAAAAGAAAAGATGCAAATAAAAGTAGATTGAAAGCTTATATGATAAAGGATAGACCCGGGGGCCATAGGTTTCACTAGAGGCTTCTCTCAAGATAGCATAAGTATTACGGTGCGTGAACAAAGTACTGTCGAGCAATTGATAGAAAAGCGAATAATTATGAGATTATTTAGCCATGATCATGTATATATGCATCACGTCTGTGACAAGTAGACTGACTCCTGCCTGCATCTACTACTATTACTCCACACATCGACCGCTATCCAACATGCATCTAGAGTATTAAGTTCATAAGAACAGAGTAACACATTAAGAAAGATGACATGATGTAGAGGGATAAACTCAAGCAATATGATATAAACCCCATCTTTTTATCCTCGATGGCAACAATACAATAAGTTCCTTGCAACCCTTTCTGTCACTGGGTATGGACACCACAATATTGAACCCAAAGCTAAGCACTTCTCCCATGGCTAGAAAGATGAATCTAGTAGGCCAAACCAAACCGATAATTCGAAGAGACTTGCAAAGATAACTCAATCATACATAAAAGAATTCAGAGAAGATTCAGATATTTCTCATAGATAAACTTGATCATAAACCCATAATTCATCGGATCTCGACAAACACACCGCAAAAAGAGTTTAGATCGAATAGATCTCCACAAGAGAGGGGGAGAACATTGTATTGAGATCCAAAAAGAGAGAAGAAGCCATCTAGCTAATAACAATGGACCCGAAGGTCTGTGGTAAACTACTCACGACTCATCGAAAGGGCTATGATGTTGATGTAGAAGTCCTCTGTGGTGGATTCCCCCTCCGGCAGAATGCCGCCGACGGCTCCAAGATGGGATCTCGCGGATACAGAAGGTTATGGTGTCGGAAATATTTCTTCGGTGGCTCCCTGGATGTTTTCAGGGTATGTAGGCTTATATAGGAGGAAGAAGTACGTCGGTGGCCGCTTGAGGGGCCCAGGAGACAGGGGGCGCGCCCAGGAGGGGTGGGCGCGCCCTCTTATCTCCTGGCCGCCTCGATTGCTTCTTGACTTGCACTCCAAGTCCTCCGGATCACGTTCGTTCCAAAAATCATGCCCCCGAAGGTTTCGTTCCGTTTGGACTCTGTTTGATATTCCTTTTCTTCGAAAGACTGAAATAGGCAAAAAAACAGCAATACGGGCTGGGCCTCCGGTTAGTAGGTTAGTCCCAAAAATGATATAAATGTGTAAAATAAAGCCCATAAACATCCAAAACAGGTAATATAATAGCATGGAACAATCAAAAATTATAGATACGTTGGATACGTATCAAGCATCCCCAAGCTTAATTCCTGCTCTTCCTCGAGTAGGTAAATGATAAAAACAGAATTTTTGAAGTGGGATGCTACCTAGCATAATTCTCAATGTAATTTTCTTTATTGTGGCATGAATGTTCAGATCCAAATGATTCAAGATAAAAGCTTATAAAACATAAAAATAATAATACTTTGAAGCATACTAACAAATAATCATGTCCTATCAAAATAGCATAGCCAAAGAAAGCTTATCCCTACAAAATCATATAGTTAGGCCATGCTTCATTTTCATTACACAAAATACTTCCATCATGAACAACCCCGATGACGAGCCGAGCAATTGGTTCATACCTTTTAACGCGCTTCAGCTTTTTTCAACTCTTACGCAATACATGAGCGCAAGCCATGGACATAGCACTATGGTGGTATATGGTGGTGGTTGTAAGGACAAAAGGGAGAAGATAGTCTCACATCAACTAGGCGTATCAACGGGCTATGGATATCCCCATTAATAGATATCAATGTGAGTGAGTAGGGATTGCCATGCAACGGATGCACTAGAGCTATGAATGTCTGAAAGCTCAACAAAAGAAACTAAGTGGGTGTGCGTCCAACTTGCTTGCTCACGAAGACCTAGGGCGTTTTGAGGAAGCCCATCATTGGAATATACAAGCCAAGTTCTATAATGAAAAATCTCCACTAGTATATGAAAGTGATAACATAGGAGACTCTTCATCATGAAGATCATGGTGCTATTTTGAAGCACAAGTGTGGAAAAGAGATAGTAGC
Source organism: Triticum aestivum (assembly GCF_018294505.1). Classification (NCBI taxonomy): domain Eukaryota; kingdom Viridiplantae; phylum Streptophyta; class Magnoliopsida; order Poales; family Poaceae; genus Triticum; species Triticum aestivum. The sequence goes on along the minus strand of NC_057801.1, from coordinate 482,645,951 downwards.
AATTGTCCGTTCTCTCTTTTTCTCTCATTTTATTATTTTATTATTTTTATTTTTATTTCTTCTTTTTATTTCTTTTTTCTTTTTCTTTTTCTCTTTTTTTCTTTTTGGTGGGCTTCTTTGGCCTCTTTTATTTTTATAAAGTCCGAAGTCTCATCCTGACTTGTGGGGGAATCATAGTCTTCATCATCCTTTCCTCACTAGGACAATGCTCTAATAATGAAGATCATCACACTTTTATTGATTTACAACTCAAGAATTACAACTCAAAGCTAGAACAAGATATGACTCTATATGAATGCCTCCGGCGGTGTACCGGGATATGCAATGAATCAAGAGCGACATGTATGAAAATTATGAAGGTGGCTTTGCCACAAATATGATGTCAACTACATGATCATGCAAAGAGCAATATGACAATGATGGAGTGTGTCATAATAAACGGAACGGTGGAAAGTTGCATGGCAATATATCTCGGAATGGCTATGGGAATGCCATAATAGGTAGGTATGGTGGCTGTTTTGAGGAAGTTAAATAATGGGTGCATGCTACCGGAGAAAGTTGCGCGGTAAAATAGAGGCTAGCAATGTGGAAGGATGAGTGTGCGTATATCCATGGACTCACATTAGTCATAAAGAACTCATATACTTATTGCAAAAGTCTACTTAGCCCTCGAAGCAAAGTACTACTACGCATGCCCCTAGAGGGATAGATTGGTAGGAAAAGACCATCGCTCGTCCCCGACTGCCACTCATAAGGAAGACAATCAAAAGAGCACCTCATGCAACAAATTTGTCACACAACTTTTACCATACGTGCATGCTACAGGTGCCGGTGTCAAAACCGGTGGATCTCGGGTAGGGGGTCCCGATGTGTGCGTCTTAGCTGATGGTAACAGGAAGCAAGGGACACAATGTTTACCCAGGTTCGGGCCCTCTCGATGGAGGTAAAACCCTACTTCTTGCTTGATTAATATTGAAGATATGAGTAGTACAAGAGTAGATCTACCACAAGATCATAGAGGCTAAACCCTAAGAGCTAGCCTATGATGGTATGATTGTAATTGTGATCGGCCTTCTAAGGACCATCCTCTCCAGTTTATATAGACATCAGAGAGAGCTAGGGTTTACATGGAGTCGGTTACAAGGAAGGAAACACAATATCCGGATCGCCAAGCTTGTCTTCCACGCAAAGGAGAGTCCCATCTGGACACGGGCCGAAGTCTTGAGTCTTGTATCTTCACGCTTCGATAGTCCGGATGATGCATATAGTCCGGCTATCCGGATACCCCCTAATCTAGGACTCCCTCAGTAGCCCCTGAACCAGACTTCAATGACGATGAGTCCGGCGCGCAGTCTTGTCTTCGGCATTGCAAGGCGGGTTCCTTCTCCAAATACTCCAAGGTTATTATCGAACACATAGACCGTGTCCGGATCTGCAAAATGATCTTCACATACCACCGTAGAGAGAATGATACTTCAGCTGACAACTTTTAGACAATGTGATATGCCATTACAGCGAGGTCATTATGCGAACCGTTTTTCCACAACCAGCCACAGCGCGTATCGCGAGGCGGTTTCCTTGACACGTCTTGTCAAAGCAGAGATCATGTCCCCTTATCACGGGATTATTATCAATACGGGTATGGGTAATCCCCCCGTGCCATCAATCGTGGCGCTTGGGAAGTAAACAATTCTCAACAGGCCAGTGGGGAGGCGCACCGCTTTCGTCGCCTCTATAAAGGGATAAGAGTTCCCCATTTTTACCCATGCCTTCTTCCTCCTCTGCCCACTCTTGCCTCCTCGAGCTCCAGGGCCCTAGTTCAAGTATTCTCCGCACAACTAAACATGTCCGGAGCAGGAGGCAAATGGGTGGCTTCCACCGTGAAGGATAAGAACATCGCAAGTCTTCGCGCGACCGGATACTTGGCCGCAGACATAGCGCACCGGCTACCAGACGGCGGGCAGGTCATTCCAACCCCAGGACCCCACGAGAGGGTCGTGTTTCTTGCCCACTTCGTCCGTGGACTGGGGTTTCCACTCCACCCCTTCGTCCGCGGTCTCATGTTCTACTACGGGTTAGAATTCCATGATCTAGCCCAGAACTTTGTCCTCAACATCTCGGCGTTCATCGTCGTATGCGAGGCTTTCCTCCGCATCAAGCCTCGTTTCGGCTTATGGTTGCAAACCTTCTGCGTGAAGCCGAAGATCGTGAGCGGCCAGCAAGCGGAGTGCGGAGGAGCCATGGTGGGAAAAATGCCTAACGTCACCTGGCCTGACGGCTCCTTTGCGGAAACCGTGAAGGGGTGGCAGTCGGGGTGGTTCTACATCACCAAGTCACGCGACGCCAACTAGGTGGCGGCCCCCGAGTTCCGATCTGGAACCCCTATGCGGCTCACCTCCTGGGAATAGAAGGGCCTGTTGTGGGGCGAATCTGCAGAGCTGACCGGACTCATCAACTGCATCAAGGGCATGAAGGATAAGAACATCAAGCTTGTCAACGTGATCCAGGTCATGCTCGTTCTCTGGATTCTGCCTTTCCAAAGGCGGGCATTTAATCTGTGGGAGTTCGTCCCGGCCGAACACCAGACGCTCCAGAGGCTCTACGGCATGAAGCACAAAAACGCGTGGAAGGTGTTGTTCAAGGCCTCCGAGGTACCTCCTCTCATATCCGAGGACCGTGGGCTCCAGGCCGCGCGGAACCCTATCCAGGTGAGTTCTCAGGCTACCACCGGGTTCGGTTCTTCCCAATATATTCATGGAGAATTCCTAAGTGATTGTGTATATTTGTTCAGGAGTATGTGGAGACAGCGGAGCAGATAGACTGTCCGGCTCCTCTGCCGAAAAACCCAGCTACTGATCTCCTGACGAAGATGCTGGTCCCGGCGCCCTACAAGGGGCCGGAGAAGAAGGCCAATAAGAAGGCCCCAGGGACCCGAAAGGGTCTCCGGTGTAAGGCTGCACCGAAAGCCTCGTCCGAAGAGGACGAGGAAGACTCCTCCCCCGAAGGGGAAGAAGGAGAAGAAGAGGAGGCCGCCCCATCCGGAAAGGATGGGGGGCCTGAGATGGCGGACCAGGGGCCAGGAGAGGCCCCCGGTGCAAGGCCGTCATACCCCTGTCGTTTGATGACGACGAGGCAGATTCCTCCCATGGAGGCGGGGAGGAACAAGAAAAAACTCCACCTCCCCGTGTTGGGGGAGGGGGCGAGAAGAAGAGGAAGGCCGCCCCGGTGGGAGAGACTGGGACGTCCAAGAAGGGAAAGGTGTCCCTTCCAGACTACTCCACCACCGCCGCTGATAGCGAGGAAGGGTGGCTGCCCAGGAAGAAGCCCCTAGCGCGATCGTAAGTATCCGCACACAATCGTAATTTTGCTTCATAGTTTTGTTATAATGCCAAACTTGTATGCAGTCCGGCCAGGGCCCACCCCGAGGTGTCATCTTCGGATGGGTCCTTGAGTGAGTCAGCAATGAACTCACTCCCGACAGCCACTTCTCCTCGGCCTGCGGATGACACGGAGGTGTTGCCCAAAGGCTACCAAAGATGGGGGAGGTGGCCCTGGAGGCGCCTCAAGGCGGCGTTCCAGACGTCGGACTCGCGGGGTTCAAGATCCCCGCGGATCGTGTTGGCGAGAGCCGAAGTAAGCCAGACTCTCAGCCGAACACTGTCCCGGAGCCTTCAGTGGTTCCATATTCAGGCAGGCAGCCCCTCGTTAGGGAGGGAGTGCCATCTGTATCGAGGCCTTCCATTGCGCCTCAGGCGCCGGATTGTCTGCTGGAAGCGCTTCGTGGCGCTTCCATAGATGAAGAGCACCGTACTCTCATGAGTGCGGTGATTCAGAAGGTTTCGTCTGCCAAGAGCGGACTAACCGAAGCATGCACCAGCCTACTAACAGGATTTGAGTTAAGTAGTAAAAATGTGTGAAATTACCACCCGATAGGTAGTACTCTCATGAGTGCGGTGATACTCTGTTTGGTGTTCGGAAGGAAAAACCAAACAGAGGGTCAATTATAATCCACAACAGTCTAATAGTAAGTTTGAATGTGAATAAACAGCCTGTGCTGCTGGCCGCTGCCGCCCGTACGACCGAAATCGCTGGCCTAAAGCAGGACTTGGAGCGGGCGCAGGGAGAGCTCGGCCTCACAAGGAGGCAGCTCGAGGAGAGCAAAGGTGAATGATTCCCCTCCCTCATGTAGTAAAGTATAAATAAAATTTGATTATGCTAACGACGAAACATCGTGATGTGGTAACAGAGGCCACCACCGAAGCGGCGTCTCTCAAGAAGGCGCTGTCCGAGGCCGAACACAAAGCGGCCTTGGAGCGCAAGGAACACAAAAAGCAAGAAGCCCGAGTTGGCGAAGTACAATAAGAGCTCCAGGAGCTCGGCAAGAAGCTTGATTCCGCAGAGCATGAGCTTAAAGCAAAAGAGGCCGAGCTTGCGAAGGCCCTTACAAATATAAAAGACGCCAAGGCCGAAGCCGATAGGGCACAGCAGCAGATCTAGGAGGCCAAAGAGGTAACGGTGGGTAAGAAATTTTTTATGCAAAGCAAACATGTGGAGGAGGAGTTTCTTTTACTTACCCGAGTCTGGAGCTCTCCAGGGGCATTCGCAGATCTGCCACGTAGCGTATCAGATGCCGCGGAGTTCTACCGTGTCCAGGAGGGGAGCTCAACGGAGAAGCTGTTCTGGTCCCAGTATGCTGGGGACGAACATTCAACGCCTCTGAGTGACCAACTGAAGCATTTGGTCGAACTCCACAAGGCGGCCGAAGTGGCTATGAAGGATCTCATAGTCCGGATATGGCCTGGTGAGCTTCTGCCCACCAGCTACTTCGGCCTGATCAAGCGGATGGTGGATGCCTGTCTGCGACTGGAAGTCATCAAGCGATCTGTTTGCATTGAGGGTGCCCGCCGGGCCCTTGCCCTTGCAAAGGTGCATTGGGGCAAGCTGGATGCAGAGAAGCTGGTGAAGGACGGGCCGCCAGAGGGTAAGCCGCATCGCGTCCCCGAGAAGTATTATGATGGCGTTATGAAGGGTGCTTGCCTCGTGGCCGATGAATGTACCAAAGACATAATATTGGAATGAATTCACCTCTGTCATGTTTGTAATTTAAAGACAAAGTTACTTGCGCTATGTAGCACTTTTGTTATTTAAAATATTACCTTCTGTGCGGCTATTTATCAAATTCTGAAAGTAGGCCAGTCGTCGGCTTCCGCCCCCGTGTAACTAGTACTAGGGTGTTCGTGGAAAACCCGGACACTCTTTATCCAAATGTTTGGTCCCTTAAGGAGGTGTCCAGCGCAGCGAACAAGGCAATCAGACTATATGGCTTTATAACCTTCACTTAGCCATAGAAGTCTACAATTTTAAATTTCGGCGAAGCCCCTAGAATTCGGAAGGCCGAATTGGGGCGCTATACACGCCTATATCGGACAAAGCCAAAATATCTCCTAAAACGGAAAAATCTTTAAGGATTTTAGGACCTCTCGAACAGCGACCAGCTCTCGCCACATCATGCCGGTCAGTTTTGTGCTTTCTCTACTGAGGTGCTCGTCCGGAAGAACCAGGGCACAATCGCAGTAGTTCTCCCTGCACTATCTTAGCCGAATTAACGGAATGTAAGGCACCAAAACAAGGGAGCCGTGCTATCCCAACTGTAGACCCAAGACATGATTCGGAGCTGATGCATATAATGCTATAAGTTCGGGGTGCCACACTAATGAAAGTGTTCGGACTTGTCTTGACGTATTATGGGGCGTCATAAGAAGCCTCTGGCAAACTAAGCGTACCAAAGTGTACGGGTGCAAAATCAAATAGACATTTGTAAAAAAATGCTCAAATAAGAATAATAAGCTAAGCTATATATGGTCTCCCATTGATGAATAATACGTTTAGGTGTATGTTTACAATGAATGCATTAAGCGGAGATAAATAGGATTATTTGACATACCCTATCCAGAGGCAGGCTACGTACAGATAGATAAAACAGGTATAACAATCGCGAATAGATTCCACCTAGGTATTTCCTTCCGTGCGCAAAGCCTGTTGCCTCCTTGGTTTGCTCTCCTATGTAAGTCCGACAATCCGACTCTTCTGGAGAAGCTGCACTAAAGCCATGTCCTTAAAGGTAAAAGAAAACGTTACGAAGTGATACCGTGCTGTTGACTGAGCCACTGCTACACCTCCGTCTGTGCCCATGGTATTTTGAGTGCGTAATTATGTACGCATGGCACAAATGTTGCTTTGATGGGATTTGAGCGGAGGACGGACTGCTAGTCGTGCTCTTGGCGTGCCTGCTGATCCTGTCGCGGGGTGTTCCGCCCTCGCTTGACGGAGCTTGAGATCGTTGTCGCCGGACTGGTGGTTTGCCGGAGGAGGCCGCATTGTACTTCTGCCGCAAGGGAGACAGTGTGCTCTTCTGTATGGAGAGAGCGGTCCACATTTCCTTTGACTGTTATGACCCCGCGCGGGCCTGGCATCTTGAGCTTGAGGTATGCATAGTGTGGCACCGCATTGAATCTAGCGAATGTGGTTCGTCCGAGCAGTGTGTGGTAACCACTGCGGAAAGGGACGATATCGAAGATTAGCTCTTCGCTTCGGAAGTTATCTGGAGATCCGAAGACCACTTCCAATGTTATAGAGCCCGTACGATGGGCCTCTACTCCAGGAATTACACCTTTAAAGGTGGTTTTGGTGGGCTTAATTCTTGAAGGATCAATGCCGATTTTGCGCACTGTGTCCTGGTAGAGCAGGTTCAGGCTGCTGCCTCTGTCCATAAGGACTCTTGTGAGGTGGAATCCGTCTATGATTAGGTCTAGAACCAATGCGGCTGAGCCGCCGTGACGGATGCTAGTAGGATGATCCCTACGATCAAAGGTGATCAGACAAGCTGACCATGGGTTAAATTTGGGGACGACTGGCTCCATCGCGTAGATGTCCCATAGTGCTCGCTTCCGTTCCCGCTTGGGGATGTGGGTGGCGTAGATCATGTTGACCGTTTTCACCTGGGGGGGGGGGGGATTTCTTCTGTCCCCCCATGTTCGGACGCCGGGGCTCCTCGTCATCATTGTTGTGCAGCCCCTTGTCCTTGTTTTTGGCATTTACTTTGCTGGCCTGTTTAAATACCCAGCAGTCTCTATTGGTGTGGTTGGCTGGCTTGTCCGGGGTGCCATGAATTTGGCACGAGCGCTTTAGTATGCGGTCTAGACTGGACGGTCCCTGATTGTTTCTCTTGAATGGCTTCTTCCGCTGACCGGATTTGGATCCGCTGAATCCGGTATTGACCGACGTGTCTTCAGTGTTGTTGCCGTTGTTCCCTCGCTTGTGTCTGTTGCGCCATAGCTTGCTGTTATTGTCACGGACATCTGACGTGCCAGAATGCAGCGTAGTGCTGATGCGAGCCAACCAACTGTCCTTGCCCGCGCAAAAGTGGGTCATTAGTGTCGTGAGAGCTGCCATAGACTTGGGTTTCTCCTGGCCGAGTGTCGGGCGAGCCACTCATCACGGATATTATGCTTGAAGGCCGCCAGGGCTTCAGCGTCCGGACAGTCGACTATTTGGTTCTTTTTAGTTAGGAACCGAGTCCAGAATTTCCTGGCTGATTCTCCGGGCTATTGAGTAATGTGGCTCAAGTCATCGGCATCCGAAGGTCGCACATATGTGCCTTGGAAGTTATCAAGAAATGTGTCTTCCAAGTTTTCCCAACTGCCAATGGAATTTGCGGGCATGCTGTTTAGCCAGTGCCGGGCGGGTCCTTTGAGCTTAAGGGGAAGATACTTGATGGCATGTAGATCATCTCCGCGGGCCATGTGAATGTGGAGAAGGAAATCTTCGATCCATACCGCGGGGTCTGTTGTGCCATCGTATGATTCGATGTTTACGGGTTTGAACCCTTCTGGGAATTCATGGTCCATTACTTCATCGGTGAAGCAGAGGGGGTGTGCGGCGCCTCTGTGCCGAGCTATCTCGTGACGCAGTCCAGCTGCGTCTGACTGGTTATATTTGGCCCGGCCAGATTTGTTGTTAGTGTATCCGGTATGACGGTCATCGTCATGTGCTGCAACGCGCCCCCGTGATCCGTAGATCGATCTTGGTTGTCTTGCAGTGTTATCCAATTTATCACACAGGTCCTGAGTATTGCCCCGGGCCGTGATAAACCGGCGCGGGGGTGGGGGCTGGTATTCGGGCTGATATGCCGATTTATCCCGAATTTGAGGCGGCCGGTCAGCCGTGTGGCGCTCGAGTCCATATTCCTCGGCTGCCAGGACTTCTGTCCATCTATTTGTGAGCAGATCTTGATCAGCTTGAAGCTGCTGCTTCTTCTTCTTCAGGCTTCTCGCAGTGGCAATAAGCCGGCGCTTGAAGCGCTCCTGCTCTATGGGGTCTTCGGGTACGCCGAACTCGTCGTCGCCGAGGCTAATCTCGTCTTCGGAGAGGGGCATGTAGTTGTCCTCCTCCGGATACCCGTCTGTCGCCTGTTCATCTGGGCTGTCATGCCCATCTTCCTGTTCGGCCTGCTCGAAGGCGGGCTGTTCGGGGTTGTATTCATCGTCGGCACCATCTGGATTGTCTTCGTCTCCGGTGCTGGTATTGCCTTGGCGGGGCTTGGAGCGGCGCGGGCGATGCCCATGCTTTGCTTTCTTCTTGGAGGGGTTATCCTCCGTTGCCTCATCGCCATTGGTTTCTTTCGGAGTGTCCACCATGTATATATCGTATGAAGAGGTGGTTGTCCATCGTCCTATGAGCGGTGGCTCATGTACGTCTCCTACATCGTCGTCCATACCGTCGATGTCTTCGAAGTCGAAGTCGAGCACGTCGGTTAGATCATCGATCGTGGTGACAAGGTGGGTGGTGGGTGGGCAGCGAATTCCTTTGTCGCCTGCTTCCCACTCAAGCCGGACATAGTTCAGCCCAGAGCCTCCTGACAAAGAGAGAGACCTTAATGACTTCAGCATGTCGCCAAAAGGCGAGTGCTGAAAGATGTCCGCAGCAGTAAAGTCCATTACTGGACCCATCCTGGCTCGGCTGGCTCGAGAGTGTGCGGACATGAGCCAACAACCGGATATGAGCCCGGGGGCCCAGTGTTACAAGCCTCCACGGAGAGGTGACCTGTGTTCAGCTCCATCGCCGATGAGTGTGCGGCCCGTGGGGTGGGGTCCATCCCTCCGTCCTCGAGCAACGCAACCTGTTCCGGATTTAGATCCGGGGCTATTGCAAGGATGATATTCCGAGCATTGTCCGACAGCAGGTCTAGGCCATGCTCGTCGTGATTGTCTGGCGCTCCTGGCACAGGCCCGAATCCGTCGAAGATCAAGTCTCCGCGAATATCCATCGTGTAGTTCAAGTTTCCGAACCTGATCCGGTGGCCAGGGGCGTAGCTGTCGATCTTCTCCAGATGACCAAGCGAATTGGCCCGCAGTGCGAAGCCGCCGAACACAAAGATCTGTCCGAGGAGAAAAGTCTCACCCTAGACTGTGCTGTTGACGATTGAAGACGCCATCAAGCCTTGAAGCAACTACACAGAGGAACTCTCAATGAAAGCACCAATGTTGGTGTCAAAACCGGCAGATCTCGGGTAGGGGGTCCCGATCTGTGCGTCTTAGGCTGATGGTAACAGGAAGCAAGGGACACAATGTTTACCCAGGTTCGGGCCCTCTCGATGGAGGTAAAACCCTACTTACCGCTTGATTAATATTGAAGATATGAGTAGTACAAGAGTAGATCTTCAATGAGATCGTAGAGGCTAAACCCTAAGAGCTAGCCTATGATGGTATGATTGTAATTGTGATCGGCCTTCTAAGGACCATCCTCTCCGGTTTATATAGACACCGGAGAGAGCTAGGGTTTACATGGAGGCGGTTACAAGGAAGGAAACACAATATCCGGATTGCCAAGCTTGTCTTCCATGCAAAAGAAAGTCCCATCTGGACACGGGCCGAAGTCTTGAGTCTTGTATCTTCACGCTTCGATAGTCCGGACGATGCATATAGTTCGGCTGTCCGGATACCCCCTAATCTAGGACTCCCTCAACGGGACTTGCCAACTTCAACACAAGTATTTCTCAATTTCATAATTATCCACTAGCATGACTCTAACATTACTACCTTTATATCTCAAAACAACTATCAAGCATCAAATTGATCCTTGTGTTAATGCACTTTCTATGATAGTTTTTATTATACCCAACTTGGATGCTCGTCATTCTAGGACCAGATTCATAACCATAGCAAATACCATGCTGTTCTAAGAGACTCTCAAAATAATATAAGTGAAGCATGAGAGACTAGCAATTTCTTCAAAATTAATCCACCGCCGTGCTCTAAAAGATATAAGTGAAGTACTAGAGCAAAAACTATCTAGCTCAAAAGATATAAGTGAAGCACATAGCATATTCTAATAAATTCTAATCAAGTGGGCTTCTACCAATAGGTGTGTACAGCAAGGATTATTCTGGTAAACTAAAAAGCAAAGACTAATATAATACACGACGCTCCAAGCAAAACACATATCATGTGGCGAATAAAAATATAGCTCCAAGTAAAGTTACCAATGAACGAAGGCGAAAGAGGGGATGCCTTCCGGGGGCATCCCCAAGCTTAGGCTTTTGGATATTCTTGAATATCTTGGGGTGCCTTGGCCATCCCCAAGCTTAGGCTTTTGCCACCCTTTATTCCATAGTCCATCAAATCTTTACCCAAAACTTGAAAACTTCACAACACAAAACTCAACAGGAAATCTCATAAGCTCCGTTAGTGAAAGAAAACAAAACCACCACATAAGGTACTATAATGAACTCATTCTTTATTTATATTGGTGTTAAACCTACTGTATTCCAAGTTCTCTATGGTTCATACCCTTACATACTAGCCATAGATGCATCAAAATAAGCAAACAACACACGAAAGGCAGAATCTTTCAAAAATAGAACAGTCTGTAGCAATCTATAACTAACGCAAACTTCTGGAACCTCAAAAATCCTACAAAAATAGGAAGTTCTAAACAATTTGTCTATTGATCAGCAGCAAAAAGAATCAATGCAAAAGTATGTTCCTGTGATTTATTGAATTTTTCTCGTGAGCGCAAAGTTTCTGTTTTTTAGCAGAATCAAATCAACTCATATCATAGGTTATCCTATAGGTTCTACTTGGCACAAATACTAAATAAAACACGAAAACACATCTAAACAGAAAGTAGATGCAAAATTTATTACTAAACAGGAACAAAAGCAATGAACACAAAGAAAATTGGATTGCCTCCCAACTAGCGCTATCGTTTAACGCCCTAGCTAGGCATAAAAGCGAGGATAGATCTACGTAGTGCCATCTTTGGCACTTGATTCATAGGTAGCTCGCATGATAGATTCATAAGGTAATTTGACTTTATTTCTTGAAAAGTGCTCCATGCCTTTCTTTAATGGAAATTGGAATCTAATATTCTCTTCCTTCATATCAATAATCGCACCAATCGTTCTAAGGAAAGGTCTACCAAGAATAATAGGGCAAAAAAGATTGCAATCTATATCAAGAACGATAAAATCTACGGGCACAAAATTTCTATTTGCAACAATGAAAACATCATTTATCCTTCCCATTGGCTTTTTAATGGTGGAATCCGCAAGGTGCAAATTTATAGAGCAATCATCAAGATCATGGAAACCTAGAATATCACATAAAGTTTTCGGAATCGTGGAAACATTAGCACCCAAATCACACAAAGCAAAACACTCATAATATTTAATTTTAATCTTTATAGTAGGTTCCCACTCATCATTAAGTTTTCTAGGTATAGAAACTTCCAAATTTAGTTTTTCATCAAAATATTGCATCAAGGCATCGACAATATGTTTGGTAAAGGCTTTATTTTGACTATAAGCATGAGGAGAATTCACAATGGATTGTAACAAGGAAATACAACTTTCTAAAGAACAATTATCATAATCAAATTCCTTGAAATCCGAGATAGTGGGTTCAATACTATTTAAAGTTTTGACCTCTCCAATTGCACTTTTACCAATTTTAGCATCAAGATCTAAAAACTCCAAATTATCGGAACGCCTTTTAACAAAAGTTGATTCACTTCCAGTCCCATTATCATCAAGATTCATATTGCAAAACAAGTATCTAATAGGGGATGCATCTATAACTTTAAGATCTTCATCATTATTTTCATGGAAACTAGAAGAACACGCTTTAATGAAGCAATCTTTCTTAGCACGCAATCTAGCGGTTCTTTCTTTGCACTCGTCAATGGAACTTCTCATAGCCTTGAGAGACTCATTGATATCATGCTTAGGAGGAGTAGATCTAAGTTTCAAAGAATCAACATCGAGCGAAAGTCTATCAATGTTCCTAGCCAAATCATCAACTTTGAGCAATTTTTCTTCAAGCAAGGCATTAAAATTCTTTTGAGAGATCATAAATTCTTTCACAGTATTTTCAAAATCAAAGGGCATCTTATTAAAATTACCATAAGAATTATTGTAGGAATTTCTATAATTATTAGAGGAATTGCTAGGGAACGGTCTAGGATTAAAGTTTCCTCTATAAGCATTGTTTCCAAAATTATTCCTACCAACAAAATTTACATCCATAGATTCATTATTATTCTCAATCAAGGTAGATAAAGGCATATCATTGGGATCAATAGAAGCACTCTTAGTAGCAAACAATCTCATAAGCCCATCCATCTTTCCACTCAAAACATTAATTTCTTCTATAGCATGCACTTTTTTACTAGTAGATCGTTCGGTGTGCCATTGAGAATAATTAGCCATAATATTATCAAGAAGTTTTGTAGCATATCCTAAAGTGATTTCCATAAGCGTGCCTCCGGCGGCCGAATCTAAAAGATTTCTAGAAGCAAAGTTTAATCCGGCATAAATTTTTTGTATGATCATCCATAAATTCAAACCATGAGTAGGGAAATTGTGAATCATTAATTTCATTCTTTCCCAAGATTGGGCAACATGCTCATGATCAAGTTGTTTAAAATTCATAATATCGTTCCTAAGGGAGATGAACTTAGTGGGAGGAAAATACTTAGAGATAAAAGCATCTTTGCACTTGTTCCAAGAATCAATACTATTTTTAGGCAAAGACAAAAACCAAACTTTAGCACGATCTCTAAGTGAAAATGGAAATAATGTCAATTTAACAATATCATTATCCGTATCTTTTTTCTTTTGCATCTCACACAAATCAACAAAGTTGTTTAGATGGGTAGCGACATCTTCACTAGGAAGGCCGGAGAATTGATCTTTCATAACAAGATTCAGCAAGGCAGCATTGATTTCACAAGACTCAACATCATTAAGAGGAGCAATCGGAGTACTAAGGAAATCATTATTATTTGTATTGGAGAAATCACACAATTTGGTATTATCTTGCGCCATGGTAACAAGTAATCCAATCACACAAGCAAACAGAAAAAGGCAAGCGAAAGAGAGAGAGAGATTGGGAAAGAGAGGGCAAATAAAACGGCAAGGGTGAAATGGGGGAGAGGAAAACAAGAGGCAAATGGCAAATAATGTAAATGCGAGGGAGATGAGTTTGTGATGGGTACTTGGTATGTCTTGACTTGAGCGAAGACCTCCCCGACAACGGCGCCAGAAATCCTTCTTGCTATGTCTTGAGCTTGTGTTGGTTTTCCTTGAAGAGGAAAGGATGATGCAGCACAGTAGCGTAAGTATTTCCCTCAGTTTTTGAGAACCAAGGTATCAATCCAGTAGGAGGCTCCTCACAAGTCCCACGAACCTACACAAACAAACAAACAACTCGCAACCAACGCGATAAAGGGGTTGTCAATCCCTTCACGGCCACTTGCGAAAGTGAGATCTGATAGAGATAATATGATAAGATAAATATATTTTTGGTACTTTATAATATAGATGCAAAAAGTAAAGATGCAAATAAAAGTAGATTGAAAGCTTATATGATAAAGGATAGACCCGGGGGCCATAGGTTTCACTAGAGGCTTCTCTCAAGATAGCATAAGTATTACGGTGGGTGAACAAATTACTGTCGAGCAATTGATAGAAAAGCGGATAATTATGAGATTATCTAGGCATGATCATGTATATAGGCATCACGTCCATGACAGGTAGACCGACTTCTGCCTGCATCTACTACTATTACTCCACACATCGACCGCTATCCAGCATGCATCTAGAGTATTAAGTTCATAAGAACACAGTAACACATTAAGAAAGATGACATGATGTAGAGGGATAAACTCAAGCAATATGATATAAACCCCATCTTTTATCCTCGATTGCAACAATACAATACATGCCTTGCAACCCTTTCTGTCACTAGGTAAGGACACTGCAAGATTGAACCCAAAGCTAAGCACTTCTCCCATGGCAAGAAAGATCAATCTAGTAGGCCAAACCAAACAGATAACTCGAAGAGACTTGCAAAGATAACTCAATCATACATAAAAGAATTCAGAGACGATTCAGATATTTCTCATAGATAAACTTGATCATAAACCCACAATTCATCGGATCTCGACAAACACACCGCAAAAAGAGTTTACATCGAATAGATCTCCACAAGAGAGGGGGAGAACATTGTATTGAGATCCAAAAAGAGAGAAGAAGCCATCTAGCTAATAACTATGGACCCGAAGGTCTATGGTAAACTACTCACAACTCATCGAAAGAGCTATGATGTTGATGTAGAAGCCCTCCGTGGTGGATTCCCCCTCTGGCAGAACGCCGGCGACGGCTCCAAGATGGGATCTCGCGGATACAAAAGGTTACGGTGGCGGAAATATTTCTTTGGTGGCTCCCTGGATGTTTTTGGGGTATGTAGGCTTATATAGGAGGAAGAAGTACGTCGGTGGCCGCTCGAGGGGCCCAGGAGACAGGGGCGCGCCCAAGAGGGGTGGGCGCGCCCTCCTATCTCCTGGCCGCCTCGATTGCTTCTTGACTTGCACTCCAAGTCCTCCGGATCACATTCGTTCCAAAAATCACGCTCCCGAAGGTTTCATTCCGTTTGGACTCCGTTTGATATTCCTTTTCTTTGAAATACTGAAATAGGCAAAAAAACAGCAATACGGGCTAGGCCTCCGGTTAGTAGGTTAGTCCCAAAAATGATATAAATGTGTAAAATAAAGCCCATAAACATCCAAAACAGGTAATATAGTAGCATGGAACAATCAAAAATTATAGATATGTTGGAGACGTATCACAACCCACCATCTAATAACTACTCCACAATGCATTCCCTTAGGCCCAAATATGGTGAAGTTTCATGTAGTCGACGTTCACATGACACCACTAAGAGAATGACAACATACATACCATCAAAATATCGAACACATATCAAGTTCACATGATTACTTGCAACATGATTTCTCCCGTGACCTCAAGAACGAAAGTAACTACTCACAAATGATAAACATGCTCAAGATAAGAGGGGTATTGAATAGCATAATGGATCTAAACATATAATCTTCCACCAAATAAACCATATAGTAATCAACTACAAGATGTAATCAACTACAAGATGTAATCAACACTACTAGTCACCCACGGGCACCAATCTATAGTTTTGATACAAAGATTGAACACAAGAGATGAATTAGGGTTTGAGAGGAGTTGGTGCTGTGAAGATGTTGATTAAGATAACCCTCCCCAAGATGGGAGCGTTGTTGGTCATGATGATGACGATGATTTCCCCCTCCGGGAGGGAAGTTCCCTCGGTAGAATCGCTCCTCCGGAGGGCAAAATTGCTCCTGCCCAAGTTCCACCTCGAGGCAGTGGCACTTCATCCCGAATGTCCTCTCCTTATTTTTTCTAGGTCAAAATGACGTATATACCAGAAGATGGGCACCGGAGGTGGGCCGAGGAGGGCAGCACCCACCAGGGCGCGCCTGGGCCTCCTGGCACGCCAGGTAGGTTGTGCCCACCTGGTGGCCCTCCATTGGTACTTATTTGCTCCAATATTCCTTAAATATTCCATAAAAAATCCTCGGGGAGTTTTAGCTCATTTGGAGTTGTGCAGAATAGGTAGCTTGATGTAGCTTTTTCAGGTCCAGATTTCCAGCTGCCAGAATTCTCCCCCTTTTGTGCATACCTTGCATATTATGAGAGAAAAGGCATTAGAATTACTCCAAAAAGCATTATTATACAATAAAACAACATAAATAACAATAGGAAAACATGATGCAAAATGGACGTATCAGCCATCCAACCCTCTACGGAAGGCAGGCGATATAATCTTTATTATATTTGTATTGACCGGATAGGTCTTCGGAACGATTATGCTTACCGCCGAGGCCGTGTTCTCGATGTCGAGTCCGATGTCCTCGGTCTTCATCGGCCAACTTTTCTGGGCCTTGAAGAGCTGCTTCCATATATCTTCGTGTGTGGTGCCGAAGAAGCGCCTCAAGGTCCGTTGCTCCTCCAGATTGAACTCCCACATGGGGGAGGCCCGGACTTGGCAGGGAATGAAACGACGGAAGAGCATCACTTGAATCACATTTGTGAGACCAGTGTTAGCACCCAACACGTTGGAGATGCATTTCTGTAGCATCTTCACCTCTGGTTGGGACCCTCAATCAAGGCCCTTGGTGGTCCATGAGGTGAGTATCATGGGGGATCCGGATCTAAAGTCAGGCGTGGCCACCCATTTGGCGTCGCAGGGTTCGGTGATGTAGAACCACTCCCGCTGCCACACCTTGACAGTCTCAACGAATGCCCCTTTGGGCCAGACGGCATTGTAGAGCTTGATTACCATGGCCCCGCCATAGTCCGCGTGCTGTCCATCGACCACCTTCGCCTTCAGATTGAAAACCTTGAGCCATAGGCCGAAGTGCGGCGAGATGCGGAGAAGAGCCTCACATGCGATGATGAATGCCGATATGTGGAGGAAGGAATTTGGGGCTAGATCATGGAAATCTAACCCGTCGTAGAACATGAGACCTTGGACGAAGGGGTAGAGGGGAAACCTTAGCCCTCGGAGGAAATGGGGGATGAACATGACCCACTCGCCGGGCCCCGGTGTAGGGATAACCAGATCTTTGTCAGGGAGCCTATGCGCGATATCCACAGACAGATAGCCCGCACTCCAGAGATCCTTGATGTCCTTTTCGGTGATGGAGGAGGCCTCCCATTTTCCCTTCGAACCGGACCCGACCATTGCTGGGAAGGGTGGTGGCGGTGGGAAAGATCAGAGTTTTGGGGCGCTAGAGCTTGGAGGTTGGAAAACAGAAGCTAGAGGAAGGCGTGGGGAAAGAGGGGGATCTTTATCCTCTTATAGATGGTGAAAATACCAACCACCCCCTCTCAATCCATAAACCTCGCCTGTTCCCAACGAGATCGTGCATATGGCGTGGTTGGGTTACCCAAACCATATTAATGAGAATCCCGTAATGGGTGAGGACGATCTCTGTTTTGACAAGACGTGCCAATGGAGGCTAAGCCTCGAAACGCAAAATGGGAGGCGTGAAAATGGTTCAAAATGTTAAAGAGTCAAGTGTGATGCTTCGCCGAAAAAAGTTGTCAGCAAAAGACACTGTTCCTGTTTTGACATATTGCCTTCGTGGCCAAGGGTTGTTTTGATTATGCAGAGCCGGACACAGTTCTGTTATACGAGAAGCTGACTTAAAATATTCAGGAGAAGGAACCCGCCTTGCAATGCCGAAGATAATCCGCGTGCCAAACACATCGTCATCAAAGACTGGTTTAGCGGCTACTGAGGGAGTCTTGGATTAGGGGGTCCACGGGTGTCCGGTCTATTCGATATGGGCTGGACTGATGGGCCGTGAAGATAAAGCAGAAGACTATCCCCCGGGTCCTAGTAGGACTCCTATATGCATGGACGGCAAGATTGGTATCCAGATGTACTATTTCCTTGCCTTGTAGACTGACTATGTACAACCCTAGGCCCGTCCGGTGTATATAAACCGGAGGGTTTAGTCCGTAGAGGTCATCAGAATAACCATAGGCTAGACAGCTAGGGTTTAGCCATTATGATCTCGAGGTAGATCAACTCTTGTAGCCCCTATTCTCATCGAATACAATCAAGCAGGATGTAGGGTTTTATCTCCTTTAAGAGGGCCCGAACCTGGGTAAACACCGTGTCCCCATTGTCCATTGTTACCATTGATCCTTAGACTCACAGCTCGGGCCCCCCTACCTAAGATCTGCCGGTTTTGACACCGACAGATGCCATCGGGCATCTCTCAGTTGTGGAACATGCGGTCCTTCGGCTTCACGATCGTTGCCTTTCCCACGACCACCTTCTGGCCCTTGATGTCGTAGAGTAGGGTGCACGGGGTATCATCGGCCTACAAAGAAGGCATGTCTGCAATGTCAAACATCCGGAAGGCAACTGAAACAGAAGACTATAGACAAGCTGGTGAAAAGGTATGATGCGTAATTATCATGAGGGCGTCGAGCTCAGCCAGCAACGAAGGCCTGCCGAGCATGCCAGAGATGGAGGTCGGGCTGCTATGAGTAGGAGCTGGTGTAACGCCCCGGATCCGATGTGCCAGGTGTCCTTCAGTTATTCACCGTTGTTGCCATGTCTTTTGCTTGCGTGTTGCATTTTATCATGTCATCATGTGCATCTCATTTTGCATACGTGTTCGTCTCATGCATTCGAGCATTTTCCCCGTTGTCTATTTCGCGATCCGGCACTCCTATGCCCTCCGGCGTTCCCCTTTCGTCTCTCGTTGTGAGCAGGTGTCATTCTCAGAATGGACCGAGGCTTGTCAAGCGGCCTTGGTATACCACCGGTAGACCGCCTGTCAAGTTTCGTGCCATTTGGAGGTCGTTTGGTACTCCAACGGTTAACCGGGTAACCGTAAAGCCCCTCTCTCTTTGCAGCCAAACACCCCTTCCAAAGTGGCCCAAAACCCATCTAACTCCCCTCCATGCTCTCGGTCGTTCGATCACGATCGCGTGGCCGAAAACCGCTCCTCATTTGGACTCTCCTAGCTCCCTCTAGCTATAAATAGGTGTCTCCCCGAGAATTTTCGCGCAGATGAACCTAGCCTCTTCCCCTGCACGCCGCCGGACATGTCCGCCCGGCGGCTGGACACGTCCACTGCCCTGCAGCCATGTCGCCCCGGCCAATCGCGGCTCGCCACCTCAGCTCCGCCGCCGCCTCGCCCAATCCCACCGCGCCACCTCACCCTCTCTCTCTCCACCCCGCCGCCGGCCCGCGTGGCCCGGATCGGGCCCGCGGGGCCCATCTCACCGCCGCCGCCCAGTCCGCGCCCCGATTCCGCCCCGCCACCGCCCGCCTCCGGCGCCGGCCAGCCGCCCCGCCGGCCGCCCGGACTTCGCCGCCTCCGCCGGCGACCGCCACCGTCGGCGCGCGCTGCGCCCGGACCCGCGTCTCCGGCGCCCCGCCGTCCCGGCCGCTGGCCTCCACGCAGCCCACCGGTGCGCCGTCGCTGCCGCCCGGATGCCATCTCGCCGGAGCCCCGCCAGCGCCGCCGCGATGCTCCTGCCTCCCCGATCCAGGCGGGATCGGGAGGAGGACGACCTGCTCGCGCCCCGTGGGCCGGCCACCTCGCCGACCGGCCCAGCCCGCAGCCCCAGTCGGCCCACCTCGTCCTCCACCAATCTGGGCTCAGCCCGCTAGGTGAGCGGCCCGTCTTTACCCCGCCTGTGCGTAGCCTAACTATATGACGCTCTCCGTTTTTTTCCTGAAAACTGCTAAGTCCCCAGTCTGTGTAATTTTTATGCCATGTTCATCATGTCGTATCTCTGCATCCGTAGCTCCGTTTTGTGCGTGTAATATGTCAAATTGTTTGTCTCAACGATTACATCATTTCATTCCATTGCATAATATTTATTTGACCTCATCTTGATGCCTGAATCATTGTTGTAAGAGTGCTTCATAATGTTTTCTGCTGTCTGTTAACAGAACGAGCTCTTTTGTCATTTTTGCCATGATTGATGTGTGCATCCTATGAGGTTGATGTCTTCATGTGTTTTGAACTATGTCATGTCTTCTTTACAGAGGTGCTTACCATGTATTCTTGTGATCAATGTGGTGACTAGCACAAGCATGCAAACTAGGCATCGTGGTGTTGCTGATTTTAGTCCCCGTTCTGCTGTTATTTTGATGCCATATAAACATGTTGCTACAAATTATTCTATGCATAATCTGGAGATGATCACTAAATATGTTTTGATCTACATGTCATCCTCTAACCATACATGCCCCTGGTTGCATTTATAGCTTGTTGTAGCTTGTTCATATCTTGCTCCAAAGTTGCTTCATAATGTTGCTGTCAGCCTGTTAACATTAAGTTCACTTGTTGTCATGTGTTTTCCTAGTGTTCCATGTACCATATGACCTTGCTCTTGCCATGCTTAGCTTCACAAATATGTCTTCTTACTGTGGGTTGCCTTGCCATGCCATGTATTGCTCTGTAGTGAGTTGCACAAACTCATCTACATGCCTTCGTAATTCTGTTTCTGCCATGTTTGAATCTGTATTATAACTTGCTATGTTTACGTGGGTGCCATCTTATTTTCTGTTCCTTTTTGGCTTATGGTCAGTAAGGGACATTTGATCTATGCTTTGAGTAGAATCATGCCATGCCTTTGTTCGCTATTATAAGTTCCTGTAACATGTTGTTTGATAGCTCTAAACATTGCAACCTGATATTATTTTCTGCAAAGTCTGAATTGTTATTACTTGCAATCTTACCATGTGTGTTTGAGCATGTTCCAGTGATTTCTGGAGATAGCTCAGTGTTCATGTTTTGTTATGCTTTACCTGTACATCATGCCCATGCCTTTTCTTTTCTCGTTGAGGTCCTGTAGCATGTTGTTTTGATGCTTGCAATATGCCTAGTTGCTGTTTTGGACAGTTTGTCCTTTAAACTTGTATAGTGTGTGTGTGTTGAACCGTTGCTCCGTTTTGAGTGTGCTATATATGAAACTTGCTTAGAATCGCATGTAGTTTCATATTATCATGTTGCATCCTTGTTTTGAGGTGTTTGCTTGATGTTTGTATGCATTTCGCATCAATGCCATGTTTAACTTGTTTTGCTCATATCTTCTAGGCCGTAGGTCCGAACTAAATGAACTTTATATGTAACTTGACTAGAATTTCGTGTAGATCATATTGGTGCATCTTAACTTGCTGTTTAACAACTTGAATATAAGGTTTATTCAGATCTGGACCAATTTCGAAATATGCATATGAGGACTTACCGGAATTGTTACATGTTGTTCCCGGCCTCATTTAAACTTGCCTTAGTGTGTTGCTCTTGTTTGCATCATCTCTTGTCATGAGTAGCTTCATGTAGTCTTGTCTTGCATCATGCTTGTTTGTGCATCATGTCTTGTTTATGTGTGGTGTGTTTACCATGTTGTGTGCTTCTTCTCGATAGTTCCCGTTTCGTTGCGATCATGAGGATTCGTTCGTCTACGCTTGGTTCGGCTTCATCCGTTCGTCTTCTTCATGGACTCGTTCTTCTTCCTTGCGGGATTTCAGGAAAGATGACCGCTACCCTGGATCTCACTACTATCATTGCTATGCTAGTTGCTTCGTTCTATCGCTTTGCTGCGCTACCTATCACCTGTTTATCAAGCCATCCCAAATTGCCATGAACCTCCAACCTTTGACACCTTCCCTATGCAAACCGTCGTTTGGCTATGTTACCGCTTTGCTCAGCCCTCTTATAGCGTTGCTAGTTGCAGGTGAAGTTGAAGATTTCTCCATGGTGGACAGGATTTTGGTTGGGATATCATAATATCTCTTATATTATTAATGCATCTATATACTTGGTAAAGGGTGGAAGACTTGGCCTTTTGCCTGGTGTTTTTGTTCCACTCTTGCCGCCCTAGTTTCCGTCATACCGGTGTTATGTTCCCGGATTTTGCGTTCCTTACGCGGTCGGGTGATTTATGGGACCCCCTCGATAGTTCGCTTTGAATAAAACTCCTCCAACAAGGCCCAACCTTGGTTTTACCATTTGCCTCACCACCACCTATCCTTTCCCTTGGGTCGGCCAACCCGAGGGTCATCTTTATTTTAGCCCCCCCGGGCCAGTGCTTGTCTAAGTGTTGGTCCGAACCGAGCGATGCCCGGCGCCCCCTGGGCAATCAGGGTCTATGCCAACCCGACGTCTTGCTCATCCGGTGTGCCCTGAGAACGAGATATGTGCAGCTCCTATCGGGATTTGTCGGCACAGCGGGAGGCTTTGCTGGTCTTGTTTTACCATTGTCGAAATGTCTTGTAAACCGGGATTCCGAGTCTGATCGGGTCTTCCTGGGAGAAGGTCTATTCCTTCGTTGATCGCGAGAGCTTGTCATGGGCTAAGTTGGGACACCCCTGCAGGGTATAATCTTTCGAAAGCCGTGCCTGCGGTTATAGGCAGATGGGAATTTGTTAATGTCCGGTTGTAGATAACTTGACACCAGATCTGAATTAAAACGCATCAACCGTGTGTGTAGCCATGATGGTCTCTTCTCGGCGGAGTCCGGGAAGTGAACACGGTTTCTGGGTTATGTTTGACGTAAGTAGGAGTTCAGGATCACTTCTTGATCATTGCTAGCTTCACGACCGTTCCGCTTGCTCTCTTCTCGCTCTTATTTGCGTATGTTAGCCACCATATCATGCTTAGTCGCTGCTGCAACCTCACCACTTTACCCCTTCCATTCCCTTTAAGCTTTGCTAGTCTTGATACCCATGGTAATGGGATTGTTGAGTCCTTGTGGCTCACAGATTACTACAACAACAGTTGCAGGTACAGGTTTCGCGATAATCATGACGCGAGAGCGATGTTTGTTTTTGTTGGAGTTCTTCTTCTGCTTCTTCTTCGATCAAGGGATAGGTTCCAGGTCGGCAGCCTGGGCTAGCAGGGTGGATGTTGTTGGAGTTTCTGTTTGTGTTTCATCCATAGTCGGATGGTGCTCTGATGTATTGTGATGTTGTATTCGTGTGGCATTGTATTGCCTCTTGTATGTATCCCCATCTATTGTGTAATGTTGATGTAGTGATATCCACCTTGAAAAGGCGTTTCAATATGCGGGTCTATCCTTGGTGGGACCTTCAAGTTCCTTTTGGATAGGATCGCATATTGGGCGTGACAACGGGACCTTTTGCGGTTGCTTGAGCAGGTGTTGGTGCTGTGGTGTTCGCCGAATTGCTCCTGATAAAGCTGGGAAGGGGAAAGTCCTCCAGCCGTGCATTTGGATTTCTCTTCGACCAATTGAAAATTTCCGGAATCAAGATGGCCACTGCGTCAGTGACCAACCATTGACTACCCCGACCAATTCTTCTTTGGTCTCAGCTTTGGTCTTATTGACCGCAATCGCGACCTTCTCGTCGATGGTCTACTGAGTGACGACCAACCATCTCTTCCTTCTTTCCTCTGGCTCCTCGTGGTAGTACGTCTTCCATGAGGCACCATCTCCGACGCCCTACACACGTCCATAGGATGGCGGCATGTCCACTGTGACCTTTTTCAGTATGTTCAGGGCCCGGTTGAATGTGGTGTCCCACTTGGGCGTCGCCTATGACTATGACGACTCGTCGCTTTTAGCTGCCTTTTGGTGCTGCTCTTTCTGCAAAAGGAACATGGATGGTTTACTAATGTGACAAAACTTGTAGTCGAATTGATTGGAAGCTAATATGATAATGTGGTAATATAACAATTATCAAAAGTCTCATGAACTCCCTCATGTTCGGGTCCGTGTAAAAGATCTTTTTGATGCGGTCCCACTTGTACTGGGCCCTGATCCAGTCATGTTCCAGCGAGTCGGTGAACTCCGCCAAGGGGTCTAGGATTCCGTGACTTTCATGTTTGGTGTCCTCCTTGGCCCATATGTGCCTCTTCCCCTCATAACCACGGCTTCCGAGGCGGTGGGGAGGTGTGTTCCTGGCCTGGAGCGCCTTCATTTTCTCCGACCTTGCCTTGACTTCTTCTTTAGCGCAATTCTCCTTGAATTTTTCAAAGTCCTCTTCCGTTGTTGACAGATTATCAGCATGAATCTTGTACCATGGTTCATTCTTCGCAATTGCTCTTTTCACCTGAATTATATAGGAGGACAAGTCGTTGGTGAACGTCACCATCGCCTTGTCATTTACCTTTGTCATGGCGACGTCGTCCCACGACTCTTTAAATTTGCTTTCATCCCGGCCGGGGAAGAGGAACCTATTGTGCAACTTCTTTAGGAGCATGTGCTCCATATGTGTTATCTTCTTCAACTTCCCGTCGTTGATGTTGGCGGTTTCCCTGAGGATGCATCCTAGTTGATTACCCTAGCACAAGCGCGCTTCCTCCGACGCCGTTGGCTCTAACTTCTTGGGGTGCATCTCTGTGACCACAATTTGTCCGATGTCGAGCTTGTTTGGTTTTCGTGACCTCTTCTTCTTCGGTGCTTTATCGGCTACGACAACATCGTTGCCGGTCTTGGGGGTGGTGTCGGTGCCAGTGTCGGTGTTGGTGACACTACCACCACCATGCAACCCCATCTGGTGTTTGTCGAGGTAATCGAAATAGTGATTTGCTGCCTTGATGGGGTCTTCCGCGAGGCGAGCAGAACCCCGACTTGGGCGTCGGTAGACATGTTTCCTATTCAAAAATTGTAAATAAAAGATATAAAGAGAAAAAGGGGCCTATATTTGGTCGGGATGTTGATTCATTCCCCTTCCGGAAAATCCCGGGTACTCCATATATCCTAGTTTCTAGCACATGTCATGCCGAAAATCATGGAAATTTTCGGCGTGACCTTTGCTAAAAAGTGGACATATGGAGCGCTTGAAATTTGCCGGAACAAAAATGAATCAACATTCTGGCAAAACATAGGCCACTCGGATATTTTTTCGACATTCAATCAACATTGCAAAATCATATAACATGAATGACATATATCATTTGCAAAATATATCATTCAAGCAAGTACATAGAGCAAGATGACCTCACTAAACTGCCCTAACCAACTAAATTGATATTATATACCGTAAACTTAATTGCCCTGATTTTTTTTTTGCTAAATTTCCTAAACTAAATTACCCTAAACTAATTTGCTACTGTTTTTTTAAATGATCTCTCTCTATCTCTGTTTGCTATTGTACATAGAGTGAAATGACCTTACTAATTTGCTAATTTGCTACAAAAATTTGCTACTGTTTTTAATTTATAGGTATTTTTGCTACTGTTTTTATAGCTAATTTATATACCTACGAAAACTAATTAGCTACTGTTTTTTATAAATGTTAGCTACCATTTTTTATAAATATTTGCTACTATTTTTTAGTTTAGTGCAATTTTCTACTATTTTTTATTTTTAGGTATTTATATACCCTAAACTAAATTGCTAAATTGCACTAAACTAAATTTGCTAAATTTCCCTAAACTAAATTGCCCTAAACTAAATTGCTGAATTGCACTAAACTAAATTTGCTAAATTGCACTAAACTAAATTGCTCTCTCTGCTACATCTCCTAGCTAGGGTTCATATATCCAACACTTAGCTAGGCTAGGGTTCAAATTAGAGAGAGAGAGAGAGAGAGAGAGAGTGAGAGAGAGAGAGAGAGCAGAGAGCAGAGAGAGCACAGAGAGAGAGAGAGAGAGAGAGAGGAGGGCAGGGGAGAGGAGAGGGAGAGTCTTACAGGGCGGGGGAGAGGGCGGCGGTGGCGAGGCCGGGGGCGGGGGAGAGGGCGTCGACGGCGCGGTCAAGGGTAGGGGAGGGGGCAGCGGCGAGGTCGAGGGCGGGCCCGCGCGGTGACGGAGGTCGAGGGAGGGCTCGCGAGACGGCCAACATCAAGGTCGACGGCGGGCAGGGGCATCAAAGGCGGGCAAGGGCGACGGCCGGCGAAAGAGGGGGAGAGGTTGGAGATGGGGGGTGGCTTGGTGAAATTTTGAGCCCGCATAGCTAGTGGGGGGGGGGTTAACTCAAAATAACAGTAGCGCTGGTTTGGAATCCAGCGCTACTGCTAACTTAGCTATAGCGCTGGATCCTAAAGCAGTGCTAGTGCTAACTATTCCAATTTTATTTTTTTTTATTCTAAAAGACAATTAGTTGTAGCGCTGGATTAGGTCCAGCATTATAGCTAAGTTAGCTATAGCGCTGGTTCCCAACCCAACGCTACTGCTATGTTTCTTTTCTTTTTATTATTTTCCTTTTCTAGTTTTTAGTTTTCTTTTCTTTTATATTATTTTCCTTTTTTAGTTTTCTTTACTTTGTATTATTTTCCTTTTCTTTTCTATTTACTTTCCTTTTTCTTTTGTATTGCTTTCTCCCTTTTGTTTTTTTTTGTTTTTTCTCCCGACGACGGTGTCTCCCTCCCACATTGCGCGAATATCACCGGAACAATGCATGTAATTGAAGGGGGATACGATTACATCATTTGACCGATAACAGTTACTTAAGTGCGTATACAAAATAGATAGATATATATAAATGATGGTTTCTCAGTTGCATCGATGACGTTTCACATTGATCTTCTTCCCTTTCTTGTTCGTTGCCGAATAATTGAGCCCCTCGTTGTGACTTTTCCGGAACCATGGAGTACGATCTTTCTTAGGTAATGTAGTATTGGTTCTTCTTTTCACATATGCTTCATCATCATCATCATCTTCCCTCATTGGGTTGCCGTATTGGTCGTAGTCTTCCTCGTTGGCGACTCCATCCATTCCGATGATGCTCCTTTTGGATCTCCTCATGACAACACGACTAGGATTGGCCATGTCGGTTATGAAGAAGCATTGTGTCACGTGCTTAGCGTGTACCCATGACTCATTTTTTTCTATGACATTAACGTTCATAGGAGTGCTCTTCGCGTCGGGTATAGACATGGTAGTGAAATACTTGTTTTCTCTTACGACGTCCTTGGCCCATCTGACACGGAACATCATCACATCGTGCATTCCAGCATAGTCAAGCTCCCAGATCTCTTCGACCCTTCCATAGAATCTTTCAGTTATGTCGTTGGCGTCGGTCACACATTCAATTGTCACCCTAGAGTTCTGGTAATCACTGTCCATGTCTTTGACCTCCATGTAGAATGTGTACCCGTTGATATCGTATGACTGATAGGTCGCGAGCTTGGGCGCGGGGCCATGTGCTAAGGTGTGTATGAGCAATCCGTCTGAACTGCCCTCTTCCGGGGGATTTTCAAGAACTTGATCTTTGAACCAACGCAAGAAAGTGGCGTTGTGCTCTATAGTAACTTTGTCGTCCTTCTTGAGCATGCCCATACCACGATACTTCTTTGCGATGCTTTCTTTGTGCCGTGCCACATAATCATCTACCACATCTAGGTGTTGTAGCACTACTAAGTTAGCCCTGTCAAAGTCGTCCCGTCGATCCGAGTAGTCCACATGCAATTCCCTCCGGCCGTTGTTGTGACCATCTCCTTCGAGCTTCTCATCGTGCTTCTTGACAGGCAAACCAACAAAAGGGTCTCCGATGCCTATATAATTCTTGCAAAAGGAGATGCCCTCATATGTCAGATACCCCTGGACGATGCTCCCATCAGGACGGGAATGTTACGAACGAATCCTTTGATCACTACAAAAAAAGACACATCCGTGACATTTTGGGCCGAACGAAATTTTTTTCTGTCATACTTATGACACTTCTATGATGATAATTATGACAAAACCCGGTATCATCATAGATGTGGTGGGCTCCTACTTCTATGACAAAAAATTATGATAGAAAATGGGCTTTTCGTCCTGGGCGGGCCGGAGACACAACTGCATGACATTCTTTGGGCCGTCCATGATGGAAAAAACCGTGGTAGAAGCAAGAGCGAGGAAAATTTTGGTGAGTTCCCGGTTACGGTGGTGGTCGGGGGCCGAGAAATGCGCGTTTCTCTCGTACACATACACGCGCATTGCTCGGCCCTTGCTTCTACTGAACCTGAGCGAGGCATTGGGCTCTAACTGAACCCGAGCGAGGCATTGGGCTCTAACTGAACCCGAGCGAGGCATTGGGCTCTAACTGAACCCGAGCGATTGCACTTCAGGCTACGTGTTACTGAACCCGAATGATCGATCGATGGCTGTTAACTGAACCTGATCGAGCGATTCCTTCGGTACTGCTGCTAACTGAAGTCGATCGATGCTACCTTTGGATGAACAGTGAGTGTTGGGGGGGGGGGTTGGATGAACAGTGAGTGGTGGGGGTGGATGAACAGGACCCTGTGGCGTTGCCTCTGGATGAACAGGACCCCGATCGATCCAGCCGGTTGGGGCTGGATGAACAGGACCCCGTGGAGGGCTGGATGAACAGGACGACCCCGTGGAGGGTGATACGTCTCCAACATATCTATAATTTTAGATTGTTCCATGCTATTATATTACCTGTTTTGGATGTTTATGGGCTTTACTTTACACTTTTATATCATTTTTGAGACTAACCTACTAACCGGAGGCCCAACCCGTATTGCTATTTTTTTTGCCTATTTCAGTATATCGAAGAAAAGGAATATCAAACGAAGTCCAAACGGAATGAAACCTTCGGGAGCGTGATTTTTGGAACGAACGTGATCCAGAGGACTTGGAGTGCAAGTCAAGAAGCTCCCGAGGCGGCCACGAGGGTGGAAGGCACGCCCCCCCTATAGGGTGTGCCCCCCTGTCTTGTGGGCCCCTCGGGCATCCACCGAGTACTTCTTCCTCCTATATATAGCCATATACCCCGAAATCATCAAGGGAGCCACCGAAGAAATATTTCCGCCACCGTAACTTTCTGTATCCGCGAGATCCCATCTTGGAGCCATCGCCGGTGCTCCGCCGAAGGGGGGATCGACCATGGAGGGCTTCTACATCAACACCATAGCCTCTCCGGTGAGTTGTGAGTAGTTTACCACAGACCTTTGGGTCCATAGTTATTAGCTAGATGGCTTCTTCCCTCTTTTTGGATCTCAATACCATGTTCTCCTTCCTCTTCTTGGAGATCTATTCGATGTAACTCTTTTTGCAGTGTGTTTGTCGAGATCCGATGAATCGTGGGTTTATGATCAAGTTTATCTATGAGAAATATTTGAATCTATTCTAAATTCTTTTATGTATAATTGAGTTACCTTTGCAAGTCTCTTCGAATTATCGGTTTGGTTTGGCCTACTAGATTGATCTTTCTTGCCATGGGAGAAGTGCTTAGCTTTGGGTTCGATCTTGCGGTGTCCTTGCCCAGTGATAGTAGGGGCAGCAACGCACGTATTGTATTGTTGCCATCAAGGATAAAAAGATGGGGTTTATATCATATTGCATGAGTTTATCCCTCTACATCATGTCATCTTTCTTAAAGCGTTACTCTGTTCTTATGAACTTAATACTCTAGATGCATGCTGGATAGCGGTCGATGTATGGAGTAATAGTAGTAGATGCAGGCAGGAGTCGGTCTACTTGTCACGGACGTGATGCCTATATACATGATCGTACTTAGATAATCTCATAATTATTCTCTTTTTTATCAATTGCTCGACAGTAATTTGTTCACCCACCGTAATATTTATGTTATCTTGAGAGAAGCCTCTAGTGAA
This sequence comes from Triticum aestivum, assembly GCF_018294505.1. NCBI lineage: Eukaryota > Viridiplantae > Streptophyta > Magnoliopsida > Poales > Poaceae > Triticum > Triticum aestivum. The sequence continues at coordinate 482,616,489 of NC_057801.1, read as the reverse complement.
ACCTATGGCCCCCGGGGTCTATCTTTTATCATATAAACTTTCAATCTACTTTTATTTGCATCTTTACTTTTCCAACCTATATCATAAAATACCAAAAATATATTTATCTTATCATATTATCTCTATCAGATCTCACTTTCACAAGTGGCCGTGAAGGGATTGACAACCCCTTTATCGCGTTGGTTGCAAGTTCTTTGTTTGTTTGTGGAGGTTCATGGGACTTGTGAGGAGCCTCCTACTGGATTGATACCTTGGTTCTCAAAAACTAAGGGAAATACTTACGCTACTATTGCTGCATCACCCTTTCCTCTTCAAGGAAAACCAACGCAATCTCAAGACGTAGCAAGAAGGATTTCTGGTGCCATTGCCGGGGAGGTCTTCGCTCAAGTCAAGACATACCAAGTACCCATCACAAACTCATCTCCCTTGCATTTACATTATTTGCCATTTGCCTCTTGTTTTCCTCTCCCCCACTTCACCCTTACCGTTTTATTCGCCCTCTCTTTCCCAATCTCCTCTGTTTTCCGCTTGCCCTCTTCTTCTCTCTCTTTTCGTTTGCCTTTATGTGTGCCTGCCTGCCCTCATGGCTTTTCCTAAGAACACCGACCTTCATCTTAGAAGGTTGGAAGAGATTGTATCAAACATTAGAAGTTTTATGACTTTACAATTTGAGCATAATATTTTTTTCAGAAAAGAGCTTAAAGAACAAAAAGGTTTTATGGAGTTTATGAACAAAGAGCTTGATAATATGTCTAAAGAGCTTTATGGTTTGAACTCTCAAATTTCTTGCCTTGAAAAGTCTATTGCCCAAATTTCTGACAGGCAAGCCACCTTGGTCAATAAGATGGCTGCCAAACCAGAAAAGTTCCATGAAAATAATGATGAAGATCTTAAGGTTATTGATGTGTCCCCTATTAAATCTTTGTTTTGAATATGAATCTTAATAATGATGGGACTGGAGATGAGTCAACTTTAGTTAAAAGGTGTCCCAATAATTCGAAGTTTTTAGATCTTGATGCTAAATTTGGTAAAAGTGGGATTGGAGAGGTCAAGACTTTAAATAGCATTGAACCCACTATCTTAGATTTCAAGGAATTTAATTATGATAATTGTTCTTTAGAAAGTTGTATTTCCTTGTTGCAATCCATTGTGAATTCTCCTCATGCTTATAGTTAAAATAAAGCCTTTACCAAACATATTGTTGATGCCTTGATGCAATCTTTTGATGAAAAACTTAATTTGGAAGTTTCTATACCTAGAAAACTTAATGATGAGTGGGAACCTACTATAAAGATTAAACTTAAAGATTACGAGTGTTTTGCTTTATGTGATTTGGGTGCTAGTGTTTCCACGATCCCGAAAACTTTATGTGATATTCTAGGCTTCCATGATCTTGATGATTGCTCTTTAAATTTGCACCTTGCGGATTCCACCATTAAAAAGCCAATGGGAAGGATTAATGATGTTTTCATTATTGCAAATAGAAATTTGGTGCCCGTAGATTTTATCGTTCTTGATATAGATTGCAATCTTTCTTGCCTTATTCTTGGTAGACCTTTCCTTAGAACGATTGGCGCGATTATTGATATGAAGGAAAGGAATATTAGATTCCAATTTCCACTAAGGAAAGGCATGGAGCACTTCCCAATAAAGATAATCAAATTACCTTATGAATCTATCATGCGAGCTACTTATGAATCAAGTGCCAAAGATGGCACTAGTTAGATCTATCCTTGCTTTTATGCCTAACTTGGGGCGTTAAACAATAGTGCTAGTTGAGAGGCAACCCAATTTTATTTGTGTTCTTTATTTTTGTTCCTGTTTAGTAATAAATGTTTCATCAACTTTATGTTAAGATGTGTTTCCTTGTTTTATTTAGTGTTTGTGCCAAGTAGAACCTATAGGATAACCTATGATATGAGTCAATTTGATTCTACTGAAAAACAGAAACTTTGTGCTCACGAGAAAAAATTCAATAAATCACAGAAATGTGATTTTGTGTTGATTCTTTTTGATCTAGATCAATAGACAAATTGTTTAGGACTTACTATTTTGGTAGGATTTTTGGAGTTCCATAAGTAACCGAAAGTTACGGATTTCTACATACTGTTCTGTTTTTGACAGATTCTGCCTTTTGTGTGTTGTTTGCTTATTTTGATGCATCTATGGCTACTATGTAAGGGTATGAAACATAGAGAACTTGGAATACAGTAGGTTTAACACCAATATTAATAAAGAATCAGTTCATTACAGTACCTTATGTGGTGGTTTTCTTTCTTTCACTAACGGAGCTTAGGAGATTTTCTGTTGAGTTTTGTGTTGTGAAGTTTTCAAGTTTTGGGTAAAGATTTGATGGACTATGGAATAAGGAGTGGAAAAAGCCTAAGCTTGGGGATGCCCATGGCACCCCAATATATACAAGAATAGCCAAAATCCTAAGCTTGGGGATGACCCCAGAAGGCATCCCCTCTTTCGTCTTCGTTCATTGGTAACTTTACTTGGAGCTATATTTTTACTTGCTACATGATATGTGTTTTGCTTGGAGCATCGTGCATTATATGAGTCTTTACTTGTTAGTTTACCACAATCATCCTTGCTGTAACACACCTTTTGGGAGAAGCCCCCTTGATTGGAATTTATTAGAATACTCTATGTGCTTCACTTATATCTTTTGAGCTAGATACTTTTGCTCTAGTACTTCACTTATATCTTTTAGAGCATGGCGGTGGCTTAATTTTGAAGAAATTGTTGATCTCTCATGCTTCACTTATATTATTTTGAGAGTTTCTTAGAACAGCATGGTATTTGCTATGGTTATAAATTTGGCCCTAGAATGATGAACATCCAAGTTGGGTATAATAAAAACTATCATAGAAAGTGCATTAAAAGCTATGATCAATTTGATGCTTGATAATTGTTTTGAGATATGAAGGTGGTAATATTAGAGTCATGCTGATTGTGTAATTATGAAATTGAAAAATACTTGTGTTGAAGTTCGCAAATCCCGTAGCATGCACGTATGGTAAAAGTTATGTGACAAATTTGTTGCATAGGATGCTCTTTTAATTGCTTTCCTTTTGAGTGGTGGTCGGGGTCGCGCGATGGTTAACTCCTACCAACCCTTCCCCTAGGAGCATGCGTAGTAGTACTTTGCTTCGAGGGCAAGTAGACTTTTGCAATAAGTATATGAGTTCTTTATGACTAATGTGAGTCTGTGGACATACACACACTTACCCTTCCACTTTGCTAGCCTCTATTATGCCGCGCAACTTTCGCCGGTATTATAAACCCATTATTTACCTTCCTCAAAACAGACACCATACCTACCTATTATGGCATTTCCATAGCCATTCCAAGATATATTGCCATGCAACTTTCAACCGTTCCGTTATTATGACACGCTCTATCATTGTCATATTGCTCTTTGCATGATCATGTAGTTGACATAGTATTTGTGGCAAGGCCACCTTCATAATTTTTCATACTTGTCACTCTTGATTCATTGCATATCCCGGTACACCGCCGGAGGCATTCACATAGAGTCATATTTTGTTCTAAGTATTGAGTTGTAATTCTTGAGTTGTAGATCAATAAAAGTGTGATGATCTTCATTATTAGAGCATTGTCCCAAGTGAGGAAAGGATGATGAAGACTATGATTCCCCCACAAGTCGGGATGAGACTTCGGACTTTATAAAAATAAAAGAGGCCAAAGAAGCCCATGAAAAAAAGAGGCCAAAGAAGCCCACCAAAAAGAAAAAAAAGAGAAAAAAAGAAATAAAAAAGAGAAAAAAAGAAAGAAAAAAAGAGAAAAGAAAAAATGATGAGAGAAAAAGAGAGAAGGGACAATGCTACTATCTCCTTTTCCACACTTGTGCTTCAAATTAGCACCATGGTCTTCATGATAGAGAGTCTCTTATGTTGTCAGATTCATATACTAGTGGAATTTTTATTATAGAACTTGGCTTGTATATTCCAATGATGGGCTTCCTCAAAACGCCCTAGGTCTTCATGAGCAAGCAAGTTGGATGCACACCCACTTAGTTTCTTTCGTTGAGCTTTCATATATTTATAGCTCTAGTGCATCCGTTGCATGGCAATCCCTTCTCACTCACATTGATATCTATTAATGGGCATCTCCATAGCCCGTTGATACGCCTAGTTGATGTGAGACTACCTTCTCCCTTTTTATCCTCACAACCACCACCATATGCCACATAAAGTGCTATGTCCATGGCTTGCGCTCATGTATTGCGTAAGAGTTGAAAAGCTGAAGCGCGTTAAAATGTATGAACCAATTGCTTGGCTGAAACCGGGGTTGTGCATGATGGGAGTATTTTGTGTAATAAAGATGAAGCATGGCCTAACTATATGATTTTGTAGGGATGAACTTTCTTTGGCTATGCTATTTTGATAGACATAATTATTTGTTAGTATGCTTCAAAATATTATTATTTTTATGTTTTATAAGCTTCTATCTTGAATCATTTGGATCTGAACAAATCATGCCACAATAAATAGAAATACATTGAGAATTATGCTAGGTAGCATTCCACATCAAAAATTCTGTTTTTATCATTTACCTACTCGAGGACGAGCAGGAATTAAGCTTGGGGATGCTTGATACGTCTCCAACGTATCTATAATTTTTGATTGTTCCATGCTATTATATTACCTATTTTGGATGTTTATGGGCTTTACTTTACACTTATATATCATTTTTGGGACTAACCTACTAACCGGAGGCCCAGTCCGTATTGCTGTTTTTTTTGCCTATTTCAGTATATCGAAGAAAAGGAATATCAAACGGAGTCCAAACGGAATGAAACCATCAGGAGCATGATTTTTGGAACGAACGTGATCCAGAGAACTTGGAGTGCAAGTCAAGAAGCAACCGAGGCGGCCACGAGGGTGGAGGGAGCGCCCCCCTATAGGGCGCGCCTCGTGTCTCGTGGGCCCCTCGGGCATCCACCGACGTACTTCTTCCTCTTATATATACCCATATACCCCGAAACCATCAAGGGAGCCACCGAAGAAATATTTCCGCCACCATAACTTTCTATACCCGCGAGATCCCATCTTGGAGCCATCGCCGGCGCTCCACCGGAGTGGGGATCGACCATGGAGGGCTTCTACATCAACACCATAGCCTCTCCGATGAGTTGTGAGTAGTTTACCACAGACCTCCGGGTCCATAGTTATTAGCTAGATGGCTTCTTCTCTCTTTTTGGATCTCAATACCATGTTCTCCTTCCTCTTCTTAGAGATCTATTCGATGTAACTCTTCTTGCGGTGTGTTTGTCGAGATCCGATGAATTGTGGGTTTATGATCAAGTTTATCTATGAGAAATATTTGAATCTATTCTGAATTCTTTTATGTATGATTGAGTTATCTTTGCAAGTCTCTTCGAATTATCGGTTTGGTTTGACCCACTAGATTGATCTTTCTTGCCATGGGAGAAGTGCTTAGCTTTGGGTTCAATCTTGTAGTGTCCTTTCCGAGTGACAGCAGGGGCAGCAAGGCACGTATTGTATTGTTGCCATCGAGGATAAAAAGATGGAGTTTATATCATATTGCATGAGTTTATCCATCTACATGATGTCATCTTTCTTAAAGCATTACTCTGTTCTTATGAACTTAATACTCTAGATGCATGCTGGATAGCGGTCAATGTTTGGAGTAATAGTAGTAGATGCAGGCAGGAGTCGGTCTACTTATCACGGATGTGATGCCTATATACATGATCATACCTAGATAATCTCATAATTATTCGCTTTTCTATTAATTGCTCGACAGTAATTTGTTCACCCACCGTAATATTTATGCTATCTTGAGGGAAGCCTCTAGTGAAACTTATGGCCCTTGGGTCTATCTTTTATCATATAAGCTTTCAGTCTACTTTTATTTGCATCTTTACTTTTCCAATCTATATCATAAAATACCAAAAATATATTTATCTTATCATATTATCTCTATCAGATCTCACTTTCGCAAGTGGCCGTGAAGGGATTGCCAACCCCTTTATTGCGTTGGTTGCGAGTTCTTTGTTTGTTTGCGTAGGTTCATGGGACTTGTGAGGAGCCTCCTACTCGATTGATACCTTGGTTCTCAAAAACTGAGGGAAATACTTACGCTACCATTGCTGCATCACCCTTTCCTCTTCAAGGAAAACCAACGCAAACTCTAGATGTAGCAGAGGGCTGGATGAACAGTAGACGGTGGATGAACAATAGCTCGTGGAGGGGTGGTTGAACAGGAGCCCGTGGAGAGGGGTGGTTGAACAGTAGCCGGTGGAGTTGCACGCGGTGGAGGCTGGATGAACATGAGCCCGTGGATGAACAGTCGCAGGTGGAGGCTGGAGGAGGTCGACGGTGGACGAACAGTAGCCCGTGGAGGCTGGAGGAGGTCGATGGTGGAGATGAACACTATCCCGTGGAGTCCCGTTTTGCGGTACGCCACACCCCTCCTAATGAACAGGACCCCCGTTTCGACTGTAGCGCTCCAACGCAAGTCCGTTTCGTCCGTTTTGCGGTACGCCGCACCCCTCCCGGTCAACAGGACCCCCGTTTCAATCATAGGAGGTCGGTTTCCTCCATTTTGCGGTACGCCAGACCCCTCCCGATGAACAGGATCCCCTTTCGAACGTGGCCGGTGGAACACAAGGCCGTTTCCTCCGTTCTGCGATACGCCAGGCCTCGTTTCCATCGCCTGTTCCGTCCAAGCCCCCCCCCCCCGATGAACACGACGACGCATTCCGTTTCGACCCAGCCGGTTGGCTCCCCATGAACACGACGATGACGATGTTTCTCCGTTCCGACCCGGCCATGTACACGAGCCCTGGCCGTATGTATATATGCGCGAGTAGGCGTTCGAGACCCCACCCGTATGTACGTACGTGGCCGTATTTTCTTTCTTGCACCCTGGCCGCTGTACGTACGTGTACATGCTACGTGCGTGCCTCTACTATGACACGTGCGCGCCTCTACATCTACCGGTATATATGTACGTACACGTTTGCGACCAGAATGACAATGCTACGTACACTTCGACCAGGTGGGTCCCGACTGTCAGGCATTTCCTTGCGTGCGAAGATGTAGCTGGTGGGTCCCAGCAGTCAGGGGGCAAATCGTTTTTTTGCCCGAACGCACTTCCTTGTGTGCGAAGATGTAGCTGGTGGGTCCCAGCAGTCAGGGGGGCGAATCATTTTTTTTCAGACGCACTTCCTTGCGTGCGAAGATGTAGCTGGTGGGTCCCAGTAGTCAGGGGGAAACATTTTTTTCGTGAAACACGGTGGCCCGTCTGGTGGGTCCCTGCTGTCAGGTGGAGGAATCATTATTTTCCGGGTAATCAGGAGGCACTTCCTTGCGGCTGTCGTGGACCCAGCTGTCAGCCTCTCCACGTATAGTACTCTTCCGATGGAAGTCGGTCATTGACCACATTGACCATGCCGCGCCAAGAGCACCACGGCGGTGGATGACGGCAAGGCCTAGGAAGGGGACGACACGGAGCCGGGGAAGACGCGGCAGTGGATGCCCACGCGGAGAGGAGTACGAGGGTTCACTGGTTTGACTGCGATGTGAGGCTGCTGTCGCCGCAAAATAACAGGGGGTTTGGGTGAGTGGAGGGATGACCTGGCCAGCGGTGGGAGTAGTATGGGAGCGGTGAGGCCTCCGCGGCAGCACAACCGGCCACGGAAGGTAGGAGCAGGCGGCACGACCGGCGCTGCTTTGGGCGGCTGGAGCAAGAAGACCAGAGGTTGAAGAAGCACTACGGTCGTTGGATGGACATCGTACGGTCACTGAAGCTAGAATCGTTTATATTGACTAAGTTGACAAAGCCCTTGGTAGACGCCAACTTAGTAGGCCCACAAGTCAGCCTCCGAAATAGTGCGCCCCAGATGTCACGTGGAGGAATCATTTTTTGGGCGGCCGAAGCTAAAAATATCCGAGATTGAAAAAGAAGCACGACATCCGTTGGATAGACATCCAACAGCCTGTCACAACCCGGATTTGGTAAAATCCAAGTCTTTTGGCTTATTATGCTATCCCTGGATCATAGCTAGCACACACAGTAACAAAAATGAACATCAGTAAAACATACATCATTTTACTACAACGGTACATCCAGAATTAAACAAATACATACCATCGGCACAGCTTAATGCTGGCACATAATACAGCGGAATAATACGTATTTGCTAAGTTAGGACTCCATCAACGCCACTGGGCTTGTTGAGTGTAGACCATAATCCTATCGTCTCTTAATCTGTTGAGATCTGCACATGACACATGCAGGTGAGTACATGGAATGTACTCGCAAGTTGCAAAGGAAAGTTTAACAGAATATATATGCAGGATAGTATTGGTGGAGGTTTGCTTTGCATAAAGCCAATTTTCTCCTATAATAGTTTTTTAACTTCTTTTGAAACAAAAATAGTTTTTAAGTATAAAAGGTAGGAGTGAGACACATGAATATACGCACCAGTGCTCATTTTCCAACTTTTGGTAAAACATAAATATGGTTGAAGTGAAACACATTCACTGTGCTCATTCCTCAACTTTACCTTCCCTTAAAACAGACTTTTAGAAATGAAAGGGGAGATTCTGCTTCAGTCCAAGTCTTCAGTTACTCAAATTTGCCCGTAACCGGGGGCACGGCTAATCGATTAGGTTAAACCCTCTGCAGAGGTCGTACACGTTCCCCACATGACACAACCAACCCCGTTTATCGTGACACACTTGGGTGTATGACTAGGAGGAGATTGTGACGAAGCCTTTCCGTAACAGCCCCCTATGCCGCCAAGCCGCCCGCAACTTCGGCACGAAGGCCTCTCTCCGATGGCGGTCCTGGGGTAGGGTTTCCCGTTAGTACTAAGCTAAGCCAGAGCCCATAGTAGCATGTGGCTGTACTGGAAGCTACATAAAACTGTTCTTGGAAGATCTCATTCCCCTGGACGGCAGTCCCCACCAAAAACCTGTGTGCAAGACCCCAGTCAGGCGCATTCACTGCAAGACCCCGACGGGCGCAATCACTTGTAGACGCTCCCGTCAATACCATTCCGCTCAGGGAGTAGAAGTAAAATAGTATATAGTTTTGTTTTTCATAAGTTTTCACAAAACGTTGCCCAAAAGAAGGCAAGTTTTATTTGTTTAAAACTTGTTTGATTTTCAACCCACCCATTTGTGCAAGCGGGGCCAAGCATGGTAGTAAGTCTTGAATCTATGGCTGTAGCTAGTAATAATATTTTGCATTTTTTAAATCATACATAAAATTTAAATTCAAAGAGATATGCATAATATAAAAATATAGGTTGAAGTATTATCAATTTGCAACTTGCCTGATTCTTGAAGTTGATTCTCTATTCGTTATCGTCTCCTCTTTACTTTACGTTATATCTAGCAATGAAATAAAATACTTCAACACACAACAATTCAAATAAAGATCCAAATAAAATATTCAAATCAACAATATGAATACATTTGTAGGATAATTATCATGACGTGGTTATGGTTTGAGATTGAATCAAGTTTGGTCTTGAACGAGACATGATATAGTCATATCCTAGGGTTGGATCAAGTGATACTAAGTGAAGATCTTGGTTTGATATAGAAGATGAGTTGTGAGACAAGTTTTTACAACAAATTCTATCATGAGATTATTCGGAATATTTGACTTGGGTTAAATAAAACTCGCATGGCATAAATTTCGAGATAAAATGATTAAATCTTTAATCCTGTAACTTCAATGTTTTGTGGTGATATCGAATGACCAGAGAGGTCTCATCTATCTAAGCATTTCTACCGAAGAATCAAATTCAATCTAATAAAGTTATTAAATTATGATTAAAGAAAGTTAAATTAAGGTGATGATGCTAAAACAGTGACTACACATCATTGCAAAATTAATCTATGAGTTCTAACAGAAGGGTGAGGTCCTAAGGTCCAACTTTAATATATAAAACATTTTTATATGATTTATAGAATAAAAGATATAGCAAAATTACTCAAATTACCATTTAAATCAAAACTAAATTTTAAATGTCCCAAAAGTGATATTTTACAATTTCACAAAAAAGTAGAGGTTTCAGCGAATCCGGGGATATCTTATTTGTCGAAATCGGACATACGGTTTGGGAGATACAAATTTCCGAAGTTTGGATATTTTTCTGAAAAAAGAATTACGGGATTTAGAGAGAGCGGAGTTGGTCGCCGGAGTTGGGGAAGAAGGTCGCCGGAGTTGTGGAAGAAGCTCCCTGACGTCAAGTAGAAGGAGGACGGCGAAGAGGTCGACGAGGTAAGTCCGGTGGGCAATGTCCCGGGCTCGGCCTCGTCCCGTAGCGGCGTGGAACGGCCGCCGGAGTTTCCGAACTCCGACGAGCAATTGATCGGGATGGGGAAGGAGATAGCTCCCGAAAGGAGAGGGCTTCGGACGTGGGCTGAGAGGGGCTGGCGGGGTGCTTTTTATAGGGCTCGGGGAGGTCAGAATTCGAGCAGAAGATGGAGTTTAATGGTGGCTGTTCCACTGCCTCGTAATGGCCACTATGGGAGTCTCCAAGGCGAACTGAGGGATGGGAGGGGTCGAGAGAGGCGAGGGGGTTCCGTTCAGGAGGTCAGTGGGTACGGGGAATGGGAGATGGCGGGAGGAAGAGGTACAGGCATCCATGGAGTTCTAGTTCTGTACGTGTACGTGATGGTGAGGTGGAAGAAGACCGAGCGGGAATTGGGCCAGGTAGGTCGGCCCATGTGGAAGAAAGACAAACACAGAAATGTGTGAGGAAGAGATGGGTCAAGCCCAATAGCCTAGGATTAGGACACGTTTAGTATTATTATTGATTTCTAAAAAGTTCAGGAATGCTAGAGGAAAATGTCAATAAGAAATGTTGACTACTACAGAACCATTATTTGGAGCTTAATAAAAATACTCACAACAACAATATATTTTGTTGTACATAAACAATGTTTTTATGGCCTTTTCAAGTTTATACATATTTTTTTAGGGTTTATAAATACCAAATTGATAAACAGGCTGCATTTACATATTTCCAATAATATTTCAGATAAATCATATTATCTCCACTCATTAATAATATTTGTTTATTGGAAATATTTAAACGAATTGAAAATCTTCAATTAAATTCTAAAATGAAACTCCAAAATTAAAAGAACTCCAAATTTCTAATAACTCGTTTATGAAATATATATCCACCATATTTGAGAAAGTCATTTTATTCTCACTCCATAAATCTAAAGGTGGTTCAGAATATTTCATAGGAGTCCAAAACAAAGAAATCCAATTTGATTGGGTTTTTTTACATGTCTCAAAGGTTTTTTTTTTGACAAACACAACAAATCCCTCAATCATATCTTATTATTAACATTCCAAAATTTGGAAATTTTTGGGATGTTACAAACTTCCACCCTTAAAAGAAATCTCGTCCTCGAGGTTTGCAGAGGCTAGCAAGAAATAGGTTAGGGTTTGGGTTCCTTGGGTTACTTCCCCGAGGTTTGGTCATATCATATACAGGTTTGCGGTTTATCCTTTTTCCTCCTGTCTTGAGAGAATGCCTTCTATTAATTCAATTATGTGTATTCCAGTTCTTCGGCATACCTAAGTCTAAGACTTCTGGCACCATTTATGGAGTCTCTGTTGATTTGTCGTATGACCCAATTGTTCTTCGAGGGTGTTCGGGTGCTACCACCCTTAAGAACAAACTTGTATGGATTTCCAGAATTTCTTTACTCCATGATGGTTCTTTATAAAGATTCTGTAGTCAGAACCGAGCTTTTCCTCAAAAGAAAGTCTTTCTCAAAATCCATAAATTCAAAAACTTGTTGGAAATATGCCCTAGAGGCAATAATAAAAGTGTTATTATTATATTTCTTTGTTCATGATAATAGTCTTTTATTCATGCTATAACTGTATTATCCGGAAATCGTAATACACGTGTGAATACATAGACCACAACATGTCCCTAGTGAGCCTCTAGTTGACTAGCTCGTTGTGATCAACAGATAGTCATGGTTTCCTGGCTATGGACATTGGATGTCGTTGATAACGGGATCACATCATTAGGAGAATGATGTGATGGACAAGACCCAATCCTAAGCCTAGCACAAAGATCGTGTAGTTCGTATGCTAAAGCTTTTCTAATGTCAAGTATCTTTTCCTTAGACCATGAGATTGTGCAACTCCTGGATACCGTAGGAATGCTTTGGGTGTACCAAACATCACAACATAACTGGGTGGCTATAAAGGTGCATTACAGGTATCTCTGAAAGTGTCTGTTGGGTTGGCACGAATCGAGACTGGGATTTGTCACTCCGTGTAAACGGAGAGGTATCTCTGGGCCCACTCGGTAGGACATCATCAGAATGTGCACAATGTGACCAAGGGGTTGATCACGGGATGATGTGTTACGGAACGAGTAAAGAGACTTGCCGGTAATGAGATTGAACAAGGTATCGGTATACCGACGGTCGAATCTCGGGCAAGTAAAATACCGCTAGACAAAGGGAATTGTATACGGGATCGATTGAGTCCTTGACATCGTGGTTCATCCGATGAGATCATCGTGGAACATGTGGGAACCAACATGGGTATCCAGATCCCGCTGTTGGTTATTGACCAGAGAACGTCTCGGTCATGTCTACATGTCTCCCGAACCCGTAGGGTCTACACACTTAAGGTTCGGTGTCGCTAGGGTTATAAAGGAAGCTTGTATGTGGTTACCGAATGTTGTTCGGAGTCCCGGATGAGATCCCGGACGTCACGAGGAGTTCCGGAATGGTCCGTAGGTAAAGATTTATATATGGAAAGTTGTTGTTCGGGTTCCGGGAAAAGTTCGGGTTTTTTCGGTATTGTACCGGGAAGCTTCCAGAAGGTTCCGGAGGATTCCGGAGGGGTCCGGAGGTCCGGAAATTGTTGCACCATGTCCAATATAGTAGCATGGGCTGTAAGGGGGCTCCCTAGCCTTAATGGGCCAGGGGAACCAGCCCCCCAAGGCCCATGCGCATGGGAAAGGGGAAACCCTAAAGGGGGAGGCCTCCACTTGACTTGGGAGGCACTCCTCCCCCCTTGGCCGCCCCCCTTAGATGGGATCTAGGGCTGGCCGCACCCCTTGGGGTGGGAAACCCTAAAGGGGGCGCAGCCCCCCCCCCCTTCCCCCTATATATAGTTGAGGTTTGGGGCTGCCATACACACGAGAACTTCTCCCTCTTGGCGCAGCCCTACCTCTCTCCCTACTCCTCATCTCCCGCAGTGCTTGGCGAAGCCCTGCAGGATTGCCACGCTCCTCCATCACCACCACGCCATTGTGCTGCTGCTGGATGGAGTCTTCCTCAACCTCTCCCTCTCTCCTTGCTGGATCAAGGCGTGGGAGACGTCACCGGGCTGTACGTGTGTTGAACGCGGAGGTGCCGTCTGTTCGGCACTAGGATCTCCGGTGATTTGGATCACGACGAGTATGACTCCTTCAACCCCGTTCTCTTGAACGCTTCCGCTTAGCGATCTACAAGGGTATGTAGATGCACTCTCCTTCCCCTCGTTGCTGGTTTCTCCATAGATAGATCTTGGTGACACGTAGGAAAATTTTGAATTTCTGCTACGTTCCCCAACAGTGGCATCATGAGCTAGGTCTATGCGTAGTTTCTATGCACGAGTAGAACACAAAGTAGTTGTGGGCATTGATGTTGTTCAATATGCTTACCGTTACTAGTCCAATCTTGATTCGGCGGCATCATGGGATGAAGCGGCCCGAACCGACCTTACACGTACTCTTACGTGAGACAGGTTCCACCGATTGACATGCACTTGTTGCATAAGGTGGCTAGCGGGTGCCAGTCTCTCCCACTTTAGTCGGAACGGATTCGATGAAAAGGGTCCTTATGAAGGGTAAATAGCAATTGGCATATCACGTTGTTGTCTTGCGTAGGTAAGAAACGTTCTTGCTAGAAACCCATAGCAGCCACGTAAAACATGCAAACAACAATTAGAGGACGTCTAACTTGTTTTTGCAGGGTATGCTATGTGATGTGATATGGCCAAGAAGAATGTGATGAATGATATGTGATGTATGAGATTGATCATGTTCTTGTAATAGGATTCACGACTTGCATGTCGATGAGAATGACAACCGGCAGGAGCCATAGGAGTTGTCTTTATTTATTGTATGACCTGCGTGTCATTGAACAACGCCATGTAAGTTACTTTACTTTATTGCTAAACGCGTTAGCCATAGAAGTAGAAGTAGTCGTTGGCGTGACAACTTCATGAAGACACGATGATGGAGATCATGGTGTCAAGCCGGTGACAAGATGATCATGGAGCCCCGAAGATGGAGATCAATGGAGCTATATGATATTGGCCATATCATGTCACAACTATATAATTGCATGTGATGTTTATTATGATTATGCATCTTGTTTACTTAGGACGATGGTAGTAAATAAGATGATCCCTTACAAAATTTCAAGAAGTGTTCTCCCCTAACTGTGCACCGTTGCTACAGTTCGTCGCTTCTAAGCACCACGTGATGATCGGGTGTGATGGATTCTTACGTTCACATACAACGGGTGTAAGACAGTTTTACACATCGAAAACACTTAGGGTTAACTTGACAAGCCTAGAATGTACAGACATGGCCTCGGAACACGGAGACCGAAAGGTCGAGCATGAGTCGTATAGTAGATACGATCAACATGAAGATGTTCACTGATGATGACTAGTCCGTCTCACGTGATGATCGGACACGGCCTAGTTGACTCGGATCATGTAATCATTTAGATGACCAGAGGGATGTCTATCTGAGTGGGAGTTCATAAGATGAACTTAATTATCCTGAACATAGTCAAAAGACCTTTTACAAATTATGTCGTTAGCTCGCGCTTTAGTTCCACTGTTTAGATATGTTCCTAGAGAAAATATAGTTGAAAGTTGATAGTAGCAATTATGCGATCAGTAGAAAGCTTATGTCCTTACTGCACCGCTCAGTGTGCTGAACCCCAAACGTCGTTTGTCGATGTTGCGAACATCGGACATACACGTTTTGATAACTACGTGATAGTTCATTTAAATGGTTTAAGTAGAGGCACCAAAGACGTTTTTCGAAACATCGCGGAACATATGAGATGTTCCGAGGGCTGAAATTAGGATTTCAGGCTCGTGCCCACGTCAAGAGGTATGAGACCTCCGACGATTTTCTTAGCCTACAAACTAAGGGAGAAAAGCTCAATCGTTGAGCTTGTGCTCAGATTGTCTGAGTACAATAATCACTTGAATCGAGTGGGAGTTGATCTTCCAGATGAGATAGTGATGTTTCTCCAAAGTCATTGCCACCAAGCTGCTAGAGCTTCGTGATGAACTATAACATATCAGGGATAGATATGATGATCCTTGAAATATTCGCGATGTTTGACACCGCGAAAGTAGAAATCAAGAAGGAGCATCAATTGTTGATGGTTGGTGAAACCACTAGTTTCAAGAAGGGCAAGGGAACAAAGGGATACTTCACGAAATGGCAATTCAGTTGCTGCTCTAGTGAAGAAACCCAAGGTTGAACCCAAACCCGAGACTAAGTGCTTCTGTAATAAAGGGAACAGCCACTGGAGCAGAATTACCCTAGATACTTGGTAGATGAGAAGGCTGGCAAGGTCGATAGAAGTATATTGGATATACATAATGTTAATGTGTACATTACTAGTACTCCTAGTAGCACCAGGGTATTAAGATACCGGTTCGGTTGCTAAGTGTTAGTAACTCGAAATAAAAGCTACGGAATAAACGGAGACTAGCTAAAGGTGAGCTGACGATATGTGTTGGAAGTGTTTCCAAGTTTGATGTGATCAAACATCGCACGCTCCCTCTACCATCAAGATTAGTATTAAACCTAAATAAGTGCTCTTGCACCTAAAGGAATGGTTTATTGAATCTCGATCGTAGGGATACACATTTTCATGCCAAAAGATATAAGATAGTAATGATAGTACCACTTGCTTGTGACATTGCCATGTAAGTCATATTGGTATAAAACGCATGAAGAAGCTCCATGTTGATGGATCTTTGGACTCACTCGTTTTTGAAAAGTTTGAGACATGCGAACCATGTCTATTGGTGTATACGCATGAAGAAACTCCATGCAGATGGATCATTTGGACTCACTTGATTTTGAATCACTTGAAATATGCAAATCATACCACATAGGCAAGATGACTAAAAAGCCTCGGTTTCAGTAAAATGGAACAAGATAGCAACTTGTTGGAAGCAACACATTTTGATATGTGCAGTCCAATGAGTGCTGAGGCATGCAGTGAATATCGTTATGTTCTTACTTCACAGATGATTCGAGTAGATGTTGAGAATATTTACTTGATGAAACACAAGTCTGAATTATTGAATGGTTCAAGTAATTTCAGAGTGAAGTAGAAGATCATTGTGACAAGAGGATAAAATGTCTATGATATGATCATAGAGATGAATATTGGCACACAATTAAGACATTGTGGAAATTGTTTCGCAATTAATACCGCCTGGAACACCATAGTGTGATGGTGTGTCCGAACATCATAGTTGCACCCTATTGGATATGGTGTGTACCATGATGTCTCTTATGGAATTACCACTATTGTTCATGGGTTAGGTATTAGAGACAACCACATTCACTTTAAATAGGGCACCACGTAATTCCGTTGAGATGACACCGTATGAATTATGGTTTAGAGAAACCTAAGTTGTCGTTTCTTAAAGGTTTGGGGCTGCGACGCTTATGTGAAAAAGTTTCAGGATTGATAAGCTCGAACCCAAAGCGGATAAAATGCATCTTCATAGGACACCCAAAACAGTTGGGTATACCTCCTAATTCAGATCCGAAAGCAATATGGATTGTTTCTTGAATCGGGTCCTTTCTCGAGGAAAGGTTTCTCTCGAAAGAGTTGAGTGGGAGGATGGTGGAGACTTGATATGGTTATTGAACCATCACTTCAACCAGTGTGTATCAGGGCATAGGAAGTTGTTCATGTGGCACCTACACCAATTGAAGTAGAAGCTTATGATGGTGATCATGAAGTTTCGGATCAAGTCACTGCCGTACCTCATAGGACGACAAGGACGCGTACTACTTCAGAGTGGTACGGTAATCCTGTCTTGAAGGTCATGTTGCTAGACAACAATGAACCTACGAGCTATGGAGAAGCGATGGTGGGCCCAAATTCTGACAAATGGTTAAGAAACCATGAAATCCGAGATAGGATCCATGTATCAGAACAAAGCATGGACTTTGGTGGACTTGCCCAATGATCGGCAAGCCATTAAGATAAATGGATCTTTAAGAAAAAGACGGACATGGACGGTAATGTTACCGTCTATGAAGCTCAACTTGTGGCGAAGAGTTTTTTCACAAGTTCAAGGAGTTGACTACGGTGAGATTTTCTCACCCGTAGCGATGCTTAAGTCCATCGGAATCATGTTAGCATTAGCTGCATTTATGAAATCTGGCAGATGGATGTCAAAACGAGTTTCCTTGCCAGTCTTCGTAAGGAAAGGTTGTATGTGATACAATCAGAAAGTTTTTGTCGATCCTAAGGATGCTAAAAGATATGCTGGCTCCAGCGATCCTTCCATAGACTGGAGTAAGCATCTCGGAGTTGGAATGTATGCTTTGATGAGATGATCAAAGATTTTGGTGTATACAAAGTATATGAGAAACTTGTATTTCCAAAGAAGTGAGTGGGAGCACTATAGAATTTCTGATGAGTATATGTTGTTGACATATTGATGATCAGAAATGACATAGAATTTCTGGAAAGCATATAGGGTTATTTGAGAGTGTTTTTCAATGGAAAGCCTGGATTAAGCTACTTGAACATTGAGCATCAAGATCTATGAGGATGGATCAAAACGCTTAATGGTACTTTCAAATGAGCACATACCTTGACATGATCTTGAAGGTGTTCAAGATGGATCAGTCAAAGAAGAAGTTCTTGCCTGAGTTGTAAGGTACGAAGTTAAGACTTAAAGCTCGACCATGGCAGAATAGAGAGAAAGGACGAAGGTCGTCTCCTATGCTTAAGACATAGGCTCTACAGTATGCTATGTTGTGTACCGCACATGAAGTGTGCCTTGCCATGAGTTAGTCAAGGGGTACAAGAGTGATCCAAGAATGGATCACAGACAGCGGTCAAAGTTATCCTTAGTAACTAGTGGACTAAGGAATTTTCTCGATTATGGAGGTGGTAAAAGAGTTCGTCGTAAAGGTTACGTCGATGCAAGCTTAACACCTATCCGGATAGCTCTAAGTAGAGATACCGGATACGTATAATGGGGTAACAATTTAGAATAGCTCCAAGTGGAACAGTTATTTGGAATGGCTCCAAATAGAACGTGGTAGCTACATCTAGGAGATGACATAAAGATTTGTAAAGCACACACGGATCTGAAAGGTTCAGACCTGTTGACTATAACCTCTCTCACAAGCATAACATGATCAAACCCAGAACTCTTGGGTGTTAGTCACATGGGGATGTGACCTTGAGTGTTAATCACATATCGATGTGAACTGGATTATTGACTCTAGTGCAAGTGGGAGGCTGTTGGAAATATGCCCTAGAGGCAATAATAAAAGTGTTATTATTATATTTCTTTGTTCATGATAATAGTCTTTTATTCATGCTATAACTGTATTATCCGGAAATCATAATACACGTGAGAATACATAGACCACAACATGTCCCTATTGAGCCTCTAGTTGACTAGCTCGTTGTGATCAACAGATAGTCATGGTTTCCTGGCTATGGACATTGGATGTCGTTGATAACGGGATCACATCATTAGGAGAATGATGTGATGGACAAGACCCAATCCTAAGCCTAGCACAAAGATTGTGTAGTTCGTATGCTAAAGCTTTTCTAATGTCAAGTATCTTTTCCTTAGACCATGAGATTGTGCAACTCCCGGATACCGTAGGAATGCTTTGGGTGTACCAAACGTCACAACGTAACTGGGTAGCTATAAAGGTGCATTACAGGTATCTCCGAAAGTGTCTGTTGGGTTGGCACGAATCGAGACTGGGATTTGTCACTCCGTGTAAACGGAGAGGTATCTCTGGGCCCACTCGGTAGGACATCATCAGAATGTGCACAATGTGACCAAGGGGTTGATCACGGGATGATGTGTTACGGAACGAGTAAAGAGACTTGCCGGTAACGAGATTGAACAAGGTATCGGTATACCGACGGTCGAATCTCGGGCAAGTAAAATACCGCTAGACAAAGGGAATTGTATACGGGATCGATTGAGTCCTTGACATCGTGGTTCATCCGATGAGATCATCGTGGAACATGTGGGAACCAACATGGGTATCCAGATCCCACTGTTGGTTATTGACCGGAGAACGTCTCGGTCATGTCTACATGTCTCCCGAACCCGTAGGGTCTACACACTTAAGGTTCGGTGTCGCTAGGGTTATAAAGGAAGCTTGTATGTGGTTACCGAATGTTGTTCGGAGTCCCGGATGAGATCCCGGACGTCACGAGGAGTTCCGGAATGGTCCGGAGGTAAAGATTTATATATGGAAAGTTGTTGTTCGGGTTCCGGGAAAAGTT
Source organism: Triticum aestivum (assembly GCF_018294505.1). NCBI lineage: Eukaryota > Viridiplantae > Streptophyta > Magnoliopsida > Poales > Poaceae > Triticum > Triticum aestivum. The sequence goes on along the minus strand of NC_057801.1, from coordinate 482,596,897 downwards.
TGGGTTTTTTCGGTATTGTACCGGGAAGCTTCCAGAAGGTTCCGGAGGATTCCGGAGGGGTCCGGAGGTCCGGAAATTGTTCCACCACGTCCAATACAGTAGCATGGGCTGTAAGGGGGCGCCCTAGCCTTAATGGGCCAGGGGAACCAGCCCCCCAAGGCCCATGCGCATGGGAAAGGGGAAACCCTAAAGGGGGAGGCCTCCACTTGACTTGGGAGGCACTCCTTCCCCCTTGGCCGCCCCCCTTAGATGGGATCTAGGGCTGGCCGCACCCCTTGGGGTGGGAAACCCTAAAGGGGGCGCAGCCCCCCCCCTTCCCACTATATATAGTTGAGGTTTGGGGCTGCCATACACACGAGAACTTCTCCCTCTTGGCGCAGCCCTACCTCTCTCCCTACTCCTCATCTCCCGCGATGCTTGGCGAAGCCCTGCAGGATTGCCACGCTCCTCCATCACCACCATGCCGTTGTGCTGCTGCTGGATGGATTCTTCCTCAACCTCTCCCTCTCTCCTTGCTGGATCAAGGCATGGGAGACGTCACCGTGCTGTACGTGTGTTGAACGCGGAGGTGCCGTCCGTTCGGCACTAGGATCTCCGGTGATTTGGATCACGACGAGTACGACTCCTTCAACCCCGTTCTCTTGAACGCTTCCGCTTAGCGATCTACAAGGGTATGTAGATGCACTCTCCTTCCCCTCGTTGCTGGTTTCTCCATAGACAGATCTTGGTGACACGTAGGAAAATTTTGAATTTCTGCTATGTTCCCCAACAAAACTACCTATCGAAACTCTAATGGTGGTCGATGGCTTCTGATGGAATTCTTTGAAGATCTTCGGGTTTATTTCTCACCGTTTAGTCTATGTTAGGCAGGGTTGCCTACCTATAAGGGTAATACATCTTACCATTCTATGGTTATAGGCTTGTCGCAACGACACTCTACTAGAGTTTCAAGTCTCTCTGACTTACCAATCCACGTATGAAAGCATATAATAAGAGTCTCCGGTATGGGGGCCAATCCATCCCGTACTCAAATCATTACTTCATATGTAAACAGGTGAACCGCGTGTTCTAACACTCGGTCTTCCTCACTCCTCTTAAAGAGGTCTTCACCTGCAAACCTAGTAAAACGCTTTTGGGTGACGTTGTTCCTACACATGTCGTGTTATAACTTACATGCGAGAAATAGCAGAACTTTTGTGTGCCAGAGTTGCATTCTCCTTATAATAGATTCCTTATTAGATCCTTTAACCTCTCGTACAACCTCGAGTTCAAAATAGATTATTACAAGTGCTGCCATGCACATGGATTGGTATGGTCAAGCGTGTAAACCTAACTTTATTCCTTATTCCTTCGTAAGAAGTTTAGTCCAGCTGAAAACGTGTGATGTAGTCCTTGAACTCTTTAATCCTATGCTCCTTCACGGCAGCCATGAACTTCATGTCCATCAGCTCAGCATATACTTCCCGCAAATACTCTTGGGTATGACGGAGTCTGGCTTCAAGGATTTCCCCAATCTGACGTATGGCTTCCATGGCAGCTTCACGAACAGAGTCGAAGAAGGTGGTTCGAGGTACTCGGGAAATGAAAAAGTATTGCCCAGTAGTCTTTGGACAAACTCCTTTTTCACGGAAGAGGTGTGCTTTCACGTACCAAAGTTCCACTCCTTTTTCAATGAAAGGATAACCCTTGTAGATAGCATCTCCTTCAAGGTGAATACGTCCCATCATATCCTTCAAGATCTTTGGAAAATCATGGTCACTAGTCAAAGTCATGATCATTTCTGGGCCCTTGTGGAATGACTCGTAAAGGGTTGCCATCTACAGGTGAAAGGAAAGGTAGAGTTCAAAACAACAAGGTATGTATCTCCTTCGAAGAAATGTGGTTGTTTCCACAAGGAAACATTTAGTGGTTGGTTCATCCATGGTTTAAGGTTTTAGTCTAGGTGAGATAGAGCTTAGGAAGGAAAAGAGATGGACACACACACACACACACACACACACACACCACAATCAACAACCAACTCCTACCTCAATGTTCTTAGCGTTTATGACAAGCTCGTTTACTACGGTTTCGTCCTGAAGTCTTCAATCCTTCAGTTCTTGGAAGTCTTCAGTGTGTGACGTTTCACTCATATGAAGGTCTTCTGTTAATCCTCCGTAACTTACACCTCTCAAGGTTGAATAAATAGTACATACCTACGTGATTCGTATCCTAACAACGAAACATTTTAAATCACACAACTCCAAATGACAACAAAATTCAAATCAATGGCGAAGAACTCCAACAAAAATCCAAATTTCACTCAAACATTTCATTCACACAATTCCTATGGTACCCTCATCAACATGAGTTGGCACGGACGGGTACACTACTCGCACTCTTTCGTTTATTTCACAACTCTCTTGGTGGACATGTATATTATTTGAATCGTGTGGGATATTCCATGATAGTGGTAATCTTCAGCTTCTTCATTCCATCTTAGTATTGAGTGTCTTCGGTTCTTCTTCAACCTCTTGGATGTAAACTTCAGTGCTGAAGACGCCTTCGCTTAGCATCAATTCCATGAAGTAACCTTTAGTCTATTGAAATTCCATATCAGTGTCAAGGTCATTAGGGGATTGGTCATCTAAGTTTTTGAGAGTAAACGAGAGCTTAGTAAAGAAAATGAGAGGGTACGAGAATGCCTATCGATACTACTAAAAATATAAGTTTTTTTCTATCAAGGTCTTTCTATTTCTAAGCCATTTTCTAGGGTCACGTCCTACAGTCAATGTATGCTCTGGTACCATTTTATCATGACCCGGATTTGGTAAAATCCAAGTCTCTGTGCTTAATGTGCTATCCCTGGATCATAGCTAGCACACACAGTAACAAAAATGAACATCAGTAAAACATACATCATTTTACTACAACGGTACATCCAGAATTAAACAAATACAAACCATCAGCACAGCTTAATGCTAGCACATAATACAGCGGAATAATACATAGTTGCTAAGTTAAGACTCCATCAACGCCACTGGGCTTGTTGAGTGTAGACCATAACCCTATCGTCTCTTAATCTATTGAGATCTGCACATGACAGGTGCAGGTGAGTACATGGAATGTACTCGCAAGATGCAAAGGAAAGTTTAACAGAATATATATGCAGGATAGTATTGGTGGAGGTTTCCTTTGCATAAAGCCAATTTTCTCCTATACTAGTTTATTTAACTTTTTTTGAAACAAAAATAGTTTTTGTAGTATAAAAAGTAGGGGTGAGACACATGGATATACGCACCAGTGCTCATTCTCCAAATTTTGGTAAAACATAAATATGGTTGAAGTGAAACACATTCACTGTGCTCATTCCTAAACTTTCCCTTCCCTTAAAACAAACTTTTAGAAATGAGAGGGGAGATTCTTCTTCAGTCCAAGTCTTCAGTTGCTCAAATTTGCCCGTAACCAGGGGCATGGCTAATCGATTAGGTTAAACCCTCTGCAGAGGTCATACACGTTCCCCACATGACACAACCAACCCCGTTTATCATGACACACTTGGGTGTACGACTAGGAGGAGATTGTGACAAAGCCTTTTCGTAACAGCCCCCTATACCGCCAAGCCGCCCGCAACTTCGGCACGAAGGCCTCTCTCCGATGGCGGTCCTGGGGTAGGGTTTCCCGTTAGTACTAAGCTAAGCCAGAGCCCATAGTAGCATGTGGTTGTACTGGAAGCTACATCAAACTGTTCTTGGAAGATCTCATTCCCCTGGACGGCAGTCCCCACCAAAAACCTGTGTGCAAGACCCCAGTCGGGCGCATTCAGTGCAAGACCCCGATGGGCGCAATCACTTGTAGACGCTCCCGTCAATACCATTCCGCCCAAGGAGTAGAAGTAAAATAATATATAGTTTTGTTTTTCAAAAGTTTTCACAAAACGTTGCCCAAAAGAAGGCAAGTTTTATTTGTTTAAAACTTGTTTGATTTTCAACCCACCCATTTGTGCAAGCGGGGCCAAGCATGGTAGTAAGTCTTGAATCTTTGGCTGTAGCTAGTAATAATATTTTGCAATTATTTTTAAATCATACATAAAATTTAAATACAAAGAGATATGCATAATATAAAAATATAGGTTGAAGTATGATCAATTTACAACTTGCCTGATTCTTGAAGTTGATTCTCTATTCGTTATCGTCTCCTCTTTACTTTAGGTTATATCTAGCGATGAAAGAAAATACTTCAACACACAACAATTCAAATAAAGATCCAAATAAAATATTCAAATCAACAATATGAATACATTTGTAGGATAATTATCATGACGTGGTTATGGTTTGAGATAGAATCAAGTTTGGTCTTGAACGAGACATGATATAGTCATATCCTAGGGTTGGATCAAATGATACTAAGTGAAGATCTTGATTTGATATAGAAGATGGGTTGTGAGACAAGTTCTTACAACAAATTCTATCATGAGATTATTCATATTTGACTTGGGTTAAATAAAACTGGCATGGCATAAGTTTCGAGATAAAATGATTAAATCTTTAATCTTGTAACTTCAAAGTTTTGTGGTGATATCGAATGACCAAAGAGGTCTCATCTATCTAAGGATTTCTACTGAAGAATCAAATTCAATCTAATAAAGTTATTAAATTATGATTAAAGAAAGTTAAATTAAGGTGATGATGCTAAAACAGTGACTACACATCATTGCAAAATTAATCTATGAGTTCTAACAGAAGGGTGAGGTCCTAAGTTTTAACTTTAATATATAAAACATTTTTATATGATTTATAGAATAAAAGATATAGCAAAATTACTCAAATTACCATTTAAATCAAAACTAAATTTTAAATGTCCCAAAAGTGAGATTTTACAATTTCACAAAAAAGTAGAGGTTTCAGCGAATCCGGGAATATCTTATTTGTCGAAATCGGACATACGGTTTGGGAGATACGAATTTCCGAAATTTGGATATTTTTCTGAAAAAAGAATCACGGGATTTAGAGAGAGCTCACCGGAGTTGGTCGCCGGAGTTGGGGAAGAAGGTCGCCGGAGTTGTGGAAGAAGCTCCCTGACGTCAAGTAGAAGGAGGACGGCGAAGAGGTCGACTAGGGAAGTCCGGTGGGCAACGTCCCGGGCTCGGCCTCGTCCTGTAGCGGCGTGGAACGGCCGCCGGAGTTTCCGAACTCCGACGAGCAATTGATCGGGATGGGGAAGGAGATAGCTCCCGAAAGGAGAGGGCTTCGGACGTGGGCTGAGAGGTGCTGGCGGGGTGCTTTTTATAGGGCTCGGGGAGGTCAGAATTCGAGCAGAAGATGGAGTTCAATGGTGGCTGTTCCACTGCCTCGTAATGGCCACTATGGGAGTCTCCAAGGCGCACTGAGGGATGGGAGGGGTCGAGAGAGGCGAGGGGGTTCCGCTCAGGAGGTCAGTGGGTGCGGGGAATGGGAGATGACGGGAGGAAGAGGTACAGGCATCCATGGAGTTCTAGTTCTGTACGTGTACGTGATGGTGAGGTGGAAGAAGACCGAGCGGGAATTGGGCCAGGTAGGTCGGCCCATGTGGAAGAAAGACAAACACAGAAATGTGTGAGGAAGAGATGGGTCAAGCCCAATAGCCTAGGATTAGGACACGTTTAGTATTATTTATTGATTTCTAAAAAGTTCAGGAATGCTAGAGGAAAATGTCAATAAGAAATGTTGACTACTACAGAACCATTATTTGGAGCTTAATAAAAATACTCACAACAACAATATATTTTGTTGTACATAAACAATGTGTTTATGGCCTTTTCAAGTTTATACATATTTTTTTAGGGTTTATAAATACCAAATTGATAAACAGGCTGCATTTTAATATTTCCAATAATATTTCAGAGAAGTCATATTATCTCCACTCATTAATAATATTTGTTTATCGGAAATATTTAAACGAATTCAAAATCTTCAATTAAATTCTAAAATGAAACTCCAAAATTAAAAGAACTCCAAATTTCTAATAACTCGTTTATGAAATATATATCCACCATATTTGAGAAAGTCATTTTATTCTCACTCCATAAATCTAAAGGTGGTCCAGAATATTTCATAGGAGTCCAAAACAAAGAAATCCAATTTGATTGGGTTTTTTTACATGTCTCAAAAGTTTTTTTTTGACAAACACAACAAATCACTCAATCATATCATATTATTAACATTCCAAAATTTGGAAATTTTTGGGATGTTACTGTGACGCCCTCGATTCAATCGTACACTAATCATACACGCAAATGTGTACGATCAAGATCAAGGACTCACAGGAAGATATCACAACACAACTCTAGACACAAATTAAAATAATACAAGCTTTATATTACAAGCCAGGGGCCTTGAGGGCTCGAATACATAAGCTCGAAAACACAAGCGGAAGCAACAATATCTGAGTACAGACATAAGTTAGACAAGTTTGCCTTAAGAAGGCTAGCACAAAAGCAACATCGATCGAAAAGGCAAGGCCTCCTGCCTGGGAGCCTCCTAACTACTCCTGGTCATCGGCGGCCTCCACGTAGTAGTAAGCATCGGCGGTGGCATCTGGCTTCTGGGCTCCGTCATCTGGTTGCATCAGCCGGAAAGAAGAAGAAAGGGGGAAAAGGGGGAGCAAAGCAACCATGAGTACTCATCCAAAGTACTCGCAAGCAAGGATCTACACTACATATGCAACATTATCAAAGGAAGGCTGTATATGTGGACTGGGCTGCAGAAATGCCAGAATAGAGAGAAGGCCTAGTCCTATCGAAGACTAGCATCTTCTGGAAACCACCATCTTGCAGCAAACAGGAGGGAGTAGAGTAGCATAAAGTAAAGTAGTAGTAGTGTTATCAACCTCGGCCAGAGATCCTTTCTCGACTCCCTGCGAGAAAGAAATCCCAGAGCCGTACTATCCATTTCTCATCACAATCCAATTCTCATCACAAGTATCCAGTTCTAGTTGTATCAATCGGGATACAACTCCAAGTGTCCGTTACCGTAGGACAGGCTATGCATAGATTAGTTCTTCCCTGCAGGGGTGCACCAACTTACCCACCACGCTTGATTAACTCCGGCCGGACACACTTTCCTGGGTCATGCCCGGCCTCGGCCAAACAATACGCCGCAACCCGACCTAGGCTTAACAGAGAGGTCAGCACGCCGGACCAAACCTATGCCCCCAGGGGTCATGGGCCATCTCCCCGGAAACTCCTGCACGTTGCGTACGCGGCCGGTGAGCAGACCTAGCTACCTCCTTCAACAAGGCAGGCGCTTACGCAGTCCAACCCGGCGCGCGCCACTCAGTCGCTGACGTCTATTAAGCTTCAGCTGATGTATACGACGCAGAACGCCCATACTATGCCCACGTGATGGTTAGTGCTATCAGGCCAGAGGCCCCTCGGATCAAATATCCAAATCGTAGTGGATTAGGAACGCGCGGTAACAAGCAGAGACTCACGAAAGATGTGACCCCGTTGCCCCGTCTCGAGGACTTGCGGCAAGGGCTAGGAATGCCCGACCACGCCTCGTAATTATCTCGCGGGCACCCTCCAGGTCAACCCGACTCCACATCACTCGCAATTAAGCTCGCGCGGGTACCCCTCAGGGTCGACCCGTCTTTCCAAGTAACAGTGGTAAAGTCCAAGTATCCGTGTGTCCAAACATTAAGGGGAAAACCCGAGGAATCACCCCCGGTGAATTCCACTCGATGTAATCATCAAGGTGAACGTAAGAGGAATCACCCCCGAGGTTCACACTTGAGGGGTTGCACGACAGAGTCGTATCGGAAGTGGTTAAAGAGGAAATCACCCTCGATGACCACGACCGAATAGCTACACTACAGGGTTAACATCAGAAGTGTTGTAGAGGTCTCACCCTCGGCACTCGATAGTATCCCAGTAGTGTCGAGCAACTAAGGGGAAAGTGATGTGCGGTGCCGGGGCCTGGTCTTCGATCCCGTTGATCGGGTCTTCAATGATGAAGCAGGGGCAACAAGGACAAGGTGGGGGTCACTGATGGATCACTAACCAACCTATACTAAGCAGTTTAGGATAAGCCGGTAAGGTAACAATAAGCAGGTTACAAAAGAAGGCTATGCATCAGAATAGGAGCAAACAATAACAATAGCAAAATCTAATGCAAGCATGAGAGAATGGAATGGGCGATATCGGGATGATCAAAGGGGGGGGCTTGCCTGGTTGATCTGGCAAGGAGGGGTCGTTGTCGACGACGTAGTCGATCACCGGGGCATCAGCGGCCTCGGGGTCTACCGGAGAGAAGAGGGGGAAGAAACAGTAAATACATAGCAAACAGAGGTAACACTAAGCATGACATGACGATACGTAGCGCTAAGCGTGCTCTAACGCGGTCCTAGACGTTATAGGTGAAGGGGGAATTCAACCGGGAAGGTGTTCCCGGTTCCGGACCTGTGTCAGACAGATGACCGGAGGGGGAAAGTTCCATGTTCAGCATGCTAGGGGCATGTGACAGATGAACGGACCGCATATTCGGATTCGTTGGATTTTTCTGAGCAACTTTCATATAGAAAACATTTTCATCCGAGTTACGGTTTATTTTCTATGATTATTCAAAGATTAAAGCATTTTCTGGAATTGTTTAAAATAATAGAAAAGATAAAATGACGTCAGCATGACGTGCTGATGACGTCAGCAGTCGACAGACTGGCTGACCAGGTCAAACTGACCCGTGGGGCCCACATGTCAGCCTCGGTTAACTATAACAGTAAATTAAACTAATCCAGAGGTTAATTAGCTACTGGGCCCCACATGTCAGTGAAAGATTAGATTACTAATTACTTTTATTTAAAAAAACATTTAGTTAACCTAATTATACGGTGGGGCCTGCATGTCAATGGCACTGGGCTGCCCAGTCAGCCGTTGACTGGGTCAACCCAGTCAACGGGGCCACCAGGGTCCACTAGCAGCGACCCAGGGATGGGGCCCGCCCAGCCACGTCAGCGGATGGCGCCGGAGCGACGCCGGCGAGGTAAAACGCGGCGGCGCGGCTCGGGAGGTGGTCGGAAATCACGAACAGGGCACCGTTCGTCGAGTTTTCAGGCGCGTTCAAAAGATATGGCTGCGCCACGTCCAACGGTGGTGGTTGTGGCGGTGGGTTGACCGGAATCGAGCGTGGCGAGCTCATCGGCGGACGGCCGGAGTCGGGCGCGAGAGGAAACGGCGATGCAGTGCGCTAGCGAGCAAACTGAGAGGCCGAACGAGACATACGTGAAGCGGCGAGTGCAACGGGCGCTGGCCCGTGACCATTTGGCCACCGAAGGCACGCCGGCGACGAGCGCAGGCGACGGCGACGTGCGGGTGAGCATGGAAACAACGACCCCGAGCACGGAGAGCAGCGGCAGGTGGCGCGTTTGAATCCTACGGCTACGGCGAGCACGACTGCGAGCTCAGCCGAGCTCGACAGCGTCTGTGGCGATAGCAGCAGCAACATCGGCGGAGCTCCGTTCGGGTAAACATGGCGCGGCGGCTACGGGCAGCGACAGGTAGCGCAAAGAGGACGGGAAGGAAGGTGTGGAGCTCACCGAGCGGTCACGAAAGACCCTTGGTGGTTTAGGAGCAGCAGAGCTCGCCGGGGTGGAAGGGGATCGCCGGCGGCCCGAGGAAGACGTCGACGTGTTCGGCGACGCAAAGCTCCTCGGCTCCCTCCAGCGGCTCCAGAGGACGCAGAAGTCCACGGCGATGCTGAAGAGCACGGCCAGGCCGCGTCGAAGGCACGGTGACCGCGGAGATGACAAAGATGCGGCGACGGTGGCGCCCGGAGGTGGATGGGGAACGAAGGGGAGAGGCAACGAGCAGGCGGAGAGGGCGAGGGGAATCTAGGAGTGGGTGGAGGTAGGTGGGGGAGGTCTCGAGGAGCCGGAGGGGAAGGCTCTTATCCACCCGCGGCGTTGCCGGCGAGGTGGTCGGGCGGCGACGAGCCCCTGTAGCGGTGCGCACCGGGGGAGCAGGAGGGAGGGGAGAGCGATCGGGAAGGGGGCATGGGCCGGCCTAGCTAGGCCAGCTAGCGCGGGTGGGCCGAAGCCCAAGTGGGGCAGGGGCTTTCTCTCCCCTCTGCTTTTTCCTTTTCTCCTTTTCTTTTCTCTTTTTTTGCAGCCTTTGCATTTGCCTTTAGCCACTATTGACTTTGCAAAATTATGCCACTGGCCAAAACAATTTCAAATAATTATTGATCACTGCCAAAAAAAGATTGTGAGGCTTTAGAAATAGTTTGCCATTTTTATAAATTAAAAAGGCATTTAATTTATTTCTTAGGTCACTGTTTTAAGTAGCTTAGGCCACTTAAACCTTTTGCAAAAAAATGTTGGTTCACCACCAATATTAGTTGTGGATTATTCTGCACATGATGAACATTTTTGTTTTCATGTCTGAGCATTTTGAATTTCACACAAAATTTGAATTTGAATTCAACTGTAATGTGAAAGAACATGAGACAATAATGATCAGGCACATGTTTAGCAAAAAGATTAACTTAACCCCAGGGGTTACTGTATCATCAATACACCGGGGTGTTACAACTCTCCTCCTCTAAAAGAAATTCTCGTCCCGAGAATTAAGAGGTAGAATGGAACAGGTCGGGGTATTCAGCCCGGAGGTTATCTTCGCGTTCCCATGTGGCTTCCTCTTTAGTATGATTCGACCATTGCACCTTGAGGAACTTGGTAATCTTCTGGCGGGTTCGACGTTCAGCTTCTTCAAGAATGCAGATCGGATGCTCTTTGTAAGTGAGATCATCTTGAACTTCAATCAATTCCGGATCCACTTCACGTTCCGGATCCTTGAAGCATCGACGAAGTTGCGACACATGGAAGACGTCATGAATGTGAGAGAACTGAGGTGGCAACTCCAGTTGATAAGCCACCAGTCCACGACGGGCGAGAATACGGAAGGGACCAATGTAGCGAGGAGCTAACTTTCCCTTGACTCCGAACCGATGAGTGCCTCTCAAAGGAGTGACACGCAGATAAGCTTGTTCACCAGGTTGATAAGTTGAACCCCAGTGTTTCCGGTCATAGTTGCTCTTCTGGCGGGATTGGGCCGCCTTGAGATTATCCCGGACAATGCGAACCTGCTCTTCAGCTTGTTGAATAATGTCCGGACCAATGAGTGCTCGTTCCCCAGTTTCTGACCAATTCAGAGGGGTTCGGCACTTACGTCCATAAAGCACTTCAAAGGGTGCCATCTTCAAGCTGGCTTGATAGCTGTTGTTATAAGAGAACTCCGCATAAGGGAGAGACTCTTCCCACTTCTTGCTGAAAGAAATAACACAAGCTCGAAGCATGTCTTCAAGAATTTGATTGACTCGCTCGACTTGGCCTTGGGATTGGGGATGATAAGCAGTGCTCCAGGTAATATGAGTTCCCATTGCCTCTTGGAAACTATCCCAGAACTTAGAAGTGAAAATACTGCCGCGGTCTGAACTGATCTCCTTCGGAATGCCGTGGAGTGACACAATTCGGGAGATATACAAGGTTGCCAATTGACTAGCAGTGATAGTCTCCTTGACTGGCAGAAAGTGAGCAACCTTCGAGAATTGGTCGATGACGACAAAGATAGCATCGTTACCTTTCTGAGACTTGGGAAGGCCAGTGACGAAGTCCATTTGAATCTTATCCCACTTCCATTCAGGAATCGGAAGCGGTTGCAGAAGTCCAGCCGGTTTTTGATGTTCTGCTTTGACGCGACGACAAACGTCACATTCTTCAATATATCGAGCAATGTCTCGCTTCATATTAGACCACTAGTACTTCTGACGGATGTCTAGATACATCTTGGTACTTCCCGGATGAATAGAGAGAGGGGTGTCATGCGCTTCTTTCATCACCTTCTCTGTCATAAGCTCGAACCGGGGTACGACAATGCGATCTCTGAAGTATAAGGTTCCATCTTCACCAAGTGAGAAATCTCTGGATTTCTCTAAGGCAAGATCCTTTTTCATCAGATCAACATGAGCATCTTTGGCTTGAGCAGACTTGATTGCTTTTAGAAGAGTTGGTTCCAAAACAAGGTTATTTAGAGAACCCTGTGGAACTAGTTGAAGGTTCAGCTTGCATAGCTCTTCATAAAGGCGGGGTTGAGCTTTGTAGACCTGGTGATTATTGCAATAAGACTTTCGGCTTAGGGCATCGGCCATTACATTAGCCTTGCCAGGTGTATAAGATATACCGCAGTTGTAGTCAGCAATAGCTTCCATCCATCGCTGCTGATGGAGGTTCAGATCTGGCTGAGTAAACAGGTATTTCAGACTCTGATGATCGGTGAAGATCTCACAACGATTACCGAGAAGGTATTGTCGCCATAGTTTCAGTGCAAAGATAACCGCAGCAAGCTCGAGGTCATGAACTGGGTAGTTCTCTTCGTGAGGACGCACTTGACGGGAGGCATAGGCAATCACTCTGCGCTCTTGCATTAGGACGCAGCCTAATCCTTGACGTGAAGCGTCGCAATAGATGACAAAGTCCTTGCGAGAATCAGGGGGAGCAAGCACTGGGGCAGAAGTCAGTTTGTCCTTGAGTGCCTGGAAACTTTCCTGACATTTGTCTGTCCAATCGAACTTAACGCCTTTGTGAAGCAGATTAGTCAGTGGCTTGGCGATCTTGGAGAAGTTCTCGACAAAGCGGCGACAATAGCTGGCCAGTCCGAGAAAGCTTCTGACTTGCTTGACAGTCTTCGGAGGGGTCCAGTCAAGAATAGCCTGAACGCGCTCTGGGTTGACGGCAATACCATCCTTGGAGATAACATGACCAAGGTAGGTGACTTCGGGTAACCAGAATTCACACTTGGAATACTTGGCATAAAGTTGATGCTCTCGAAGCTTCTCCAGAACAAGACGAAGATGTTCAGCATGTTCTTCTTTATTCTTCGAATATACCAGTATATCATCCAGATAGACTACGACGAACTTGTCGAGGTAATCCATGAATATATAGTTCATCAGACGAGAGAATGTAGCTGGAGCATTGGTTAAACCGAATGACATGACGGTGTACTCGTAAGAACCATAACGAGTCACAAATGCGGTCTTTGGAATATCCTCTTCACGAACACGGATCTGGTGGTAACCCAACCTCAAGTCGAGTTTAGAGAATATCGATGAACCAGCCAGTTGATCATACAGATCATTGATCCGAGGAAGGGGATATTTGTTTTGAATTGTAGCTTGGTTGATAGGACGATAGTCTTGGACCAAACGGTTCGTACCGTCCTTCTTCTTGACGAAGAGAGAAGGTGCTCCCCAAGCAGAGGAACTTGGACGAATGAAACCCTTGTGAAGAGATTTGTCGATTTCCTCCTTAAGCTCAAGGAGTTCATGAGGTGGCATCTTGTAGGGTCGTTTTGCAATAGGAACGGTGCCTGGTCTTCAAGTCGATGACGAACTCGACAGCCCGGGCAGGGGGTATTCCTGGAAGTTCTTCTGGAAATACGTCTTGGAAGTCGCGAACGACTGGAATCTTTTCAATTCCCTCAAGAGGTGCCGCGTTCAACGCATTCAAAGCATAAAGTCGTGCTTCAGCATTTTGAACAAGCTGAGCATGGTAGGTTACAATCTCATCTGAAGGATGTAGGAGGTGAACGACCTTGGTAGCGCAAACGATAGAGGCAGTATGCGCTTTCAACCATTCCATTCCCAGAATGAGGTCAATATTGGAAGACTCCAGAATAATGGGAGAAACAAGGAATTCCAACCCTTCAATTTCAACAGGAACGTCGCGACCAATCATGGTAGTTTGACATCGGCCCGCAGGGGTGCGTACCACTATCGGAGTGTTCATGGGCTCGCATCGAATGCCATGTGCGTAAGCAAAATTTTCTGACATGAATGAATGTGATGCTCCTGAATCAAACAAAACAGAAGCTGGTACTGAATTAACAAGGAGAGTACCCATCACAGTGGCAGGCTGGTCTTGAGCTTCATTCAGATCAACATGATTAGCCTGACCACGACCATAAGGTCTGGCATTGTTGTTATGGGGCTGATTGTTACGGTCAGTTGAAGACAGAGCCAGCTGATTCTGATTCTGAGGGCATTTCCTGGAGCGGTGACCTGGAAGGCCACACTTGAAGCACAGACCATCATTGGGATTGGGAGCAGAAGCTTGGGGTGGTACAGCCCGAAGGGGCTGCCTCTGCGGTTGAGGAGGCAGACGAGGTGCAACATAGGACTGTCTTGGTGCAGGTGCAGTTGGACGATACATGCTGTGGGGAATCCATATCCGACGCTTCTGCGCTGACGGGCCCGAAGATGGGCCAGCGTCACGGCTATGCCTGAGGGATCCCTGGTGTTCCTGAAGACCAGTCTCAACCTGAATAGCCTTGTTCACCAAGGTGGCGAAGTCGGCAAAGTCATGAACGAGCAATGCTAGCTTGATATCAGGGTGAAGTCCATCACGAAACTTCTCTTGCTTACGAGCATCAGTTGCAATGTCTTCTTCAGCATAACGTGACAAGTCCAGAAATTCCCGTTGATAAGCATCTACAGTCTTGTTGCCTTGGGTGAGGTTGCGGAACTCTCGCTTCTTCCTGTCCATGGTTCCCTGAGGAATGAAACGGGCACGGAAGGCAGCTTGGAAATCCGGCCAAGTAATGACCGTTCCAGCAGGTAGGGTACGCCTGTGGCTGTCCCACCATTGAGCAGCAGGACCCTTCAGAAAGAAAGATGCGAAGGTGACATAGCTGGCAGGGGCAACACTAGCAGACTCCATTTCATATGTGATGTCGCGGAGCCAGTCATCAGCATCAAGGGGTTGAGTTGAGCTGCGGTAGATAGTTGGGTTGAGGCGCATGAAGTCCTGCAGAGTTACTCGGGTTGGATGTTGATTCATGTTCGGACGAGGAAACTGAGCCATCATTCCTTCCATGAACTGGCGAGTTAACTCAAACTGTTGCCTCATTCCAGTAAAGAATTCAGGCGGTGGTGGGTCGTTGGCACCACAGCCACGACCAGCGGGTCTAACCATCCTGCTAACATGTAACAGGGGTAGTTCAGCATTGAGCATTTGCAAAGATAAGGATCATTCATGATGAAAACATGCATAATGAAGGAGGTACGATGGATTCCACTCCGTAGTCAACACGACAGGGTGTGCACTACTCAAAATGCTATTCTAAGGAATAACTATGGCTTCATCCAACTTCGGGGTGAATGTGGTCACGGGATCCTAATGTTAGTAAATTCGTTTAACCCGAGTAGAAGAGAGTTCAGAGTCCCAGAGTATAGACGAGGAGTAAAAGATGCTAATACCACCCAATGGCGACGTGGGCCCGTAAGCCACACAGCCAATGTTAGTGAAAGTTTTCAGTGACTAGACTCAACTTCGGCCAAGGAGTTGGAAAGGGGGCTACCTACAGGCAGTCGGCTCTGATACCAACTTGTGACGCCCTCGATTCAATCGTACACTAATCATAGACGCAAATGTGTACGATCAAGATCAAGGACTCACGGGAAGATATCACAACACAACTCTAGACACAAATTAAAATAATACAAGCTTTATATTACAAGCCAGGGGCCTCGAGGGCTCGAATACATAAGCTCGAAAACACAAGAGTCAGCGAAAGCAACAATATCTGAGTACAGACATAAGTTAGACAAGTTTGCCTTAAGAAGGCTAGCACAAAAGCAACATCGATCGAAAAGGCAAGGCCTCCTGCCTTGGAGCCTCCTAACTACTCCTGGTCATCGGCGGCCTCCACATAGTAGTAAGCATCGGCGGTGGCATCTGGCTCCTGGGCTCCGTCATCTGGTTGCATCAGCCGGAAAGAAGAAGAAAGGGGGAAAAGGGGGAGCAAAGCAACCGTGAGTACTCATCCAAAGTACTCGCAAGCAAGGATCTACACTACATATGCAACATTATCAAAGGAAGGTTGTATATGTGGACTGGGCTACAGAAATGCCAGAATAGAGAGAAAGCCTAGTCCTATCAAAGACTAGCATCTTTTGGAAACCACCATCTTGCAGCAACAGGAGGGAGTAGAGTAGCATAAAGTAAAGTAGTAGTAGTGTTATGAACCTCGGTCGGAGATCCTTTCTCGACTCCCTGCGAGAAAGCAATCCCAAAGCCATACTATCCAGTTACCATCACAATCCATTACTCATCACAAGTATCCAGTTCTAGTTGTATCGATCGGGATACAACTCCAAGTGTCCGTTACCGTAGGACAGGCTATGCATAGATTAGTTCTTCCCTGCAGGGGTGCACCAACTTACCCACCACGCTTGATTAACTCCGGCCGGACACACTTTCCTGGGTCATGCCCGGCCTCGGCCAAACAATACGCCGCAACCCGACCTAGACTTAACAGAGAGGTCAGCACGCCGGACTAAACCTATGCCCCCAGGGGTCATGGGCCATCTCCCTGGAAACTCCTGCACGTTGCGTACGCGGCCGGTGAGCAGACCTAGCTACCTCCTTCAACAAGGCAGGCGCTTACGCAGTCCAACCCGGCGCGTGCCACTCAGTCGCTGACGTCTATTAAGCTTTGGCTGATGTATACGACGCAGAACGCCCATACTATGCCCACGTGATGGTTAGTGCTATCAGGCCAGAGGCCCCTCGGATCAAATATCCAAATCGTAGTGGATTAGGAACGCGCGGTAACAAGCAGAGACTCACGAAAGATGTGACCCCGTTGCCCCGTCTCGAGGACTTGTGGCAAGGGCTAGGAATGCCCGACCACGCCTCGTAATTATCTCGCGGGCACCCTCCAGGTCAACCCGACTCCACATCACTCGCAATTAAGCTCGCGCGGGTACCCCTCAGGGTCGACCCGTCTTTCCAAGTAACAGTGGTAAAGTCCAAGTATCCGTGTGTCCAAACATTAAGGGGAAAACCCGAGGAATCACCCCCGGTGAATTCCACTCGATGTAATCATCAAGGTGAACGTAAGAGGAATCACCCCCGAGGTTCACACTTGAGGGGTTGCACGACAGAGTCGTATCGGAAGTGGTTAAAGAGGAAATCACCCTCGATGACCACGACCGAATAGCTACACTACAGGGTTAACATCAGAAGTGTTGTAGAGGTCTCACCCTCGGCACTCGATAGTATCCCAGTAGTGTCGAGCAACTAAGGGGAAAGTGATGTGCGGTGCCGGGGCCTGGTCTTCGATCCCGTTGATCGGGTCTTCAATGATGAAGCAGGGGCAACAAGGACAAGGTGGGGGTCACTGATGGATCACTAACCAACCTATACTAAGCAGTTTAGGATAAGCCGGTAAGGTAACAATAAGCAGGTTACAAAAGAAGGCTATGCATCAGAATAGGAGCAAACAATAACAATAGCAAAATCTAATGCCAGCATGAGAGAATGGAATGGGCGATATCGGGATGATCAAAGGGGGGTCTTGCCTGGTTGATCTGGCAAGGAGGGGTCGTTGTCGACGACGTAGTCGATCACCGGGGCATCAGCGGCCTCGGGGTCTACCGGAGAGAAGAGGGGGAAGAAACAGTGAATACATAGCAAACAGAGGTAACACAAAGCATGACATGACGATACGTAGCGCTAACTGTGCTCTAACGCGATCCTAGACGTTATAGGTGAAGGGGGAATTCAACCAGGAAGGTGTTCCCGGTTCCGGACCTGTGTCAGACAGATGGCCGGAGGGGGAAAGTTCCATGTTCAGCATGCTAGGGGCATGTGACAGATGAACGGACCGCATATTCAGATTCGCTGGATTTTTCTGAGCAACTTTCATATAGAAAACATTTTCATCCGAGTTACGGTTTATTTTCTATGATTATTCAAAGATTAAAGCATTTTTTGGAATTGTTTAAAATAATAGAAAAGATAAAATGACGTCAGCATGACGTGCTGATGACGTCAGCAGTCGACAGACTGGCTGACCAGGTCAAACTGACCCGTGGGGCCCACATGTCAGCCTCAGTTAACTATAACAGTAAATTAAACTAATCCAGAGGTTAATTAGCTACTGGGCCCCACATGTCAGTGAAAGATTAGATTACTAATTACTTTTATTTTAAAAAACATTTAGTTAACCTAATTATACGGTGGGGCCTGCATGTCAATGGCACTGGGCTGCCCAGTCAGCCGTTGACTGGGTCAACCCAGTCAACGGGGCCACCAGGGTCCACTAGCAGCGAGCCAGGGATGGGGCCCGCCCAGCCACGTCGGCGGATGGCGCCGGAGCGACGCCGGCGAGGTAAAACGCGGCGGCGCGGCTCGGGAGGTGGTCAGAAATCACGAACAGGGCACCGTTCGTCGAGTTTTCAGGCGCGTTCAAAAGATATGGCTGCGCCACGTCCAACGGTGGTGGTTGTGGCGGTGGGGTTGACCGGAATCGAGCGCGGCGAGCTCATCGGCGGACGGCCGGAGTCGGGCGCGAGAGGAAACGGCGATGCAGGGCATTAGCGAGCAAACTGAGAGGCCGGACGTGACATACGTGAAGCGGCGAGTGCAACGGGCGCTGGCCCGTGACCATTTGGCCACCGAAGGCACGCCGACGACGAGCGCAGGCGACGGCGACGTGCGGGTGAGCATGGAAACAACGACCCCGAGCACGGAGAGCAGCGACAGGTGGCGCGTTTGAATCCTACGGCTACGGCGAGCACGACAGCGAGCTCAGCCGAGCTCGATAGCGTCTGTGGCGATAGCAGCAGCAACATCGGCGGAGCTCTGTTCGGGTAAACATGGCGCGGCGGCTACGGGCAGCGACAGGTAGCGCAAAGAGGACGGGAAGGAAGGTGTGGAGCTCACCGAGCGGTCACGAAAGACCCTTGGTGGTTTAGGAGCAGCAGAGCTCGCCGGGGTGGAAGGGGATCGCCGGCGGCCCGAGGAAGACGTCGACGTGTTCGGCGACGCAAAGCTCCTCGGCTCCCTCCAGCGGCTCTAGAGGACGCAGAAGTCCACGGCGATGCTGAAGAGCACGGCCAGGCCGCGTCGAAGGCACGGTGACCGCGGAGATGACAAAGATGCGGCGACGGTGGCGCCCGGAGGTGGATGGGGAACGAAGGGGAGAGGCAACGAGCAGGCGGAGAGGGCGAGGGGAATCTAGGAGTGGGTGGAGGTAGGTGGGGGAGGTCTCGAGGAGCCGGAGGGGAAGGCTCTTATCCACCCGCGGCGTTGCCGGCGAGGTGGTCGGGCGGCGACGAGCCCCTGTAGCGGTGCGCACCGGGGGAACAGGAGGGAGGGGAGAGCGACCGGGAAGGGGGCATGGGCCGGCCTAGCTAGGCCAGCTAGCGCGGGTGGGCCGAAGCCCAAGTGGGGCAGGGGCTTTCTCTCCCCTCTGCTTTTTCCTTTTCTCCTTTTCTTTTCTCTTTTTTTTGCAGCCTTTGCATTTGCCTTTAGCCACTATTGACTTTGCAAAATTATGCCACTGGCCAAAACAATTTCAAATAATTATTGATCACTGCCAAAAAAAGATTGTGAGGCTTTAGAAATAGTTTGCCATTTTTATAAATTAAAAAGGCATTTAATTTATTTCTTAGGTCACTGTTTTAAGTAGCTTAGGACACTTAAACCTTTTGCAAAAAATGTTGGTTCACCACCAATATTAGTTGTGGATTATTCTGCACATGATGAACATTTTTGTTTTCATGTCTGAGCA
The DNA here is from genome assembly GCF_018294505.1 of Triticum aestivum. NCBI lineage: Eukaryota > Viridiplantae > Streptophyta > Magnoliopsida > Poales > Poaceae > Triticum > Triticum aestivum. The sequence continues at coordinate 482,577,309 of NC_057801.1, read as the reverse complement.
TTTTGAATTTCACACAAAATTTGAATTTGAATTCAACTGTAATGTGAAAGAACATGAGACAATAATGATCAGGCACATGTTTAGCCAAAAGATTAACTTAACCCTAGGGGTTACTGTAGCATCAATACACCGGGGTGTTACAGTTACAAACTACCACCCTTAAAAGAAATCTCGTCCTCGAGGTTTGCAGAGGCTAGCAAGAAATAGGTTAGGGTTTGGGTTCCTTGGGTTACTTCCCCGAGGTTTGGTCATATCATATACAGGTTTGCGGTTTATCCTTTTTCCTCCTGTCTTGAGAGAATGCCTTCTATTAATTCAATTATGTGTATTCCAGTTCTTCGGCATACCTAAGTCTAAGACTTCTGGCACCATTTATGGAGTCTCTGTTGATTTGTCGTATGACCCAATTGTTCTTCGAGGGTGTTCGGGTGCTACCACCCTTAAGAACAAACTTGTATGGATTTCCATAATTTCTTTACTCCATGATGGTTCTTTATAAAGATTCTGTAGTCAGAACCGAGCTTTTCCTCAAAAGAAAGTCTTTCTCAAAATCCATAAATTCAAAAACTACTTATCAAAACTCTCATGGTGGTCGATGGCTTCTGATGGAATTCTTTGAAGATCTTCGGGTTTATTTCTCACCGTTTAGTCTACGTTAGGCAGGGTTGCCTACCTATAAGGGTAATACATCTTACCATTCTATGGTTATAGGCTTGTCGCAACGACACTCTACTAGAGTTTCAAGTCTCTCTGACTTACCAATCCACGTATGAAAGCATATAATAAGAGTCTCCGGTATGGGGGCCAATCCATCCCGTACTCAAATCATTACTTCATATGTAGACAGGTGAACCGCGTGTTCTAACACTCGGTCTTCCTCACTCCTCTTAAAGAGGTCTTCACCTGCAAACCTAGTAAAACGCTTTTGGGTGACATTGTTCCTACACATGTCGTGTTATAACTTACATGCGAGAAATAGTAGAACTTTTGTGTGCTAGAGTTGCATTCTCCTTATAATAGATTCCTTATTATATCCTTTAACCTCTCGTACAACTTCGAGTTCAAAATAGATTATTACAAGTGCTGCCATCCACATGGATTGGTATGGTCAAGCGTGTAAACCTAACTTTATTCCTTATTCCTTCGTAAGAAGTTTAGTCCAGCTGAAAACGTGTGATGTAGTCCTTGAACTCTTTAATCCTATGCTCGTTCACGGCATCCATGAACTTCATGTCCATCAGCTCAGCATATACTTCCCGCAAATACTCTTGGGTATGACGGAGTCTGGCTTCAAGGATTTCCCCAATCTGACGTATGGCTTCCATGGAAGCTTCACGAACAGAGTCGAAGAAGGTTGTTCGAGGTACTCGGGAAATGAAAAAGTATTGCCCAGTAGTCTTTGGACAAACTCCTTTTTCACGGAAGAGGTGTGCTTTCACGTACCAAAGTTCCACTCCTTTTTCAATGAAAGGATAACCCTTGTAGATAGCATCTCCTTCAAGGTGAATACGTCCCATCATATCCTTCAAGATCTTTGGAAAATCATGGTCACTAGTCAAAGTCATGATCATTTCTGGGCCCTTGTGGAATGACTCGTAAAGGGTTGCCATCTACAGGTGAAAGGAAAGGTAGAGTTCAAAACAACAAGGTATGTATCTCCTTCGAAGAAATGTGGTTGTTTCCACAAGGAAACATTTAGTGGTTGGTTCATCCATGGTTTAAGGTTTTAGTCTAGGTGAGATAGAGCTTAGGAAGGAAAAGAGATGGACACACACACACACACACACACACACACCACAATCAACAACCAACTCCTACCTCAAAGTTCTTAGCGTTTATGACAAGCTCGTTTACTACGGTTTCGTCCTGAAGTCTTCAATCCTTCAGTTCTTGGAAGTCTTCAGTGCGTGACGTTTCACTCATATGAAGGTCTTCTGTTAATCCTCCGTAACTTACACCTCTCAAGGTTGAATAAATAGTACATACCTACGTGATTCGTATCCTAACAACGAAACATTTTAAATCACACAACTCCAAATGACAACAAAATTCAAATCAATGGCGAAGAACTCCAACAAAAATCCAAATTTCACTCTTCATTCACACAATTCCTATGGTACCCTCATCAACATGAGTTGGCACGGACGGGTACACTACTCGCACTCTTTCGTTTATTTCACAACTCTCTTGGTGGACATGTATATTATTTGAATCGTGTGGGATATTCCATGATAGTGGTAATCTTCAGCTTCTTCATTCCATCTTAGTATTGAGTGTCTTCGGTTCTTCTTCAACCTCTTGGATGTAAACTTCAGTGCTGAAGACGCCTTTGCTTAGCATCAATTCCATGAAGTAACCTTTAGTCTACTGAAATTCCATATCAGTGTCAAGGTCATTAGGGGATTGGTCATCTAAGTTTTTGAGAGTAAACGAGAGCTTAGTAAAGAAAATGAGAGGGTACGAGAATGCCTATCGATACTACTAAAAATATAAGTTTTTTTCTATCAAGGTCTTTCTATTTCTAAGCCATTTTCTAGGGTCACGTCCTACAGTCAACGTATGCTCTGGTACCATTTTGTCACGACCCGGATTTGGTAAAATCCAAGTCTCTGTGCTTACTGTGCTATCCCTGGATCATAGCTAGCACACACAGTAACAAAAATGAACATCAGTAAAACATACATCATTTTACTACAACGGTACATCCAGAATTAAACAAATACATACCATCAGCACAGCTTAATGCTAGCACATAATACAACGGAATAATACATAGTTGCTAAGTTAGGACTCCATCAACGCCACTGGGCTTGTTGAGTGTAGACCATAACCCTATCGTCTCTTAATCTATTGAGATCTGCACATGACAGGTGCAGGTGAGTACATGGAATGTACTCGCAAGATGCAAAGGAAAGTTTAACAGAATATATATGCAGGATAGTATTGGTGGAGGTTTCCTTTGCATAAAGCCAATTTTCTCCTATACTAGTTTATTTAACTTTTTTTGAAACAAAAATAGTTTTTGTAGTATAAAAAGTAGGGGTGAGACACATGGATATACGCACCAGTGCTCATTCTCCAAATTTTGGTAAAACATAAATATGGTTGAAGTGAAACACATTCACTGTGCTCATTCCTAAACTTTCCCTTCCCTTAAAACAAACTTTTAGAAATGAGAGGGGAGATTCTTCTTCAGTCCAAGTCTTCAGTTGCTCAAATTTGCCCGTAACCAGGGGCATGGCTAATCGATTAGGTTAAACCCTCTGCAGAGGTCATACACGTTCCCCACATGACACAACCAACCCCGTTTATCATGACACACTTGGGTGTACGACTAGGAGGAGATTGTGACAAAGCCTTTTCGTAACAGCCCCCTATACCGCCAAGCCGCCCGCAACTTCGGCACGAAGGCCTCTCTCCGATGGCGGTCCTGGGGTAGGGTTTCCCGTTAGTACTAAGCTAAGCCAGAGCCCATAGTAGCATGTGGTTGTACTGGAAGCTACATCAAACTGTTCTTGGAAGATCTCATTCCCCTGGACGGCAGTCCCCACCAAAAACCTGTGTGCAAGACCCCAGTCGGGCGCATTCACTGCAAGACCCCGATGGGCGCAATCACTTGTAGACGCTCCCGTCAATACCATTCCGCCCAAGGAGTAGAAGTTAAATAATATATAGTTTTGTTTTTCAAAAGTTTTCACAAAACGTTGCCCAAAAGAAGGCAAGTTTTATTTGTTTAAAACTTGTTTGATTTTCAACCCACCCATTTGTGCAAGCGGGGCCAAGCATGGTAGTAAGTCTTGAATCTTTGGCTGCAGCTAGTAATAATATTTTGCAATTTTTTTTAAATCATACATAAAATTTAAATACAAAGAGATATGTATAATATAAAAATATAGGTTGAAGTATGATCAATTTACAACTTGCCTGATTCTTGAAGTTGATTCTCTATTCGTTATCGTCTCCTCTTTACTTTAGGTTATATCTAGCGATGAAAGAAAATACTTCAACACACAACAATTCAAATAAAGATCCAAATAAAATATTCAAATCAACAATATGAATACATTTGTAGGATAATTATCATGACGTGGTTATGGTTTGAGATTGAATCAAGTTTGGTCTTGAACGAGACATGATATAGTCATATCCTAGGGTTGGATCAAGTGATACTAAGTGAAGATCTTGGTTTGATATAGAAGATGGGTTGTGAGACAAGTTCTTACAACAAATTCTATCATGAGATTATTCATATTTGACTTGGGTTAAATAAAACTGGCATGGCATTAGTTTCGAGATAAAATGATTAAATCTTTAATCTTGTAACTTCAAAGTTTTATGGTGATATCGAATGACCAAAGAGGTCTCATCTATCTAAGGATTTCTACTGAAGAATCAAATTCAATCTAATAAAGTTATTAAATTATGATTAAAGAAAGTTAAATTAAGGTGATGATGCTAAAACAGTGACTACATATCATTGCAGAATTAATCTATGAGTTCTAACAGAAGCGTGAGGTCTTAAGGTCCAACTTTAATATATAAAACATTTTTATATGATTTATAGAATAAAAGATATAGCAAAATTACTCAAATTACCATTTAAATCAAAACTAAATTTTAAATTGCCCAAAAGTGAGATTTTACAATTTCACAAAAAAGTAGAGGTGTCAGCGAATCCGGGGATATCTTATTTGTCGAAATCGGACATACGGTTTGGGAGATACGAATTTCCGAAATTTGGATATTTTTCTGAAAAAAGAATCACGGGATTTAGAGAGAGCTCACCGGAGTTGGTCGCCAGAGTTGGGGAAGAAGGTCGCCGGAGTTGTGGAAGAAGCTCGCTGACATCAGGCAGAAGGAGGACGGCGAAGAGGTCGACGAGGGAAGTCCGGTGGGCAATGTCCCGGGCTCGGCCTCGTCCCATAGCGGCGTGGAGCGGCCGCCGGAGTTTCCGAACTCCGACGAGCAATTGATCGGGATGGAGAAGGAGAGGGCTTCGGACGTGGGCTGAGAGGGGCTGTCGGGGTGCTTTTTATAGGGCTCGGGGAGGTCAGAATTCGAGCAGAAGATGGAGTTTAATGATGGCTGTTCCGCTGCCTCGTAATGGCCACTATGGGAGTCTCCAAGGCGCACTGAGGGATGGGAGGGGTCGAGAGAGGCGAGGGGGTTCCGTTCAGGAGGTGAGTGGGTGCGGGGAATGGGAGAGGATGGGAGGAAGAGGTACAGGCATCCATGGAGTTCTAGTTCTGTATGTGTACGTGATCGTGAGGTGGAAGAAGACCGAGCGGGAGATGGGGCAGGTAGGTCGGCCCATGTGGAAGAAAGAGAAACACAGAAATGTGTGAGGAAGAGATGGGTCAAGCCCAATAGCCTAGGATTAGGACACGTTTAGTATTATTTATTGATTTCTAAAAAGTTCAGGAATGCTAGAGGAAAATGCCAATAAGAAATCTTGACTACTACAGGACCATTATTTGGAGCTTAATAAAAAAACTCACAACAACAATATATTTTGTTGTACATAAACAATGTTTTTATGGCCTTTTCAAGTTTATACATATTTTTTAGGGTTTATAAATACCAAATTGATAAACAGGCTGCATTTAAATATTTCCAATAATATTTCGGAGAAGTCATATTATCTCCACTCATTAATAATATTTGTTTATCGGAAATATTTAGACGAATTGAAAATCTTCAATTAAATTCTAAAATGAAACTCCAAAATTAAAAGAACTCCAAATTTCTAATAACTCGTTTATGAAATATATATCCACCATATTTGAGAAAGTCATTTTATTCTCACTCCATAAATCTAAAGGTGGTTCAGAATATTTCATAGGAGTCCAAAACAAAGAAATCCAATTTGATTGGGTTTTTTTACATGTCTCAAAAGTTTTTTTTTGAGAAATACACTGAATCATATCTTATTATTAACATTCCAAAATTTGAAAATTTTTGGGATGTTACACGGACACTGCTGCTAGAACCATGTGTTGACTATAATAAGTTGACAAAGCCTTGCATACGCGTCAACATATTTTTTTAGGGGACACGTCAACTTAGTAGGCCCACAAGTGTGTGGTAGAGAACTTATATCCCATTTGCGATTTGTAAGAATGTACAACCCATTTTTGAATTCTAATGGAATTTACTACAACCCATTTACAGTTTGTTAAAATACAACTCATTTTCTAGCTAGGACAACAATTAATAATTTCAACAAACCGTTGAAGACAGAATTCAATAAAATTTCCCCCATTTTGATGGGATCCGAAATATTTTTATCCCGAAATTTCTAGTCAGATTAAATACAATTTCAATATAAATTTATATTACGTAAAAATCCAACAAAACATTGCGCTCGCAATAATTAATGAAATTAAAATTCTTAATATCCAAAAATAATATTTTATAAAGTAATTATGTGTTTCGTGCATTTTTTTATAGTTACTGCCTAGTTTTTATAATTACATCCCATTTATTATTTCTTCAAGCACATTTTGTTGTTAAGACTAATGCATCTCTTCTAGGAAAGATTTGTAGACCAGCGGGGCGGAGAATAACAACTTGACCTTGTCTGGATATTCTTAAAAAAAGTATAGCTGGGCTAGCCATTTTCAGCTTGAAAAAAATTAATATATGGGCTGGATATCTGGCTTGGGCTAGACGGGCCATAGCCCGCCCAGTTAATACCTGTAGCGATGTTTTCGTTGTTGTTCATAGGAGAAAAAAATAATATATGGGATAAACATCAAAGAACTCTGCAGTGCTCACACCTCAAAAACACAAATACTGCTCGAGATGCTTGGTCCCAGCTGTCGGCCGCTTCTTGTGCAATTTTCTCGTTTATTGACTACATAGGTTGACAATGGTGTGGGATCGTGATGTCAAGAAACCAGGAGGAAGCAATTTTTTTATAGTTTTTATATAACAAGGAGGCACTTGCATACGTGAGGCTATGGTCCTGGTGGGTCCCTATTGTCATCCTCTTCAAGTAAACTCATCTCCTCGCCTGCGCGCGCTTTCCGCCCGAAACAGTCAGTGCCGCCGCCCCGCTTCCTGGTGCAGGCGATTGCTCCGCCTTCAAACGACACAAGTGTCGTCCGTCCGTCCATCTGCCGCCCACATTAATGATACACGGTTGCCGAGGCGGCTACTCTGGCGCCAAACGTCCGTCCCTCCGTCGCCCACCATTGCTATATAAACTGCTACGTCGGCCATAGCCGCAGTCATCCGCCTCCATTCCCTTTCTCCTGTCCACACCACTACTGCCCACCATGGTTTCCTCATGCTCCAGCACTGTCGGCGTTCTGGGAACGGGGGTCCTCAGACTTGCCTGCCTGCGGCCTCCGGCGTGGCTCAAGCAGTGGCCCAGTGCGGCCCATCTTCATCAACTCAAGCTCAAGACCCTCGCGAGGGACCAAGCCTCGCGGGGCGGGCGACAGGAAGCTTCCTCAGGGCTAGCCTTGTCAGGTTGGCTCGCGAGGTGGCGGAGAGATCAAGGCAGGGGCACCTCGTGAGGTGCCCGTGACGCAAGCCATGACGATCGAGGCCAGGCGGGCGCCGGCCTGCCCAGTGTCCTTGTTTCCCCTTTGGTGCAAAGGGAGCAAGCACATGCCAAGGCATCAGGTAAAGGCTACCATTTCGGTGCAACAAGACCAAGACCAGCGGAACGGCAGGATGGAGGTCATCGTGGAGCCCAGGACGGCGTCATCGTTAGAGTCTTTGGCAGGCAAGGACCAACTTTAGTCAGGATAAGTGTACTATATGTTCCCCTTCAAAATGACCAATTTTTGGCGCTCTTCCCGCTCAATATTTGGGAAGAGGACCATGGCCTCTTACTCTATATATAAGACTAGCCACCATATTATAGAGGCATCTGGAATCGACCCCTCCAAAGGGACAACACCACCACAAGAACATCCCTCGCGAGGCTGTTCATCCCTTGTACTATTCATCATTAGCCCCAGAGGCAATCCACCACACCACAAACTAGAGTAGGGTATTACACCGCAACGGTGGCCCGAACTAGTATAAACCTTGCGTCCCTTGTGTTGTTCATCGTGTAGCCTAGATCCTTTGCGAGGCGACGAGACGCGAGTTGGTAGAGGAGAGATCTTCGCGCGCACCCCAGAGTTTGAACCTCAAGGGTCTGCCGGAACCCGCAATCCGACATTTGGCACGCCAGGTAGGGGTGCGCCAGAATCGCGTCTTCCACCGTCTTGTGTTTTGTCGTCCGTCGCATCCATGTCTGACGCTCGTCGAGACCGTGCCGAATGCCGGGCTGCTCTCGCGGCCCATGTCTCCCAGACGGCCCCCGTCGGCGGGCCTCCCCGTTGTTCCCCGTCACCTGCCGCCCACGCCACCACCGGCCCGGCGGGGAACGAGCAGCAGGCGTCGTCGTTGCATCCCTCGGTGCGGCGGGAATGCCGCACCGCTACCCCGTCGCTAACTCGAGCGGGCTCGTCGTCGCACGCTCGTCGCGCTCCCGTGGACGCACACTCCGCGTTGCTCCTGGCACGTGAGCTCCTACACTACCGCCCAGTCGACCACCTCTACGACGAGTGGCTTGCCCGCATCACCGAGCTCGTCAGCGCCGCAGGGGGCTCCCCTGCGCCGTCCCTCTCGCTGCACCGCCCTCCGTCCTGTGCAGGCAACGCAGCTCCGGAGGCGCCTCCGCCGCCTCCCCCTCAAGAAGGCGCCCTGGCCCCAAGGCACGCGGCCCCTGGACGGGACCCGCCGCGTCCAGCGCCCGCGCAGCAAGAAAAGAGCTGCCAAGAGATCCCTCGCCCTCAGGAAGGTGCTCGCGTGCTCCCTGCACCGGCACGTCGTGACCGCGCTCCTAGTCCAGCGTGCCAAGACCCTGCACTGCTCCTGGCGGCAGCGCGCGGAGACCTCCAAGATCAAGTCCTCCGTCACCAAAGGACCCCTGTGGCCACGGCAGGCTGCTGTGCCTTCACCGCGAGCTGTGTAGCGTGGCCTGGCCGGGCAAGTTCAAGCCAGATCTGCCTCCTCGCTACAACGACATCGCTGACCTAGCAAAGTTCCTCCAGCTCTACGAGTTGGGCATTGAGGCGGCCAACGGGGATGAAAAGGTCATGGCAAACTAGTTTCCCATGTCACTCAAGGATGGTGCCCATACATGGCTCCTCAACCTGCCTCCCAGCACGATCTCCTCTTGGGACGAGATGCGCACTCGCTTCATCACCAACTTCCAGGGCACTCGTGACCGGCCCCCGGCCATGAGTGACTTGCACCGCATCAAGCAACAACCAGGAGAGACCCTGCAAAAGTACATCCAGCGCTTCAACAACGCCCGCCTCAAGATCCCCAGGGTGACTGAGGAGGCCATCATCTCACCCTTCTCCGATGGCGTTCGAGACATCAAGATGAAGGAAGAGCTAGCAATCCACGAGGACCTGTGCACCTCTCTGGAGCTGTTCAACTTGGCAACCAAGTGCGCCAGGGCCGAGGAAGGACGCCTCTCCCTCCTCGAGCTTCCAGCTGCTGATCCGGAAGAGAAGAAGCCCAAGGTCAAGGACGTGAAACTCAAAGGAGCAGTTGTGCTCGCAGCTGAGCAAGATACCAAGCGACGCAGGGATCAGCCGGAGTCGTCCAAGGGCAGCCGGTACTGCGTGTATGTAGGACCTTGAGAAGAGGTGTCTAGAGGGGGGGGGGGGTGATTAGACACTAAGTACCAAAGTTGCAATTTTTAGCCCTTTTAAGTTTAAGTGGAGTTTAGGCACAAACTTAACATTCACAACACATAGCAAGCAAGCATGCAAAGAGTATATGAGCAGCGGAAAGTAAAGCATGCAACTTGCAAGAATGTAAAGGGAAGGTTTTTGAAGGATTCAAACACAATTCGAGACACGGATGTTTTTGGCGTGGTTCCGATAGGTGGTGCTATCGTACATCCACGTTGATGGAGACTTCAACCCAGGAAGGGTAACGGTTGCGCGAGTCCAAAGAGGGCTCCACCCAAGAAGGGTCCACGAAGAAGCAACCTTGTCTATCCCACCATGGCCGCCGCCCACGAAGGACTTGCCTCACTAGCGGTAGATCTTCACGAAGTAGGCGATCTCCTTGCCCTTACAAACTCCTTGGTTCAACTCCACAATCTTGTCGGAGGCTCCCAAGTGACACCTAGCCAATCTAGGAGACACCACTCTCCAAGAAGTAACAAATGGTGCATTGATGATGAACTCCTTGCTCTTGTGCTTCAAATGATAGTCTCCCCAAGACTCAACTCTCTCTCATAGGATTTGGATCTAGTGGAAAGAAGATTTGAGTGGAAAGCAACTTGGGGAAGGCTAGAGATCAAGATTCATATGGTAGGAATGGAATATCTTGGCCTCAACACATGAGTAGGTAGTTCTCTCTCAGAAATAGGATGCTGGAAGTGTAGGCTTGTTCTGATGGCTCTCTCCACGAATGAAGAGGAGGTGGAGGGGTATATATAGCCTCCACACAAAATCTAACCGTTACACACAATTTACCAAACTTGGTGGGACCGATTCAACAGACTCGGTCGGACCGCTTTAGTAAACCTAGTGACCGTTAGGATTTTCAGTGGGACCGAGATGCAACTCGGTAGGACCGACTCGGTTAGGGTTAGGGCATAATGTAATCTCGGTGAGACTGATTACACAAACTCGGTGGGATCGATTTTGGTAATTAGCTAACCAGAGAGTTGGTCAGGCAAACTCGGTGGGACCGATTTTGGTAATAAGTTAACCAGAGAGTTTGCATTGTAATCTCGCTAGTACCGATTGCTCAAACTCGGTGAGACCGATTTTGATAATGGACATACACAGAGAGATTACAATCCCATCTCGGTGAGACCGAGATCCCTATTGGTAAGACCGATTTGTTGGGTTTGTGGCAGTGGCTAAGAGATCCAAACTCGGTGGCGTCGGATAGAAGGAATCGGTATGGCCGATTTTTGCTTTGGGTTTAGGTCATTTGTGGATGTGAGAAAGTAGCTGAGGGTTTTGGAGCATATCACTAAGCACATGAAGCAAGAGGCTCATTAAGAACACCTCATCCCTCCTTGATAGTATTGGCTTTTCCTATAGACTCAATGTGATCTTGGATCACTAAAATGTAAGATGAAGAGTCTTGAGCTTGAAGCTTGAGCCAATCCTTTATCCTTAGCATCTTGAAGGAGTTCCCACATCCTTTAGTCCATGCCACTCCAATGTTGAACTTGTCTGAAAAATACTAGATAAAAGTGTTAGTCCAACAAGAGATATGTTGACATTAATTACCAAAACCACCTAGGGAGCACTTGTGCTTTCAATCTCCCCCTTTTTGGTAATTGATGGCAACATACATCAAAGCTTTAGATAAGGATATGAAGAATAGCAAGTAAAGCTTTGGAAAGACATGTAACAAGCATAGGCTCCCCCTACATGTATGCAATCATGTGAATATGAAATATAGAAGCATGTGAGAGCATAACCATGATAGAGCAGGCAATGTGTTACATGTATCTTGGCCATATGCATCAGAGCAAAAAGTATTAAAGGAATTACCTTCATGCCCATGAGTCCTTCTTGCAAACAGTATGTACATCAGCAAGAATTCCTCATACACATGATTGTGATGCATATACTTACCTTGTAGTCTTGAGTAGGCTTAGGATGGAATGAACTTGTGTAAACAAGGTTAGATAACACAGATACATCTACTAGCCAGAGCAAACAGAAGAAACCACAAGAATACCAAGACTGGGATGACATGTAGAGAGTGAGTACTAAGTACCACATTTGATTAGACATGTCCCCAAGAGTATAGATATGCAATGAATTTAAATGATTTCTTTCCCTTAGATGTCTTGCTCCCCCTGAATCTAGCATGGGATACTGGGAGAAGATAGGGAACATAAAATCAAAGCTGAAAGATATAAATGAACAGAGCTAATGCAAACTAATGCAAGTAAGCACATATGAACATGTCTTTCCCCTCAAGAAGACATGTGGCATCTCTCCTCTTGAACACCAAGCATCTGGGATCCTTGAGAAATACTTTCTACTAGTATTCTCTCCCCCTGGAGATCTCTCTCTCTCTCTCCCTGAAGGATCTCTCTCCCCCTGACAAGGTGATACTCTCTCTAAAATGATAAGCTTTGATGTGATCTCTCTCTCCCCCTTTGACATCAATTTCCAAGAAGGGCTTGATAAAGATGATCTCTCTCTCTCCCTTTGGAATTTGTCGTGAATGGGTTTGATCCTTGCGTCACAATCATAAAGCACTTGATAAAAATGTGATGCTTGTTAGAGGACAAGATTCATTGAGTGAAGCTGGAACAGACAAAACACAGAATAAGTGGCAAACTGTTTTTCCTGTGGTGAAATCGGTGGCACCGAGTTGTATGCTTTGGTGGTACCGAAAGAATTCGGTTGGACAGAAAATAACTAATTGGTGAAACCGAGTTCATCACAAAGAAAACACTTGTCACTGCAGCTCACTAGTATAATAAGATCTCACAAAGATCTGCAAGGAATTAACTAAATGATATGCAATGAATTGATGCATAAAACGCAGAGCAAACAAAGGAAAAAAAAGAAAGAAATCTAGATGAAGTTTTTTTTGAAAGGGGAAACAAATATACATGAGACAAATGCAAAAACACAGAGACGAATGCAAAAGAACTTCATCTAGAGATGGTCGGCGACAAAGTCACCTATGTTAGAGTATATTGACTTAGGAGTCAAGTGAGATCACTTGATCATAGGTCATACTCATCGTTTAAGCTCAAAATGGGGTTACCATTTTTCGTTTAAGCATCTTGATGTATTCACATCTTGTCGAGTTGCTTTAGCTCATGTCTCGGAGTAAAGCTTCTCTAAGATGGAATAACATACCTTGGTTGGTGGTGTTGATCATGTAGTTGAACTTGTGTGGGTTGCTCAAGGTTGATGTAGCTCATCAAGAGTTGGGAGCACCACTTGGAATTTGAGTCCATCTACCTACATGGGTTAGTTCTTGCAAGGAAGAGCACTTGTGTATCCAAAAATGACAATCATGAAGCTCAACATAGAATTTGTCAAAGGATATGTTTGAATGGTTTCGTGCTTCCTTGTCTTCAACCACCTTTGTATAGAGACTTGGTGATGTAGAGATTGCTCAAGATGTGAGTAGGTTACAATCTCATGGAATTTGATTCAACCAAGTACCTACATGGGTTAGATAACATGCAAGATGCAAATATATCCAAGACATAAGATTTTCATCATAAGAGAAATATCAAGGATTAGTCATAAGCTCATGTCTTGCATGTATCCAATGGAGTTTCTACTCCAAGTTTGAAGCATCTATGATGTTCAATTCTCCTCTCAACCTGCAAAACACTTTCTCATCAAGAGGTTTAGTGAATATATCCGCTAATTGCTTTTCGGTGCGAACATGCTTAAGATCAATGTCACCCTTAGCAACATGATCTCGAATGAAATGATGACGAACTTCAATATGCTTAGTTCGAGAATGTTGCACAGGATTATGACCAATTTTGATAGCACTTTCATTGTCACAAAGCAATGGAACATGTTTCACATATATCCATAATCTTTAAGAGTTTGGGTCATCCAAAGTAATTGAGCACAACATGAACCAGCGGCAATGTACTCCGCTTCGGCGGTGGATAAGGATACCGAGTTTTGTTTCTTGGAGGACCAAGACACAAGAGATCTACCAAGAAATTGACAAGTACCCGAAGTGGACTTTCTATCAACCTTGTCTCCGGCATAGTCTGAGTCAGAGTAGCCAACAAGATCGAAAGAGGCCCTCTTAGGATACCAAATGCCAAAATTTGGTGTATGTATTAAGTATCTCACTATCCTTTTCACAGCCTTAAGATGACATTCTTTAGGAGCAGCTTGATATCTTGCACACATGCACACACTTAGCATAATATCGGGACGTGAAGCACATAGGTATAACAATGAACCAATCATAGAGCGATAAACCTTTTGATCAACCGGTTCACCATCTTTGGTCAAATCAAGATGTCCACTAGTAGGCATGGGTGTAGTCATACCTTTGCATTCTTGCATATTGAACTTCTTGAATAAGTCCTTAGTGTACTTCGTTTGAGAGACAAAAGTACCTTCCTTAGTTTGCTTGATTTGCAACCCAAGAAAGAATTTGAGTTCACTCATCATTGACATCTCAAACTTCTCCGACATTAGCTTTCCAAACTTCTCACTAAAATGAGGGTTAGTTGATCCAAATATGATATCATCAACATAAATTTGGCATACAAATAATTCTCCATTAACCCTTTTAGTGAAAAGAGTAGAATCAATTTTCCCAATTTCAAATCCCTTTCCAAGTAGAAACTTAGTTAAGCATTTGTACCAAGCTCTAGGAGCTTGTTTAAGACCATAAAGAGCTTTGTCAAGTTTGTAAACATGATTTGGTTTCTTAGGATTGACAAAGCCGGGAGGTTGTTTAACATAAACTTCCTCCTCTATTTCACCATTTAGAAAAGCACTTTTAATGTCCATTTGGTACAATGTGATATCATGGTGATTAGCATAGGCAAGTAAGATGCGAACAGACTCAAGTCTAGCAACAGGAGCATAAGTCTCACCATAGTCCATACCTTCGACTTCTGTGTAGCCTTGGGCAGCGAGACGTGCTTTGTTGCGAACTACTTGTCCATCTTCATCTTGCTTGTTGCGAAACACCCATTTGGCACCGATGATGTTGTGGTGTTGTCGGGCTTCTCAACCAATGTCCAAACTTGGTTTCTTTCAAAGTTGTGTAGCTCTTCATGCATAGCGTTTATCCAATCCGGATCTTCCAATGCTTCTTCGACCTTCATAGGTTCAATGCTAGAGATGAAAGAATAGTTTTCACAAAAGTTAGCTAAACGCGTTTTTGAGCGAGTGATTCTCCCGGTTTGAATATCATTGTAGATTTGATCGACGGGATGGTCTTTAGCAATTCTTGCTCGAACTCGTGAAAGCTTTTGCTTGGATCTTGGTTGAACATCTTCTTCATCTTCTTCTTCTTCTTCTTCTTCTTCTTCTTCATTGTTGGCGTTGTCGTTCTCTTGTCGTGGTGGAGAAGGAGGTTGTTGACGTCCTTGATGCACTTCCTCGTTTTCTTCATCTTGGTGTGTCCTACTTGTGGATGCTTCCGTGTCAACTCTTGGTTCACCTTGTCGTGAAGTAGAAGCTTCCACTTGGACAGACGAGGTACTCTCCTTCACCTCCGTTGGATGAACCTTGCCAATAGACAAGTCTTGGATTGCTTCCGAAGGATCTTTGTCTCCTACATCAATTGGTAGTTGCTCTACTCGCGAGCCGTTAGATTCATCAAACTTCACATCTACCGTCTCTTCAACCTTTCGGGTGAAATTGTTGTAGACACGGTATGTGTGAGAGTTTGAGCCATAACCTAGTAGGAAACCTTCATGAGACTTAGGAGCAAATTTAGAACGACGATGCTTATCAAGAATGTAGCACTTTGAGCCGAATACTCGAAAGTATCCAACTTGGGGTTTGTTACCGGTGAGGAGCTCGTATGTCGTCTTGCCGAGTAGCTTGTGAAGATACAAGCAATTTGTTGCATGACAAGCTGTCTCAACCGCTTCTGCCCAAAAGTGCTTCGGCGTCTTGTACTCATCAAGCATCGTGCTCGCCATTTCGATGAGTGTCCGGTTCTTCCTCTCAACAACTCCATTTTGTTGAGGTGTGTACGTAGCCGAGAACTCGTGTGAAATCCCTTCTTCGTCAAGAAAGGTGTCCACATTTGCGTTCTTTAACTCCGTTCCGTTGTCGCTGCGAACCTTCTTGATCTTCACAGCAAACTGATTTTGGGCCTTCCTAGCGAAGTTTTTGAAGATCTTTTGGACCTGCTATTTATCATCGAGAAAGAACACCCACGTAAATCTTGAAAAATCATCAACTATAACTAGACCAAAAGAATTTCCACCGAGGCTCTTGTAAGAGTTGGGACCGAAGAGATCCATGTGAAGTAGCTCAAGTGGCCTCCTTGTGGTCATGATGTTCTTCACGGGATGCCTTCCTCCAACCTGTTTACCTGCTTGACAAGCACTGCAAAGTCTATCCTTATCAAATATGACATCATTAACTCGAAGGATAGGATTTCCTTTAATAAGCTTGTCAAGGTTTCTCATGCCAACGTGACCTAGTCATATATGCCATAACCAACCTTTTGAGGATTTAGCAACGAAGCAAGTTTTAGGTTGGGCCTTTTTAGTGAAATCAACAATGTAAAGATCACCTCTACGTATACCGGTAAAGATCATTTTATGATTGTCTCGACGAAACACTTGGCAATCAACTTCAGTAAATAAGACATTGAAACCAAAGTCAGCAAGTCTAGATACTGAAAGTAATTTGTATAGAAGAGATTCAATGAGCATGACATTTTGTATGGAGCTATCATGTGAGATGACCTCCTTACCGAGGCCAACCACCTTACCCTTTGAGTTGTCACCGAAAGTGACATACTTTCGAGAACTATCATTTTCAGCAAGCTCACGAAACATGTCTTTATCTCCGGTCATGTGATCGGTACATCCACTATCAAGAACCCATTCCTTTCCTCCTGACATATATCCCCGAAGATTTGCCATAAGACCAAAGTGTCTCATTGCATCATCAAGATCGAAGTCATCATCATCATCCTCATCATAGTATCCATGTTCAACATCGTCATGTGGTGGATCAATTCCTAGTGAGAGTGATTCATTAGTATGAGTTTGACAATAATCTTGCTTATGAATTCTAGTGGCTTCGGAAATAATGTCGCTAATAATTCCAACATTTCCTTTGGCACGCATAAGATTTGTAAGCTCAAATAAACGATCACCAAACATAGGATCACTAGTATTCATCTTACTCGAGGCAATAGACTTATGGAGAATTTCATCAAGATTTTTCAAAGAATAATTTGGAAATCGTTCCTCAAGAAATTTCCATATAGTGTAGGCACACTCAAGAGTAGGCAGTTTTATAATCAAGTTTCTAGGCAAGTCTCTAGTGATAAGATTGACAGTTCTAACATTCCTAATCATGTCAATAGACTCATCAAGGGTAGGATGCATCTGATCAACACAAGGTGCACAAGGACTAGCAATGTACTTGTTCAAATGATATTGATTGAAAATTACAAGCATCTCATTTTTCCACTCATGAAAATACTCTCCATCAAGAATAGACACTCTATGTCTAAGACTCCCCAAAGTAGACTCTGAAGGAAATATTCCCTAGAGGCAATAATAACGTTATTATTTATTTCCTTATATCATGATAAATGTTTATTATTCATGGTAGAATTGTATTAACTGGAAACATAATACTTGTGTGAATACATAGACAAACATATAGTCACTAGTATGCCTCTACTTGACTAGCTCATTAACAAAGATGGTTATGTTTCCTAACCATAGACATGTGTTGTCATTTGATTAATGGGATCACATCATTAGGAGAATGATGTGATTGACATGACCCATTCCATTAGCCTAGCACTTGATCGTTTAGTATGTTGCTATTGCTTTCTTCATGACTTATACATGTTCCTATAACTATGAGATTATGCAACTCCCGTTTACCGGAGGAACACTTTGGGTGCAACCAAACGTCACAACGTAACTGGGTGATTATAAAGGAGTACTACAGGTGTCTCCAAAGGTACATGTTGGGTTGGCGTATTTCGATATTAGGTTTTGTCACTCTGATTGTCGGAGAGGTATCTCTGGGCCCTCTCGGTAATGCACATCACTATAAGCCTTGCAAGCAATGTGACTAATGAGTTAGTTGCGGGATGATGCATTATGTAACGAGGAAAGAGACTTGCCGGTAACGACATTGAACTAGGTATTGGATACCGACGATCGAATCTCGGGCAAGTAACATACCGATGACAAAGGGAACAACGTATGTTGTTATGCGGTTTGACCGATAAAGATCTTCGTAGAATATGTGGGAGCCAATATGGGCATCCAGGTCCCGCTATTGGTTATTGACCGAGAATAGTTCTAGGTCATGTCTACATAGTTCTCGAACCCGTAGGGTCCGCACGCTTAAGGTTTTGATGACAGTTATATTATGAGTTTATGAGTTTTGATGTACCGAAGGAGTTCGGAGTCCCGGATGAGATCGGGGACATTACGAGGAGTCTCAAAATGGTCGAGACGTAAAGATCTATATATTGGACGACTATATTCGGAGTTCGGAAAGGTTCCAAGTGATTCGGGTATTTTTCGGAGTACCGGAGAGTTACGGGAATTCGCCGGGGAGTATATGGGCCTTATTGGGCCATACGGGAATAGAGGAGAGAGGCCAAAAGGAAGGAGGCCTGCGCCCCCCCTCTGGTCCGAATTGGACAAGGGGCGCAGCCCCCCTTTCCTTCTTCCTCTCCCCCTCTTTCCCCTTCTCCTACTCTAGCAAGGGAGGTGGAATCCTACTAGGACTAGGGAGTCCTAGTAGGACTCCACACTTGGCGCGCCCCCTCCTAGGGCCGGCCTCCTCCCCCCTTGCTCCTTTATATACGGGGGCAGGGGGGCACCCCATGACACAAGTTGATCTACGGATCGTTCCTTAGCCGTGTGCGGTGCCCCTCTCCACCATATTCCACCTCGGTCATATCGTCGCGGAGTTTAGGCGAAGCCCTGCGCCGGTAGAACATTATCATCGTCACCACGCCGTCGTGCTGACGGAACTCATCCCCGACACCCTGCTGGATCGGAGTCCGGGGATCGTCATCGAGCTGAATGTGTGCTGAACTCGGAGGTGCCGTACGTTCGGTACTTGGATCGGTCGGATCGTAAAGACGTACGACTACATCAACCACGTTGTCATAACGCTTCCGCTTACGGTCTACGAGGGTACGTGGAAAACACTCTCCCCTCTTGTTGCTATGTCATCACCATGATCTTGCGTGTGCGTAGGAAAATTTTGAAATTACTACGTTCCCCAACAGTGGCATCCGAGCCTAGGTTTTATGCGTTGATATTATATGCACGAGTAGAACACAAGTGAGTTGTGGGTGATACAAGTCATACTGCTTACCAGCATGTCATACTTTGGTTCGGCGGTATTGTTGGATGAAGCGTCCCGGACCGACATTACGCGTACGCTTACGCGAGACTGGTTTTACCGCCGTGATTTGCACATAGGTGACTAGCGGGTGTCAGTTTCTCCAACTTTAGTTGAACGAGTGTGGCTACGCCCGGTCCTGAGAGGTTAAAACAGCACCAACTTGACGAACTATCGTTGTGGTTTTGAGCGTAGGTAAAGAACGGTTCTTGCTCAGCCCGTAGCAGCCACGTAAACTTGCAACAACAAAGTAGAGGACGTCTAACTTGTTTTGCAG
Organism: Triticum aestivum; assembly: GCF_018294505.1. Classification (NCBI taxonomy): domain Eukaryota; kingdom Viridiplantae; phylum Streptophyta; class Magnoliopsida; order Poales; family Poaceae; genus Triticum; species Triticum aestivum. Next base: position 482,557,950 of record NC_057801.1, on the reverse strand, counting down.
GCATGTTGTGATATGATATGGTCAAGACGTGATGAGATATAAGTTGTTGTATGAGATGATCATGTTTTGTTGAAGTTATCGGCAACTGGCAGAAGCTCTATGGTTGTCTCTTTGTGCATAAGATGCAAGTGCCAAATAATTGCTTTACTTTATCGCTATGCGATAGCAATAGTTGTAAGAGCAATAGTTGGCGAGACGACCATGTGATGACCACATTGAATATAGATCAGATGATGAAGATCATGGTGTCGTGCCGGTGACGATAGAGATCATGACAGTACTTTGGAGATGGAGATCAAAGGCGCAAGATGATCATGGCCATATCATGTCACATATTTTGATTCCATATGATGTTTATCTGTTATACATCTTATTCTGTTTTGATTGACGGTAGCATTTTAAGATGATCTCTCACTAAAATTATCAAGAAGTGTTCTCCCTGAGTATGCACCATTGCCAAAGTTCGTCGTGCCCAGACACCACGTGATGATCGGGTGTGATGAGCTCTACGTCCATCTACAACGGGTGCAAGCTAGTTTTTGCACACGCAGAATACTCAGGTTAAACTTGACGAGCCTAGCATATGCAGATATGGCCTCAGAACACGGAGACCGAAAGGTCGAGCGTGAATCATATAGTAGATATGATCAACATAATGATGTTCACCATTGAAAGCTACTCCATTTCACGTGATGATCGGTTGTGGTTTAGTTGATTTGGATCACGTGATCACTTAGAGGATTAGAGGGATGTCTTTCTAAGTGGGAGTTCTTAAGTAATATGATTAATTGAACTTAAATTTATCATGAACTTAGTCCTGGTAGTATTTTGCAAATTATGTTGTAGATCAATAGCTTGCGTTGTTGCTCTCATATGTTTTTTTTGATATGTTCCTAGAGAAAATTGTGTTGAAAAATGTTAGTAGCAATGATGCGGATTGGATCCGTGATCTGAGGTTTGTCCTCATTGCTGCGCAGAAGAATTATGTCCTTGATGCACCGCTAGGTGACAAACCTATTGCAGGAGCAGATGCAGACGTTATGAACGTTTGGCTAGCTCAATATGATGACTACTTGATAGTTTAGTGCACCATGCTTAACGGCTTAGAATCGGGACATAAAAGACGTTTTGAACATCATGGACCATATGAGATGTTCCAGGAGTTGAAGTTAATATTTCAAGCAAATACCCGAGTTGAGAGATATGAAGTCTCCAACAAGTCCTATGGCTAAAAGATGGAGGAGAATCGCTCAACTAGTGAGCATGTGCTCAGATTGTCTAGGTACTTCAATCGCTTGAATCAAGTGGGAGTTAATCTTCCAGATAAGATAGTGATTGACAGAATTCTCTAGTCACCATCACTAAGTTACTAGAACTTCATGATGAACTATAGTATGCAAGGGATGACGAAAACAATTCCCAAGCTCTTCGCGATGCAAAAATCGGCGAAGGTAGAAATCAAAGAAAAACATCAAAGTGTTGATGGTGGACAAGATCACTAGTTTCAAGAAAAGGGCAAAGGGATAGAAAGGGAACTTAAAGTAGAATGACAAGCAAGTTGTCACTCCCACGAAGAAGCCCAAAGCTGAACCAAAGCCTGCAACTGAGTGCTTACACTGCAAAGGAAATGGTCACTGGAAACGGAAATACCCTGAATATTTGGTGGATAAGAAGGATGGCAAACTAAACAAGGGTATATTTGATATACAGATTATTGATGTGTACCTAACTAGTGTTTATAGTAACCCCTGAGTATTTGATACTTGTTCGGTTGCTAAGATTAGTAACTCGAAACAGGAGTTACAGAATAAACAGAAACTAGTTGAGGGTGATGTGACGATGTGTGTTGGAAGTGGTTCCAAGATTGATATGATCATCATCGCACACTCCCTATACTTTCAGGATTAGTGTTGAACCTAAATAAATGTTATTTGGTGTTTGTGTTGAGCATGAATATGATTTGATCATGTTTATTGCAATACGGTTATTCATTTAAAACCAGAGAATAATTGTTGTTCTGTTTAAATGAATAAAACCTTTGATGGTCATACACCCAATGAAAATAGTTTGTTGGATCTCGATCGTAGTGATACACATATTCATAATATTGATGCCAAAAGATGCAAAGTTGATAATGATAGTGCAACTTATTTGTGGCACTGCCATTTGGGTCATATCGGTGTAAAGCACATGAAGAAACTCCATAAAGATGGATTTTCGGAATCACTTGGTTATGAATCATTTGATGCTTGCGAACCGTGCCTTTTGGGCAAGATGACTAAAACTCCGTTCTCCGGAACAATGGAACTAGCTACTGACTTATTGGAAACAATACATACCGATGTATGCGGTCCAATGAGTCTTGATGCTCGTGGCAAGTATCATTATTTTCTAACCTTTATAGATGATTTGAGCAGATATGCGTATATCTACTTGATGAAACATAAGTCTGAAATAGTTGAAAAGTTCAAAGAATTTCAGAGTAAAGTGGAAAAATCATCGTAACAAGAAAAATAAAGTTTCTACGATCTGATCATGGGGACGAATATTTGAGTTACGAGTTTTGTCTTCAATTAAAACAATGTGGAATAGTTTCATAGCTCACGCCACCTGGAACACCACAACGTTATGGTGTGTCCGAACGTCGTAATCGTACTTTACTAGATATGGTGCGATCTATGATGTCTCTTATCAGTTTACCACTATCGTTTTGGGGTTATGCATTAGAGACAACTGCATTCACGTTTAATAGGGCACCATCTAAATCCGTTGAGACGGCACCGTATGAACTATGGTTTAGCAGTAAACCTAAGCTGTCGTTTCTTAAAGTTTGGAGTTGCGATGCTTATATGAAAAAGGTTTTCAACCTTATAAGCTCGAACCCAAATCGGAGAAGTGCGTCTTCATAGAATACCCAAAGGTAATTATTGGGTACACCTTCTATCACAGATCCGAAGGCAAGTTATTCGTTGCTAAGATGGATCCTTTCTAGAGAAGAAGTTTCTCTCAAAAGAAGTGAGTGGGAGGAAAGTAGAACTTGATGAGGTAATTGTACCTTCTCCCTTATTGGAAAGTAGTTCATCACAGAAATCAGTTCCAGTGATTCCTACACCAATTAGTGAGGAAGTTAATGATGATGATCATGAAACTTCAGATCAAGTTACTACCAAACCTCGTAGGTCTTCCAGAGTAAGATCCACACCAGAGTGGTACGGTAATCATGTTCTGGAAGTCATGTTACTAGACCATGATGAACCTACGAACTATGAGGAAGCGATGATGAGCCCAGATTCCGTGAAATGGCTTGAGGCCATAAAATCTGAGATAGGATCCATATATGAGAACAAAGTGTGGACTCTGGTTGACTTGCTCGATGATCAGCAAGCCAAATTAAATAAATGGATCTTCAAGAGGAAGACTGACACTGATAGTAGTGTTACTATCTACAAAGCTCGACTTGTTGCAAAAGGTTTTCAACAAGTTCAAGATATTGAATACGATGAGATTTTCTCACTCGTATCGAAGCTTAAGTCTGTCTGAATCATGTTAGCAATTGTCACATTTTATGAAATCTGGCAAATGGATGTCAAAAATGCATTCCTTAATGGATTTATTAAAGAAGAGTTGTATATGATGCAACCAGAAAGTTTTTGTCAATCCTAAAGATGCTAACAAAGTGTGCAAGCTCCAGCAATCCATCAATGGACTGGTGCAAGCATCTCGGAGTTGGAATATATGCTTTGATGAGTTGACCAAAGCATATGGTTTTATACAGACTTTTGGAAAGACCTGTATTTACAAGAAAGTGAGTAGGAGCACTACAACATTTCTGATAAGTATATGTGAATGACATATTATTAATCGGAAATGATGTAGAATTTTTCTGCAAAGCATAAAGGAGTGTTTGAATTTTTTTTTAAAGAAAGACCTCAGTAAAGCTACTTACATATTGAGCATCAAGATCTATTGAGATAGATCAAGACGCTTGATAAGATTTTCAATAAGTACATACCTTGACAAGATTTTGAAGTAGTTCAAAATGGAACAGTCAAAGAAAGAAGTTCTTGCCTATGTTGCAAAGGTATGAAATTGGGTAAGACTCAAATCCCGACCACGGCAGAAAAATAGAAAGAGAATGAAAGTCATTCCCTATGCATTCAGTCATAGGTTCTATAAAAGTATGCCATGCTATGGACCAGACCTATTGTATACTCTGCCCTAGTTTTGCAAGGGAGTACAATAGTGATCTAATAGTAGATCACTGGACAGCGGTCAAGAATATCCTTAGTGAGGACTAAGGAGATGTTTCTCGATTATGGAAGTGATAAAAGAGCTCGTCGTAAAAAGTTACAACGATGCAAGCTTTTACACTGATCCAGATGACTCTAAGTCTCAATCTGGATACATATTGAAAGTGGGAGCAATTAGCTAGAGTAGCTCCATATAGAGCATTGTGGACATAGAATATTTTGCAAAATACATACGGCTCTGAATATGACAGATCCGTTGACTAAACTTCTCTCACAAGCAAAACATGATCATACCTTAGTACTCTTTGGGTGTTAATCACATAGCAATGTGAACTAGATTATTGACTCTAGTAAACCCTTTGGGTGTTGGTCACATGACGATGTGAACTATAGGTGTTAATCATATACAGATATGAATATTGATGTTAAATCACATGGTGATGTGAACTAGATTATTGACTCTAGTGCAAGTGGGAGACTGAAGGAAATATGCCCTAGAGGCAATAATAAAGTTATTATTTATTTCCTTAGATCATGATAAATGTTTATTATTCATGCTAGAATTGTATTAACCGGAAACATAATACATGTGTGAATACATAGACAAACATATAGTCACTAATATGCCTCTACTTGACTAGCTCATTAATCAAAGATGGTTATGTTTCCTAACCATAGACATGTGTTGTCATTTGATTAATGGGATCACATCATTAGGAGAATGATGTGATTGACATGACCCATTCCGTTAGCCTAGCACTTGATCGTTTAGTATGTTGCTATTGCTTTCTTCATGACTTATACATGTTCCTATAACTATGAGATTATGCAACTCCCGTTTACCGGAGGAACACTTTGGGTGCTACCAAACGTCACAACGTAACTGGGTGATTATAAAGGAGTACTACATGTGTCTCCAAAGGTACATGTTGGGTTGGCGTATTTCGAGATTAGGTTTTGTCACTCTGATTGTCGGAGAGGTATCTCTGGGCCCTCTCGGTAATGCACATCACTATAAGCCTTGCAAGCAATGTGACTAATGAGTTAGTTGCAGGATGATGCATTATGTAACGAGTAAAGAGACTTGCCGGTAACGAGATTGAACTAGGTATTGGATACCCACGATCGAATCTCGGGCAAGTAACATACAGATGACAAAGGAAACAACGTATGTTGTTATGCGGTTTGACCGATAAAGATATTCGTAGAATATGTGGGAGCCAATATGGGCATCCAGGTCCCGCTATTGGTTATTGATCGAGAATAGTTCTAGGTCATGTCTACATAGTTCTCGAACCCGTAGGGTCCGCACGCTTAAGGTTTCGATGACAGTTATATTATGAGTTTATGAGTTTTGATGTACCGAAGGAGTTCGGAGTCCTGGATGAGATTGGGGACATGACGAGGAGTCTCAAAATGGTCGAGACGTAAAGATCGATATATTGGACGACTATATTCGGAGTTCGGAAAGGTTCCGAGTGATTCGGGTATTTTTCGGAGTACCGGAGAGTTACGGGAATTCACCGGGGAGTATATGGGCCTTATTGGGCCATACGGGAATAGAGGAGAGAGGCCAAAAGGAAGGAGGCCTGCCCCCCCTCTGGTCCGAATTGGACAAGGGGCACAGCCCCCCTTTCCTTCTTCCTCTCCCCCTCTTTCCCCTTCTCCTACTCCAACAAGGGAGGTGGAATCCTACTAGGACTAGGGAGTCCTAGTAGGACTCCACACTTGGCGCGCCCCCTCCTAGGGCCGGCCTCCTCCCCCCTTGCTCCTTTATATACGGGGGCAGGGGGCACCCCATGACACAAGTTGATCTACGAATCGTTCCTTAGCCGTGTGCAGTGCCCCCTCCACCATATTCCACCTCGGTTATATCGTCGCGGAGTTTAGGTGAAGCCCTGCGCCGTTAGAACATCATCATCGTCACCACGCCGTCGTGCTGATGGAACTCATCCCCGACACCCTGCTGGATCGAAGTCCGGGGATCGTCATCGAGCTGAACGTGTGCTGAACTCGGAGGTGCCGTACGTTCGATACTTGGATCGGTCGGATCGTGAAGACGTACAACTACATCAACCACGTTGTCATAACGCTTCCGCTTACGGTCTACGAGGGTACGTGGACAACACTCTCCCCTCTTGTTGCTATGTCATCACCATGATCTTGCGTGTGCGTAGGAAAATTTTGAAATTACTACGTTCCCCAACAGACTCATCCATCTTCCTCCAATGGTGATTAAACCAAGGCAATGGAGACCAAAGGTCTGATACCACTTGTAAGACCTTGAGAAGAGGTGTCTAGAGGGGGGGGGGTGATTAGACACTAAGTACCAAAGTTGCAGTTTTTAGCCCTTTTAAGTTTAAGTGGAGTTTAGGCCCAAATTTAACATTCACAACACATAGCAAGCAAGCATGCAAAGAGTATATGAGTAGCGGAAAGTAAAGCATGCAACTTGCAAGAATGTAAAGGGAAGGGTTTTGAAGGATTCAAACACAATTGGAGACACGGATGTTTTTGGCGTGGTTCCGATAGGTGGTGCTATCGTACATCCACGTTGATGGAGACTTCAACCCACGAAGGGTAACAGTTGTGCGAGTCCACGGAGGGCTCCACCCAAGAAGGGTCCACGAAGAAGCAACCTTGCCTATCCCACCATGACCGTCGCCCACGAAGGACTTGCCTCACTAGCGGTAGATCTTCATGAAGTAGGCGATCTCCTTGCCCTTACAAACTCCTTGGTTCAACTCCACAATCTTGTCGGAGGCTCCCAAGTGACACCTAGCCAATCTAGGAGACACCACTCTCCAAGAAGTAACAAATGGTGCGTTGATGATGAACTCCTTGCTCTTGTGCTTCAAATGATAGTCTCCCCAACACTCAACTCTCTCTCATAGGATTTGGATCTGGTGGAAAGAAGATTTGACTGGAAAGCAACTTGGGGAAGGCTAGAGATCAAGATTCATATGGTAGGAATGGAATATCTTGGCCTCAACACATGAGTAGGTAGTTCTCTCTCAGAAATAGGATGCTGGAAGTGTAGGCTTGTTCTAATGGCTCTCTCCACAAATGAAGAGGAGGTGGAGGGGTATATATAGCCTCCACACAAAATCTAACCGTTACACACAATTTACCAAACTCGGTGGGACCAATTCAACAGACTCGGTCGGACCGATTTAGTAAACCTAGTGACCGTTAGGATTTTCGGTGGGACCGAGATGCAACTCGGTAGGACCGACTCGGTTAGGGTTAGGGCATAATGTAATCTCGGTGAGACCGATTACACAAACTCGATGGGACCGGTTTTGGTAATTAGCTAACCAGAGAGTTGGTCAGGCAAACTCGGTGGGACCGATTACTCAAACTCGGTGGGACCGATTTTGGTAATAAGTTAACCAGAGAGTTTGCATTGTAATCTCGCTAGTACCAATTGCTCAAACTCGGTGAGACCGATTCTGATAATGGACATACACAGAGAGATTACAATCCCATCTCGGTGAGACCGAGATCCCTATCAGTAAGACCGATTTGCCTAGGGTTTGTGGCAGTGGCTAAGACATCCAAACTCGGTGGCGCCGGATAGAAGGAATCGGTATGGACGATTTTGGATTTGGGTTTAGGTCATTTTGTGGATGTGAGAAAGTAGCTGAGGGTTTTGGAGCATATCACTAAGCACATGAAGCAAGAGGCTCATTAAGCAACACCTCATCCCTCCTTGATAGTATTGGCTTTTCCTATAGACTCAATGTGATCTTGGATCACTAAAATGTAAGATGAAGAGTCTTGAGCTTGAAGCTTGAGCCAATCCTTTGTCCTTAGCATCTTGAAGGAGTTCCCACATCCTTTAGTCCATGCCACTCCAATGTTGAACTTGTCTGAAAAATACTAGATAAAAGTGTTAGTCCAACAAGAGATATGTTGACATTAATTACCAAAACCACCTAGGGAGCACTTGTGCTTTCAATCTCCCCCTTTTTGGTAATTGATGGCAACATATATCAAAGCTTTAGATAAGGATATGAAGAATAGCAAGTAAAGCTTTGGAAAGACATGTAACAAGCATAGGCTCCCCCTACATGTATGCAATCATGTGAATATGAAATATAGAAGCATGTGAGAGCATAACCATGATAGAGCAGGCAATGTGTTACATGTATCTTGGCCATATGCATCAGAGCAAAAAGTTTTAAAGGAATTACCTTCATGCCCATGAGTCCTTCTTGCAAACAGTATGTACATCAGCAAGAATTCCTCATACACATGATTGTGATGCATATACTTACCTTGTAGTCTTGAGTAGGCTTAGGATGGAATGAACTTGTGTAAACAAGGTTAGATAACACAGATACATCTACTAGCCAGAGCAAACAGAAGAAACCACAAGAATACCAAGACTGGGATGACATGTAGAGAGTGAGTACTAAGTACCACATTTGATTAGACATGTCCCCAAGAGTATAGATATGCAATGAATTTAAGTAATTTCTTTCCCTTAGATGTCTTGCTCCCCTTGAATCTAGCATGGGATACTGGGAGAAGATAGGGAACATAAAATCAGAGATGAAAGATATAAATGAACAGAGCTAATGCAAACTAATGCAAGTAAGCACATATGAACATGTCTTTCCCCTCAAGAAGACATGTGGCATCTCTCCTCTTGAACACCAAGCATCTGGGATCCTTGAGAAATACTTTCTACTAGTATTCTCTCCCCCTGGAGATCTCTCTCTCTCTCTCTCCCTGAAGGATCTCTCTCCCCCTGAGAAGGTGATACTCTCTCTAAAATGATAAGCTTTGATGTGATCTCTCTCTCCCCCTTTGACATCAATTTCCAAGAAGGGCTTGATAAAGATGATCTCTCTCTCTCCCTTTGGAATTTGTCATGAATGGGTTTGATCCTTGAGTCACAATCATAAAGCACTTGATAAAAATGTGATGCTTGTTAGAGGACAAGATTCATTGAGTGAAGCTGGAACAGACAAAACACAGAATAAGTGGCAAACTGTTTTTCCTGTGGTGAAATCGGTGGCACCGAGTTGTATGCTTTGGTGGTACCGAAAGAATTCGGTTGGACCGAAAATAACTAATCGGTGAAACCGAGTTCATCACAAAGAAAACACTTGTCACCGCATCTCACTAGTCTAATAAGATCTCACAAAGATTTGCAAGGAATTAACTAAATGATATGCAATGAATTGATGCATAAAACGTAGAGCAAACAAACGAAAAAAAGAAAGAAATCTAGATGAAGTTTTTTTTGAAAGGGGAAACAAATATGCATGAGACAAATGCAAAAACACAGAGACGAACGCAAGAGAACTTCATCTAGAGATGGTTGGCGACAAAGCCACCTATGTTAGAGTATATTGACTTAGGAGTCAAGTGAGATCACTTGATCATAGGTCATACTTATCGTTTAAGCTCAAAATGAGGTTACTATTTTTCGTTTAAGCATCTTGATGTATTCACATCTTGTCGAGTTGCTTTAGCTCATGTCTCGGAGTAAAGCTTCTCTAAGATGGAATAACATACCTTGGTTGGTGGTGTTGATCATGTAGTTGAACTTGTGTGGGTTTCTCAAGGTTGATGTAGCTCATCAAGAGTTGGGAGCACCACTTGGAATTTGAGTCCATCTACCTATATGGGTTAGTTCTTGCAAGGAAGAGCACTTGTGTATCCAAAAATGACAATCATGAAGCTCAACATAGAATTTGCCAAAGGATATGTTTGAATGGTTTCGTGCTTCCTTGTCTTCAACCACCTTTGTATAGAGACTTGGTGATGTAGAGATTGCTCAAGATGTGAGTAGGTTACAATCTCATGGAGTTTGATTCAACCAAGTACCTACATGGGTTAGATAACATGCAAGATGCAAATATGTCCAAGACATAAGATTTTCATCATAAGAGAAATATCAAGGATTAGTCATAAGCTCATGTCTTGCATGTATCCAATGGAGTTTCCACTCCAAGTTTGAAGCATCTATGATGTTCAATTCTCCTCTCAACCTGCAAAACACTTTCTCATCAAGAGGTTTAGTGAATATATCCGCTAATTGCTTTTCGGTGCGAACATGCTTAAGATCAATGTCACCCTTAGCAACATGATCTCGAATGAAATGATGACGAACTTCAATATGCTTAGTTTGAGAATGTTGCACAGGATTATGACCAATTTTGATAGCACTTTCATTGTCACAAAGCAATGGAACATATTTCACATATATCCAATAATCTTTAAGAGTTTGGGTCATCCAAAGTAATTGAGCACAACATGAACCAGTGGCAATGTACTCCGCTTCGGCGGTGGATAAGGATACCGAGTTTTGTTTCATGGAGGACCAAGACACAAGAGATCTACCAAGAAATTGACAAGTACCCGAAGTGGACTTTCTATCAACCTTGTCTCCGGCATAGTCTGAGTCAGAGTAGCCAACAAGATCGAAAGAGGCCCTCTTAGGATACCAAATGCCAAAATTTGGTGTATGTATTAAGTATCTCACTATCCTTTTCACAGCCTTAAGATGACATTCTTTAGGAGCAGCTTGATATCTTGCACGCATGCACACACTTAGCATAATATCGGGACGTGAAGCACATAGGTATAACAATGAACCAATCATAGAGCGATAAACCTTTTGATCAACCGGTTCACCATCTTTGGTCAAATCAAGATGTCCACTAGTAGGCATGGGTGTAGTCATACCTTTGCATTCTTGCATATTGTACTTCTTGAATAAGTCCTTAGTGTACTTCGTTTGAGAGACAAAAGTACCTTCCTTAGTTTGCTTGATTTGCAACCCAAGAAAGAATTTGAGTTCACTCATCATTGACATCTCAAACTTCTTCGACATTAGCTTTCCAAACTTCTCACTAAAATGAGGGTTACTTGATCCAAATATGATATCATCAACATAAATTTGGCATACAAATAATTCTCCATTAACCCTTTTAGTGAAAAGAGTAGAATCAATTTTCCCAATTTCAAATCCCTTTCCAAGTAGAAACTTAGTTAAGCATTTGTACCAAGCTCTAGGAGCTTGTTTAAGACCATAAAGAGCTTTGTCAAGTTTGTAAACATGATTTGGTTTCTTAGGATTGACAAAGCCGGGAGGTTGTTTAACATAAACTTCCTCCTCTATTTCACCATTTAGAAAAGAACTTTTAATGTCCATTTGGTACAATGTGATATCATGGTGATTAGCATAGGCAAGTAACATGCGGATAGACTCAAGTCTAGCAACATGAGCATAAGTCTCACCATAGTCCATACCTTCGACTTGTGTGTAGCCTTGGGCGACGAGACATGCTTTGTTGCGAACTACTTGTCCATCTTCATCTTGCTTGTTGCGAAACACCCATTTGGTACCGATGATGTTGTGGTTGTTGTCGGGCTTCTCAACCAATGTCCAAACTTGGTTTCTTTCAAAGTTGTGTAGCTCTTCATGCATAGCGTTTATCCAATCTAGATCTTCCAATGCTTCTTCGACCTTCAGAGGTTCAATGCTAGAGATGAAAGAATAGTTTTCACAAAAGTTAGCTAAACGAGTTTTTGAGCGAGTGATTCTCCCGGTTTGAATATCATTGTAGATTTGCTCGACGGGATGGTCTTTAGCAATTCTTGCTCGAACTCGTGAAAGCTTCCTTGCAAGGAGGTTGAACATCTTCTTCATCATCATCATCTTCTTCTTCTTCACTGTTGGCGTTGTCGTTCTCTTGTGGTGGTGGAGAAGGAGGTTGTTGACGTTCTTGATGCACTTCCTCATTTTCTTCATCTTGGTGTGTCCTACTTGTGGATGCTTCCGTGTCAACTCTTGGTTCACCTTGTCGTGAAGTAGAAGCTTCCACTTGGATAGACGAGGTACTCTCCTTCACCTCCGTTGGACGAACCTTGCCAATAGACAAGTCTTGGATTGCTTCCGAAGGATCTTTGTCTCCTACATCAATTGGCAGTTGCTCTACTTGCGAGCCGTTAGATTCATCAAACTTCACATCTACCGTCTCTTCAACCTTTTGGGTGAAATTGTTGTAGAAACGGTATGTGTGAGAGTTTGAGCCATAACCTAGTAGGAAACCTTCATGAGACTTAGGAGCAAATTTAGAACGACGATGCTTATCAAGAATGTAGCACTTTGAGCCGAATACTCGAAAGTATCCAACTTGGGGTTTGTTACCGGTGAGGAGCTCGTATGTCGTCTTGCCGAGTAGCTTGTGAAGATACAAGCGATTTGTTGCATGACAAGCTGTCTCAACCGCTTCTGCCCAAAAGTGCTTCGGCGTCTTGTACTCATCAACCATCGTTCTTGCCATTTCGATGAGCGTCCGGTTCTTCCTCTCAACAACTCCATTTTGTTGAGGTGTGTACGTAGCCGAGAACTCGTGTGAAATCCCTTCTTCGTCAAGAAAGGTGTCCACATTTGCGTTCTTTACCTCCGTTCCATTGTCGCTGCGAACCTTCTTGATCTTCACTTCAAACTGATTTTGGGCCTTCCTAGCGAAGTTTTTGAAGATCTTTTGGACCTGCGATTTATCATCGAGAAAGAACACCCACGTAAATCTTGAAAAATCATCAACTATAACTAGACCAAAAGAATTCCACCGAGGCTCTTGTAAGAGTTGGGACCGAAGAGATCCATGTGAACTAGCTCAAGTGGCCTCCTTGTGGTCATGATATTCTTCACGGGATGCCTTCCTCCAACCTGTTTACCTGCTTGACAAGCACTGCGAAGTCTATCCTTATCAAATATGACATCATTAACTCCAAGGATATGATTTCCTTTAATAAGCTTGTCAAGGTTTCTCATGCCAACGTGACCTAGTCGTCTATGCCATAACCAACCTTTTGAGGATTTAGCAATGAAGCAAGTTTTAGGTTGGGCCTTTTTAGTGAAATCAACAATGTAAAGATCACCTCTACGTATACCGGTAAAGACCATTTTATGATTGTCTCGACGAAACACTTGGCAATCAACTTCAGTAAATAATACATTGAAACCAAAGTCAGCAAGTCTAGATACTGAAAGTAAGTTGTATAGAAGAGATTCAACGAGCATGACATTTTGTATGGAGCTATCATGTGAGATGACCTCCTTACCGAGGCCAACCACCTTACCCTTTGAGTTGTCACCGAAGGTGACATACTTTCAAGGACTATCATTTTCAGCAAGCTCACGAAACATGTCTTTATCTCCGGTCATGTGATCGGTACATCCACTATCAAGAACCCATTCCTTTCCTCTTGACATATATCCCCGAAGATTTGCCATAAGACCAAAGTGTCTCATTGCATCATCAAGATCGAAGTCATCATCATCATCCTCATCATAGTACCCATGTTCAACATCGTCATGTGGTGGATCAATTCCAAGTGAGAGTGATTCATTAGTATGAGTTTGACAATAATCTTGCTTATGAATTCTAGTGGCTTCGGAAATAATGTCGCTAATAATTCCAACATTTCCTTTGGCACGCATAAGCTTTGTAAGCTCAAATAAACGATCACCAAACATAGGATCACTAGTATTCATCTTACTCGAGGCAATAGACTTATGGAGAATTTCATCAAGATTTTTCAAAGAATAATCTGGAAATCGTTCCTCAAGAAATTTCCATATAGTGTAGGCACACTCAAGAGTAGGCCGCTTTATAATCAAGTTTCTAGGCAAGCCACTAGTGATAAGATTGACAGTTCTAACATTCCTAATCATGTCAATAGACTCATCAAGGGTAGGATGCATCGGATCAACACAAGGTGCACAAGGACTAGCAATGTACTTGTTCAAATGATATTGATTGAAAATTACAAGCATCTCATTTTTCCACTCATGAAAATACTCTCCATCAAGAATAGGCACTCTATGTCTAAGACTCCCCAAAGTAGACTCATCCATCTTCCTCCAATGGTGATTAAACCAAGGCAATGGAGACCAAAGCTCTGATACCACTTGTAGGACCTTGAGAAGAGGTGTCTAGAGGGGGGGGGGGTGATTAGACACTAAGTACCAAAGTTGCAGTTTTTAGCCCTTTTAAGTTTAAGTGGAGTTTAGGCACAAATTTAACATTCACAACACATAGAAAGCAAGCATGCAAAGAGTATATGAGCAGCGAAAAGTAAAGCATGCAACTTGCAAGAGTGTAAAGGGAATGGTTTTGAAGGATTCAAACGCAATTGGACACACAGATGTTTTTGGCGTGGTTCCGATAGGTGGTGCTCTCGTACATCCACATTGATGGAGACTTCAACCCATGAAGGGTAACGGTTGCGCGAGTCCACGGAGGGCTCCACCCAAGAAGGGTCCACGAAGAAGCAACCTTGTCTATCCCACCATGGCAGTCGCCCACGAAGGACTTGCCTCACTAGCGGTAATCTTCACGAAGTAGGCGATCTCCTTGCCCTTAAAAACTCCTTGGTTCAACTCCACAATCTTGTCGGAGGCTCCCAAGTGACACCTAGCCAATCTAGGAGACACCACTCTCCAAGAAGTAACAAATGGTGCGTTGATGATGAACTCCTTGCTCTTGTGCTTCAAATGATAGTTTCCCCAACACTCAACTCTCTCTCATAGGATTTGGATCTGGTGGAAAGAAGATTTGAGTGGAAAGCAACTTGGGGAAGGCTAGAGATCAAGATTCATATGGTAGGAATGGAATATCTTGGCCTCAACACATGAGTAGGTAGTTCTCTCTCAGAAATAGGATGCTGGAAGTGTAGGCCTGTTCTGATGGCTGTCTCCACGAATGAAGAGAAGGTGGAGGGGTATATATAGCCTCCACACAAAATCTAACCGTTACACAAAATTTACCAAACTCGGTGGGACCAATTCAACAGACTCGGTCGGACCGATTTAGTAAACCTAGTGACCGTTAGGATTTTCGGTGGGACCGAGATGCAACTCGGTAGGACCGACTCGGTTAGGGTTAGGGCATAATGTAATCTCGGTGAGACCGATTACACAAACTCGGTGGGACCGGTTTTGGTAATTAGCTAACCAGAGAGTTGGTCAGGCAAACTCGGTGGGACCGATTACTCAAACTCGGTGGGACATATTTTGGTAATAAGTTAACCAGAGAGTTTGTATTGTAATCTCGCTAGTACCGATTGCTCAAACTCGGTGAGACCGATTTTGATAATGGACATACACAGAGAGATTACAATCCCATCTCGGTGAGACCGAGATCCCTATCGGTAAGACCAATTTGCCTAGGGTTTGTGGCAGTGGCTAAGACATCCAAACTCGGTGGCGCCGGATAGAAGGAATCGGTATGGCCGATTTTGGCTTTGGGTTTAGGTCATTTGTGGATGTGAGAAAGTAGCTAAGGGTTTTGGAGCATATCACTAAGCACATGAAGCAAGAGGCTCATTAAGCAACACCTCATCCCTCCTTGATAGTATTGGCTTTTCCTATAGACTCAATGTGATCTTGGATCACTAAAATGTAAGATGAAGAGTCTTGAGCTTGAAGCTTGAGCCAATCCTTTATCCTTAGCATCTTGAAGGAGTTCCCACATCCTTTAGTCCATGCCACTCCAATGTTGAACTTGTCTGAAAAATACTAGATAAAAGTGTTAGTCCAACAAGAGATATGTTGACATTAATTACCAAAACCACCTAGGGAGCACTTGTGCTTTCAGTGTATCACGACCTCCACACCCACAACACCAATGAATGCCAAGAGGTTAGGGCTGTGCAAGATGAAAGTATCAGCCGACGCCCCGAGCGCAACGATCGGGGCTATGGCCGAGGAGGAGGAAGAGGTGGAGGACGATGGGAAGACCGTGGCCCTCGCCAAGGGCGGCATGACCGACCTCGCGAGGACCGCTGGCAGGACCAGCCTCGCGAGGGAGGTTGGAGGGATCAGCCTCGCAAGGATCGCCCGCAATGCTATGCAGACCTCCCTCCGCTGCCGCCACCGCCAAGGAGGAATGAAGACCAGCATCAGGACGAGGGGGTTGGGGGCTTCTAGGAGCCGCCCGCAATTGCTTGCATCCTAGGCGGAGCTCAAACCCCGGCCTCTCAGCGCATCTTCAAGCAGTTTGCTCGCGAAGTGAATGCAATCCTCCCAAAAACCGAAGCCTCGCGCCCTCTCAGGTGGTCCACATGTGCCATCATGTTAAGTTCAGCGGATTAACTCAAGTGCGCAGCAACAACTGGTGTCCTCCCGATGCTCTGCTCCCCTGTCATCAGCAATGTGCAGGTCACCAGGACCCTCATCGATGGTGGAGTAGGACTCAACATTCTATCCGTCGAAACTTTCAACAATCTCCAAGTGTTGTATGACTAGCTTCAGCCAACCAAGCCCTTCTCAGGAGTCACTGATGGTTCTACCACCCCAATAGGGCAGGTCCGCCTCCCTGTCACCTTCGGACAGTGCAAAAACTACCGCACTAAGCTCATCGACTTCGATGTCGCCCACATTCGCCTGCCCTACAATGCCATCCTTGGATATCCACCCTGGCCAAGTTTATGGCGGTGACTAACCATGGCTACAATGTCCTCAAGATGCCAGGAAGCGGTGGAGTCATCACAGTCCCCTGTGAGGAGAAGGATGCAGTGTGTTCTCTCGAGCATGCCTTCCAGGCCGCGGCAATCGAAGACCCAAATCACAGGAGTGGGGGCCTTCCCGAGGCAGTTCCTAAGAAGAAGAAGACATCACCTGGTCCGAACCATCAGGAGGCAGGCACCTCCAGGGGCGCCGCGCCAGGATCCGCGCCCGTCCAAGGGGCGCCTCCCTCTGTTGCATAGGAAGGCGCGCCCGACGCCCTCCTTGGGCAAGGCTCGGGGGCTCTCTCCTGGAGGGCCATCGACTTTGCCAAGGTCACAAAGGAGGCGCTCAGGCACCACTTGGAGGCGTGTTTCAAAGCACGTTTCCCTCAGGATGGTGTGAGGCAAGGAGGGCCAAACCCTCAGGAGTTCATCGCAAGAAACACTCAGGAGCTGCAGGAGTCAAGAATCATGCGCGATAGCCGCCACTTACCCGCTGTAGCTCCCCATCCAGGCGAGGATGGTGGGCTGCGCGTCTGCATCGACGTACCAAGGCTCAACCGAGACACATATCAGGAGCGCCTCTGGCCCTCGCACATGGGACGTTGCGAGGGTCCACCCCACAGCTACGTTCGCATGCCTCTTGGCCTGCCGAACGCGGTCGCCGCTCATCAGCGCCTGCTGAGGAGCATTCTGGAGGCTTAGGAGGTCAAGCATTGCGCAGTCCTAGCGGAGATGGAGATGGTCCTTGAAGAGCCGCATGCGCCCCCAGAGCCTCCTGAGGCTCTGGGCCCTGGGATCTCGTGAGGATCGGCTTCCACACCATGCTCCGTCTGCTACCTCAACATTCCTCCATCTCCAGTGGTATCAGGTGACACCTTTCAAGTTCCATTTCAGCTGGGAGCGCCCCCAGGGCTGCATCATTCCCAGGCTGCGTGGGTCCGTCCCTACGGCGTGTATCCCTTTTGTTTGTATCTTTAGGTTACTTTGTTGGGGGCGCCCCTCGGGCTGCATTATCCCCAAGCCGCTCGGGCCTGACCCAGTGGCATGTATCGCTCTCGCACCTGTCTAAGTTAATCTAACCTTCCATGCCTAACCTGCCTGGCTTGATCGCCCGCTCGATTGACGCCGACCTTTGGAGCTGCTCTCCTTGGCACGATGCTTGCGCATGGGTCCGTCCCTACAACATCGACAAACCTGAGTGGCGGAGCTCTGGCCGCGGCAGCCCCGCACGGTGCCACCTCATCAGGCCCTCAGTGCCTTCATCACTCCCCCAGAGCAACCAGTGGCTGGCTGACGATTGTGATGGTGACTCTCGTTTTTCTCGTGATAAGTTTGCATGGCCTCTCTAAGGGACAGCGTCGGTCGAGGCCTCCGCGGCCCCTCTTCCTCTCTTACCCGCATAAACTGCTTGTGCGTTAAAGGGGGGGGGCGCCTGAGCATCACGACTCACGGGCTCTTACTGGCCCTCCAGCCCTCACCTCCTGGCCTTGTCCACGACATCGCGACCTGGAATACCAGCGACGGCTAAGCTCACTCGAGGGCCGGGACCCGAGGACGTAGAGCGCAAAGGGGAGTGCGGGGGAGAAGGAGGAGGCTCGCGAAGACCTCACCGGGCAACCCCTCAGCTGCTGGCGCGCGGGCCTGGCGCAGCGCCGGGATATGACTTCAAGCTCCTGAGATAAGTCATTCTCCGGAACTACAAGCTATTGCAACACCAACTCTGCACCTAATGCGACCCTGTAATGGCGATGTTGCGCTCCTTTCTCACCGAGCAGCGGCTGCTTGAGCGCTAAAGGGGACCTCCCGAGCATCGCGCCTCGGGGGCTCTTACTGGACCTCGGGCTGCTCACCTCCTAGCCTTGTCCACGGCATCGCGACCTGGCATACCAGCGACGGCTGAAGCCTGCCTGGGGACCGGGACCTGTCAGCACAGAGCACCAGGCCCTCGTGAGGTTAGAAAGGAGGGACCAAGCTGAGACGGGACGAGCATCTCACACTACTTCACAATGAGGATCATATTAACAAAAGAAACTACAAACACTTTACAAGCCCCCGCGGGGTGTGTTCTTGGTTCCTCGTAGGAGAAAAAGAGGCGGATCCTAAGGAGCCCTAACTATAGGAACCACAACGGCAGACGCCAAACAGTGGGCCACGTGGGGCCGGCGCTAACGTCATCCAGATCAGCCGCGCCGACCGTCAGGCGCACCGACTCTGCTTCGGGCGCGGCGTGAGCTCGATGGCTCGTAGCTATTGTCGCTCGTCTCCAGAGTCAGGAGAAGTTCGGGGGAGTCGCTGGACCCTCCAGCCCGGCCGCTGCTGCCAGAAGAGCTGCTGGAGTGACGGGCGGCAGGCGCGATCCTCGCTGCTCCGGAGCTCCGGCCGCTGCCTCTGGGACAGCACGCCAGCCGGCGTCCTTCTTCGTCGAAGACCTTGAAGAACATTAGGGAGGCACCATCATACTCCATATGGATAATGAGGGTGCCCTCCGTTCGGCAGACCCTGGCGATCTCGCCCCAGCCTCGGGTCATGAAGACCCGGCCAGGCGCGACGACTTCGACCTCCGCTTCGGTCGCGGGGGTGCGACAGTCGGTGTGCTGCAGCCATAGCTCCCGAGGCCCCCTCGGAGGTATCTCGAAGGCGAAGGAAGCAGGTAGGTGGATCCAGGAGCTCGGAGGCATGGCGACATGAAGCACGAGCTCACGGGAGGAGTTCGCCGCATGGACTCCAGGGGGGACGACGCGCACCATCGTGATCCGTCGGCGGCGCCGACGACGCATGCGGCGCCGCTCGACACCCTCTTCCCCAGGGCCCTCGGCCTGGGCATACAAGGGCAACGGGTATCCAGGAGGAGGCCACCCGTACCAAGGCCTCGACGCCTCCTGCCGAGCACCCTCGTCTCGGCGGCAGGGGACCGACCGCTTCTTCAGCGGAAGTGGGACGGGCCCCTCTCGGGGGGCCTTCCCTTTCTCTTCGGCCGAGAACCGGCGGATCGGCGCCATTGTCGATGATCTGAAGGAGGAGTGAAGAAGGAGAGGCGTAGCAAGGAAAGATGGACTGGAAAGGCTTGCGCCAATCTGTACTTATAGCCGGAGGAGGCCAACCGTCGGCCTCCACGATCACAGGTAATCATGACCCGTTTTAGCATGCAGGGACTTGTCTATTCGAACGGTTGCCGAGGCGTCGTGGGGAAGCAGAGACGCCCATGTCCAATCAACCGCCATGCAGCGCCCAAGGCCGCAGGTTGTTGGGGCTCGCGGCGCTTTGCACTTGCCCCTTTGCTTCTCTGCTAAGCCAAGTCCGAGCGCTCCTTGGGCCCGGGGGCTACTGTCGGCGTTCTGGCAACGGGGGTCCCCAGACTTGCCTGCCTGCAGCCTGCGGCGTGGCTCAAGCAGTGGCCCAGTGCGGCCCATCTTCATCAACTCAAGCTCATGACCCTCGCGAGGGACCAAGCCTCGCGGGGTGGACGACAAGAAGCTTCCTCAGGGCTAGCCTCGTCAGGCTGGCTCGCGAGGTGGCGGAGAGATCAAGGCAGGGGGACCTCGTTCGGTGCCCGTGATGCAAGCCATGACGATCGAGGCCAGGCGGGCGCCAGGCGGGCACCGGCCTGCCCAGTGTCCTTGTTTCCCCTTTGGTGCAAAGGGAGCAAGCACATGCCAAGGCATTAGGCAAAGGCTACCATTTCGGTGCAACAAGACCAAGACCAGCGGAACAGCAGGATGGAGGTCACCGTGGAGCCCAGGACGGTGTCATCGTCAGAGTCTTTGGCAGGCGAGGACCAACTTTAGTCCGGATAAGTGTACTAGATGTTCCCCTTCAAAATGGCCAATTGTTGGCGCCCTTCCCGCTCAATATTTGGGAAGAGGACCAGGGCCTCTTACTCTATATATAGGACTAGCCACCACAGTATAGAGGCATCTGGAATCGACCCCTCCAAAGGGACAACACCACCACAAGAACATCCATCTCGAGGCTGTTCATATGTACTATTCATCATCAACCCCAGAGGCAATCCACCACACCACAAACTAGAGTAGGGTATTACACCGCAACGGTGGCCCAAACTAGCATAAACCTTGCATCCCTTGTGTTGTTCATCGTGTAGCCTAGATCCTTTGCAAGGCGACGAGATGCGAGTTGGTAGAGGAGAGATCTTCGCGCGCACCCTAGAGTTTGAACCTCAAGGGTCTGCCGGAACCCGCAATCCGACAGCGCTCTTTGGGACAGGCGGACGACAGACCACAAGGAGATGGCAGCCATTGCTACCGACCGGCTGGCCGACAGGCAGCCAGAGGACGATGAAGTCCTAATGGAGAACATGGTAGTCGATGATCCGGCGCCAACCCCCTCCTCCATGTCATCCTCGCCGGTGTATTGCACCATGACCATCGGCGAGGCCCGTGCCCAACACATGGACATAGTGAGGCAGAAGCGTGAGGAGCAGTTCTGGGAGGCGCAGACCGACGCCGCCTACAACCACCATCTCCTCCAAGAGCACCTGTAGGAGGAGGAGCAGATCGCCGCTGAGCGGGCGGAGCAGGAGGCGCTGCTCGACTTATACCGCTCCGCCCGCGAGGGCCGCCTCGAGCGCTAGCGGTACCGCATGCGGGTAGCGGAGGCTGTGGCCGCGTACAAAGAGGGCGATGAAGCGAGCGAGGCGCTGTTTGGCGAGACCGAGAACGAGGCAGAGGACAATGCCGGCTTCGACTTGTCCCCGTTCCGCTAGCGTCAATGAGGCCCTGCTCCGCCGAGGCCCCGCGGCGCTAACAACAAGGCAAAGGACACCGCCGGCTCCACCGAGGCCCCACCCCGCCAACAACAAGGCAGAGGACATCGTCGACTCAGCCAGGGCCCCACCCTACCGGCAACGAGGGGGAGGATTTCCACTGCTTTGCCGAGGCGCCGCCCGCCGGCAACGCGACAGAGGACATCGCCGGCTCCGCCGAGGCCCCGCCCCGCTGCCAACGAGGCTGCGCCACATAGAAAACGAGGAAGAGTGGAACATGGTAGGTCGGCACCGCTCGGGTCCAAGTAAGGCCACCGCTGCTACCCTCCAGTTGAAGCCAAGCTAGGCGGGCTGACCATTGACGGCCGGTTAGCTTCTTGGCTGCGACGTGGAGTCGTAGAGATGTGTTGGAGAAGAACACTACTACTACTTAACTGCTGGTGTAGTTGGCTGACTGACACGTGGGCCCAAGAGGCCACATGTCAGTTACGCAACTGCACCTGTAGTTAAGTCACTGAAGCTTTTGTTCGGCTCAGCAGGACACAAGTGGGTAGCTTTGGTTAATTAATTATACCTCCAGCGCACCCCTTTTTAGTTGAAGAATGTATGAAATGTAATGAAATCCGGCATGTTTATATGAAATCCGACCGTGTATGAATGAATTTATTTTGATTAGATTGAATTCCTGTATCATTGGCATTGGATGAACATGCAAAACAATACGTACTAGCATTATTCCCAGGGTGATCACCTCGTTTGCATCATTTTCACATGTACTCCCTCCAGTCCTTTCTAGTCTGCATACAAGTTTTGTCTGCAGTCAAAGTATCTCTACATTGACCAATCTTATAGAAAAAAGTATGCACTTTCACAATGTGCAAAGTAAAAAGGAACAGAAGGAGTACAAAGAGTTTGAGCAGCTTTTTCATGTTTCTGTACATTGCAATCAAACACACAGGGCTGGCAATTCATAGAGAACATTCAAAAAATGATGATTATGCATCTCAGCGACTCACATGTCAGAGGCAATATTTACTTCACAACTAAAGAATAAAGAAAAAATTGATCGACGCTGCTGACATCAAAGGGCGTCCCATTCGAAAATATCAAACGTATGTCTTCTTGCCAAAATCAATGAGCAAAATTTGACAAGGTTGTCCCATTCCAAAATATCAAATGCCTACGATTGTGGATTGGGCAGGGTTTGCCATCAGTTCGGACATTGACATGGCACCTCGTGCTAAATAAACCAGTTGTTCTTTTTGTGCAGTTCCACCAAAATCAACCAAATCCGCGCGTAGCTTGTATGATTTTGCCCTTATATGTTGCAACGCCTTGAACTTATTGGCACCTCCTTTCTTGTGGTGGAAATGAATGATTCAATGTATTCATGAACATTTTGTGCAGTTCCCATTGAAATCAAGCTGAGCACCCCTATTTGCACAAATACAAAAAAGTGATTAGTATAAAGCAAACTGTACTATGAATTGACAGTTTAAACAGGCACCTACATGGTCCATGTAGAGCACACTTTTAGAAAAATGCAAGTCACCAAAAAGAATCCTAGAACAACATTGTACTCGTGCATCACAGCGAAAAAATGGAGATTTGTCAGTCCTTCTAAGCTGAAGTTAGTTTGGTCTTGTGGGGAGTAATGTAACCATCCTTCAACTGCTCCTTCTGATGAGAAGATAGACATAGCTTCTTCATCCTGGCATAATCGGAACTAGTCACTTCATGTACTCCATATTTTTCTTCAGAGGAAGATGATCCTGTTGTGCAAAGACAAGAGGACAACTAAATGCTAGCATCCCTGTTTGCTCGAAAAAAAGGAAATGAAATATTTAAAACAACACAGATGAAGCACTTCTCAAGGACAATACCACTTTTTCATGACAGTATCTAAACAATAGCACAACACCAATAGAGATGACAAAGCTCAATCATATGGATGAAATCAGTGGGCGAGTATCAACCTTTGTCAGGAGGCTTATTGTGTAGAGCATACAGATGAAGCACTTCTCCGGAACCATCTATTGCTATCTACTGTGGTGGCCATGCTTACTATATACTCCTCGATTAGTTTAATGTTTCCAACATCTTCTTGTGCAGTTCCACTAAAATATATGGTATCTTCAAAGAAGATCCCTGTTTGCACAAGTAGAGATAATTACATATTACATTAAGAGTGGCATCAAATCAGTGGAAAAATAATTGCTCGTTCCAGCCATAGCAATAAATTAAGATGCAAAACTATATCATTACTTGTGTCATCACAGTTCGAGTGCTTCAATACAGCACCGGGAGTTGATTTTTGTTTTTCTTCCGCTTGTTCTTCCCCTTCATCACTTGGTTCAATAACAGACAAGCTTCGCCTTCAATGTAAGATTTGGCATGTCAATTAGGGAGCACAAGTATAGCACTAAACAATGACATTAATTTTCTAATGAAAGTGAAAAATACAGGCCAACAGTTGTGAAATATCCTTATCTTACCTCAATGGGATATTACGGTGCACATACAGATTGGAAGTCTTGTCTCCATTTGTGCTTTTCACTAAAATCAAGCAACATTACCGTACAAGTAGCACAACATATGAAAGCACACTGCAGAATCATGTGAAAGAAGACTAGTACTGACCTCTCATGATGCGGAATTCAAGCAACTCACAAGAAGAAGATCTGAACCAAATTTGCCAACACGGATTGGAAGTAAGATCTCCTCTTGTGCAGTTCCACTAAGATCAAGCAATCAAGCAACGTTGTCGGTGTGACATTTTGGTTGAACTACACAAAACACTCTTAAAACAAAAGTGTTTTGTGCAATGCAACAAAAGGTCACAATGGCAACGAGGTGAAGTAGATAACCTTGTTTACACAGAGGTGCAAAGGAAACAACTAGTGGTCAAAAATGGTGGATGACACAGAAGCCAACAAAAAGAAGCATCTACCTTATCTAAATGGGAAAGAAAGCAAGACAATAGCATTTCTCAAACGGTGGCATTGATCAATATTAACATAGAGATTATATTAACAATAAAATTCATTAAACATGTAATTTGCTTTTAACTGTGGCATTGCATCAATTTTCCAGCGGCATATTAGAGGGTGTTTGTTTACAGGGACATTTTGGTGTAGGGACTAAAAAACTCTGTGTCAGTCCCATCTAAACCAAATAGGAGGGACTTCTAGGGACTAAAAGTGGGCATTTGTGACTAAAGAAAGAAGACCCCGAGGGAGTCTTTTTGGGACTTTTTCCAACAGTTACCCCTGCCATGCATCGCACCTTATCTCTATTAGTTCATTACTAGGGGTAACATGGTCTTTTAGCATGTCATTTAATAACCTCTAGTCCATGTTTAGTCCCTGGAACCAAGCAGGTAGGGGCTAGGGAGTTTTTAACCAAACAGGGCCTTAGATTAATAACAGCTAAAGAGTTGCACGAGACAGTGGATGCACCAGCACCATGTGCATCTACCGATGTACTGTGGTGATGCACAGTCTATTGCAACAAATAAAAAACAACCAAGGAGCATATTTGTGTTGGTCCTAGTTTTTTTTTCTTTAGACACCTTTCCCTACGTGAGCGCAACAAATCAAGTCCTGCTCAAACTGTACAGCCTTGTCCCCCAAAACAAAAGATCAATTTGTTACAGATGTGCGTACTGCATTTGTCATTGTTTTCCCTTTTCAAGCAACGTAGGTGCTGGATAGCCAGTCTGTACTAGTACTTTCGCCCCTTCCTTTCCTCTTTGAACCACGTCCTAGATTTGTGCGATACAACTTTTGCCACTACTTTCCCCCATTCCTTTCCTCTGTGAACCACGTTCTAGATTCATGCTATACAACTTTCCCCCTTCCTTTCCTCTTTGAACCACATCCTAGATTCATGCTATACAACTTTTTCCCACTACTTTCCTCTTTGAACCATGTCCTAGATTCATGGTATACATGCAGCTAGAGCAATGCATGTGGAATAAGTAAATTATACCTTAAGGTTCTTGGGGTGTGGTTCGGTGGGTGATGGGACAACGGCGAAGAAGAAAGGGTCGGAGGCCCTCCCGCACCGCCACTGGGTGAAAGTGAACAGCTGCGCCGGTAGTGGATTCCCTCCCTCGCCGACGGCGATAGTGTTAAGCCTCCTCCCCTTCCCGCTGGACGGATCCTGCTGGCTCTTTGAGCAGCAGTGAGGGGAGAGAGAGGCCAATGAAGTCTTATTTAGATCTGGAGAGGGTGAGAGAGTGTGAAGAGAGCAACTACAAGCGCTAAGCCTCCTCCCCTTCCTGCTGGACGGATCCTGTTGGCTCTTTGAGCAGCAGTGAGGGGAGAGAGAGGCCAACAAAGTCTTATTTAGATCTGGAGAGGGTGAGAGAGTGTGAAGAGAGCAACTACAAGCGCTGAGGCTCCAGCGTGTGTATATATACTGGAGAGAGAGTGTGAAGCGTGCAAACCCTAGAAAACAAGCGCCGAGGCTATAGCTTATACGTGATGAGGTGATTATACGGTCACTACGAGATCGTATAGCTCCGTATCCATCCATTTTGACCAATCAAAGAATCCTCCTGGCACAAATTATGCTCAAGTGTAGTTATCCAACCCGAGACCTCAAGTTTGATGAGCGAACAGGCTAACCAGCTACACAACCCTCCCGTTATGTTCAACGAGAGGAAAATAACCTTTTATACATTCCTGCATTCGTGTGGGAAGCATGCTGTGTTTTTTTGTGTGTGTGGGAGTCATTGGGATTTAAATCATAATCGTGTCATGTGGCTTTGGTGGTAAGACTATCCACAGTGGTGCAGAAATAATGCGGCCTTAGTCACCTTACCCCTCTCCATGTAGTACGTTGGTTCCCACCAGCCAGAGGGTGAAACAAACAAATTAATAAGAAAAATTAAAAGCGCCAGCGGTGTATCTTACCTCACACATCTCGCTACTGCTCGGGAACACTGTCCAACTGATCCCTCTGTTCGCTCACGTACTATTTTAAGTGAATCCTTATTATAACATGCACACAATTTTGGGCACTTGTATTTGACCTAAGTCAGTGTGCCACCGTATCTCGTACTTACTACTCCCTCCATCTAGGTGTAATAAGTCACGTTAGAAGGTGTAGTGGGACCAAGGTGCGTGCGTGTGCGTGCGTGTGTGTGTGTGTTTAACAACATGTGTGTGTTAGAGAGAGCGACAGATCAACCTACTCCTACAGAGAGATGGTGTGTAGTGTACGATTTTAGCTGCGAGAGTCGGTGCATCCTCTCGTTACCGGGCGTGTCTGGTAGGGACAGGCGGACAGCTACCACACCCGGTCCTGACCAGCCTAGCCGACCCAAAGCCCCTCCATCGCCCGCGCGCGCTTCCCGCCCGAAACGGTCAGCGCCGCTCCAAAGAATCGGTGCCGCATTCATGCCCGGGCAGAGCAGACGTGACCTCTCACTGGCACAAGAGTGATGATTGCTTTGTCCGTCCAACTTACTGCTGGGTATATGTGATTTGATGGCTCATTGGTCTTTATTACTGAGGTGGTAGGACTGCTGGATGTCCCATGCTTTCGGCGAAAGGAGGTACTACTAGATTACAATTTTCTCCATTCTTACAGCGGAGGAGTGCAAGAGCAGTGAAAACATGCAGACTCAGTGATTACATGGCCCACCTCACATTATATAGTTATATCATGTCATCCTGTTTACATAGTCATTATATTTTGAATTATGTCTTTCCATCTTTTTTAGTTAGCCATCATAATGTGAAATTGTGTCATGCTATCCTGTTTAGTTAGCCATCATATATGTGAAATTGTGTCATGCTATCCTGTTTGGTTAGACAAGATAAATGTGAAATATTTCATGCCCTCTTTTATTCCCCACTATCCATTGCACATGTCTATCATACAATGTCTATACTTTCAATTACTTTTCTTGTTTATCAGCCATTTGAATTGGATAGGGTGATGGCAGTATCTAAGGGAGTAACAACACGGTCTTCAGAAAAGATAGTGCTACCAGTTGATGCAGATAGAACCACGGTTGTACTTGCCCAAGGACCAGATCCACCACACATAACCCATACTCTTGCAGATTGTACCCCTACCGGGTTGGACAGAGAACCAGCTACACCCCTTCTAACCCCAACCCCGGCAGATAGTAACCCAGTTCCAGTTGACACAGCAGCGTCTGCACCACAAAGCACCCAAACACGAGCAGTTAGTAAGGGAACTGAAGTGCCCAAAGCATGAGGACCACCACTCCGAATCCCAACTCAACGCTTAAAGGAGAAGAAGATTTGTTCTCATGTCAAGTTCTATAGCTATGGTTCATACTCCTTTGCTCTTGCATTACTGAATTTATTCATACCAACTATTTTTAAATTTGAAGGATGGAATTGAAACTCCAATGGTGCAACAGGTATGTTGTAAACCTGTTTCTTTAACTGGTTTGCTGTTGTAACCTGCTCTATGTTGATTTCATTTCAATTGAATAAACAGTTATGTTCTCATGTCATGCACATTACAAGTGTTGTTATTGCTCTATAGTTTCCCACACTTATATTCTGTCTATTCTGCTTTGTCTTGAACAAATATTATTTGAACTATGTCTCTATCTTGATTTGGCAACAAAAACTAGAATGATATAGACCATAAAGTGACCATGGTACATAGATATATGTTTGTTTCATGCTGTTATCCTGTCCACTTTACTACTGAACTCATTTACCAAAATGAGTTTCATATACAACATGGTAAACATGTGATGTGTCTGCTTGTTTCTCTTTTAGAATGCGGACAAAATATTGGAGAACAGTACCGCGTTATGCAATGGTAAAGGAAGTAATGCACATAAGGTTCAAGATATTGAGACATCCCTGTTGGTCTCCAAGAAAGCTGATAAAAACTATCTTGACGATAGTGAGACAACCCAGAAGTCCTGTCTTGATGTAGTGTTCAAGTTACTGGACACTACTGCTGGCACAAGCTCTTCGAACTCGCTGCCTGAATCAGTTCGTCTTCTTGAGTCTCAACTTCAAGTTGAAAGACATCGATCAAATGTGCTGCGACAGGAAGCTGAAGGACCGAGGAAGTCCCTGCAGAATTCAGATGCATACTTCCTGGTGCAACAGCAAGTGCTGGAGGATTTAAGCTCCAAACAAGAGAAAGTTAATAAGCTTGCTAAGCATCTTGCCAGCATTATGGGTACCCAGGATATTGTTTCTTGAGATCTTCTAAAGTGGTTTCAGTTCTGGAATTGTTTTGCTGCGGCGTTTAGTTGTGCTGGTCAGCAACTTTGACAACCAGTGTATATGATATGCTACTTTGTTCCCTATATTTGCACTGGTGGCGAACTTTGATGCCCAGTGGATGTAATATGTGTAATAGCCGTGATAGCCCAGCGTTAGTTGCTTGCTTATTTATTTCCTTGTTGTCTTGTTTATTTGTTTGCTTGTAGTCAGTGCAGTTCTTTTTCCGTGGTTTGCTAGTGGCTGCAATAACCTATTTTTTAAAACTAGGCCACAATAACCATGGGCTACATATTTACTGTAATGACACTGGGCCTCCTACCGGCCGTAGAAACAATGGGCCTTCTACAGGCCATAGAAACAATGGGCCTTCTACGAGCCGTAGAAACAATGGGCCTTCTACAGGCCGTATCATCAATGGGCCTTATATGGGCTGTAGGATCGATTGGCCAAACATGGGCCCTTAACAGACCACATTATGGCCGTAAACAGGCTAGAGTTGGAATCGTCCGTTCATGGGCCGACCATAACGAGCCGTCGTTAATCGTCCGTATTTGATGACGCTATGAAAATGGCCCAACATATTAACGGGCCACAAACGGGCCGACTGTAACATCAGGCTGAATTTGGCCCACAAGCAGAAAATGACAGTAACGGGCCGTAAGCAACCGAATGCTGGAAATGAGCCCAAGAATAAATGGGCCCTGAGAAGGCTGAAAGATAACATGGGCTGGAAACGGCACAATGGAATAATGGGCCGTTAATGGGTATAAAGCGATACACTATTTATTATGGGCCAGTTTCACCACGGGCCGGTAATGGGCCAAGAGTTACAAAGGGCCTCATATGGGCCGAAAGACGTCATGGGACATACATGGGCCGGAAGTTAAAATGGGCTGGAATCATATTGGACGACCCATATGACGCTACTGGGCCTAATTTGGATAGGTCGTAACGGGCCCTGGGTTAGCGGGCTGTAATGGGATATATGCGAACAGGCCGTTAATAGGCTTTCAGTTGGCCGGCCCGCCACCTTTTGACCAAGTCAAACGGGCCGGCCTTTTCACAGGAATGGGCCTCTGTTGGGCCGTGCCACATGTCGACGTATCATAGGCGCCTTCTGTCCAATGAGTGGATGACATCTGTCCGAACGATGAGCTGACACGTGTTTCCTCGAGCCAATGATGATTTTACACGTGAAAAATCCCCATTGGTCGGGGCTGTGAATGGGTTATCGGATCCAAAACCAGACCCGATAGCTTAACAACGTTTCGTTATGGTGGATGCCACGTTTTGGTCACCCTTGACGAAAGCACTTATGTGACGCGCGATTTATCGTCATGGAAGTGGACATTTCCGTGATGATAATTTTGGTAATGTCATGGAACACTTCTACAATAGCACAGGTATGACTATCTTGATTCTGTCATAAAATCTTCATGGATGTACATGCATGACAAAAAACGCGACCTACTATGACAAACACGTACCATCACGGAAGTATTTTTTTGTAGTGGATGACCCCATTCATCCTCTCGAACAACATCATGCTGTAAAGGAATGTCGGCCCGAGGTCGATGATGTCGTCCATGATGTGGACACACAGATGCACCATGACGTCAAAGTACGCATGCGGGAAGTACATCCCAAGCTCATGTAGTATGACAACAATCTCTTCATGTAGCCTTCGGAGCTGCTTTACACTTATGGACTTTCGAGAGATAACATCGAAGAAGTTACAGAGGCCAGGAAGCGTGTCACGGACGTGCTTCTCCATTATCCCTCTAATGGAAACCAGGAGTATCTGCGTCATCATCATGTGACAGTCACGAGACTTCATCCCACTGAACCTTTTCTTCTTGGGTCTAGAAATCTGCTTATCTTCCCACAGTAACCGGAACTGACTTTGATTCCCATAAGGAACTTGATGAATTGATTGATCTCCTTTGCACTTAAGGGAAGCAAGAAGGGGGGCAATAATTCTCCTCCTTCTTGTTGACTTTTCTACCCCTTTTCCCCTCCTCTATCTCCGTCTCCGCCTCCTCCATCGACTTTTTACGATGGATATCTTTCCTGATCTTCAAATCTTCCAAGTATTTCCTTGCCTTCGGCACATCCTTGGTCTTCTCCAGCACATTCATTAGTGTGCCAAGCAAGATCTCGAGGACATTCTTCGTGATATGCATTTGATCAAGGCAATGAGGCGTGTCGTGATTGGGCCAGTACTCCAAGTCCCAGAAAACAGACCTCGTTTTCCATACCTTCAGCAGCGGCTCCAGATACGTCCATTTTGCATCATGCTTTTATATAGATATTTATTGCATTATGGGTTGTTGTTACACATTATGTCACAATACTTAAGCATATTCTCTCTTATTTTACAAGGTTTACATGAGGAGGGAGAACACCGGCAGCTGGAATACTGGGCTGGAAAAGGAGCAAATATTAGAGACCTATTCTGCACAACTCCAAAAGTCCTGAAACATCACGAAAGTTATTTTTGGAATTAATAAGAAATACTAAGCGAAGAAAATATAGAGGGGGGCCACCCTTTGTCCACGAGGGTGGGGGCGCGCCCCCTGCCTTGTGGGCCCCCTAGCAGCCCTCCGGTGGCCATCTTCTGCTCTATGAAGTCTTTTACCCTGGAAAAAAATCATAAGCAAGCTTTCGGGATGAGACTCCGCCGCCACGAGGCGGAACCTTGTTGGAACCAATCTAGGGCTCTGACGGAGCTGCTCTGCCGGGGAAACATCCCTCCGGGAGGGGGAAATCATCACCATCGTCATCACCATCGTCATCACCATCGATCCTCTCAGTGGGAGGGTCTCAATCTCCATCAACATCTTCACCAGCACCATCTCCTCTCAAACCTTAGTTCATCTCTTGTATCCAATCTTTGTCCTAAAACCTCAGATTGGTACCTGTGGGTTGCTAGTGGTGTTGATTACTCCTTGTAGTTGATGCTAGTTGGTTTATTCAGTGGAAGAATATATGTTCAGATCCTTAATGAATATTAATACCCCTCTGATTATGAACATCAATATGATTTGTGAGTAGTTACGTTTGTTCCTGAGGACATGGGAGAAGTCTTGCTATAAGTAGTCATGTGAATTTGGTATGCGTTTGATATTTTGATGAGATGTATGTTCTCTCTCCTCTAGTGGTGTTATGTGAACGTCGACTACATGACACTTCACCATTGTTTGGGCCTAGAGGAAGGCATTGGGAAGTAATAAGTAGATGATGGGTTGCTAGAGTGGCAGAAGCTTAAACCCTAGTTTATGTGTTGCTTCGTAAGGGGCTGATTTGGATCCATATGTTTCGTGCCATGGTTAGGTTTACCTTAATACTTCTTTTGTAGTTGCGGATGCTTGCAATAGGGGTTAATAATAAGTGGGATGCTTGTCCAAGAAAGGGCAGTACCCAAGCACCGATCCACCCACATACCAAATTATCAAAGTAACGAACGCGAATCATATGGGCGTGATGAAAACTAGCTTGACGATAATTCCCATGTGTCCTCGGGAGCGCTTTTCTCCATATAAGAATTTGTCCAGGCTTGTCCTTTGCTACAAAAAGGATTGGGCCACCTTGTTGCATTTTATTTACTTTTGTTACTTGCTACCCATTACGAATTACCTTATCACAAAACTATCTGTTACCGATAACTTCAGTGCTTGCTGAGAATACCTTACTGAAAACCGCTTGTCATTTCCTTCTGCTCCTCGTTGGGTTCGACACTCTTACTTATCGAAAGGACTACAATAGATCCCCTACACTTGTGGGTCATCAAGACTCTTTTCCGGCGCCGTTACCGGGGAGTGAAGCGCCTTTGGTAAGTGGAACTTGGTAAGGAAAAATTTATATAGTGTGTTGAAATTTACTGTCACTTGTTACTATGGAACATAAACCTTTGAGGGGCTTGTTCGGGGTATCTTCACCCCGACCGATAGAGCAAAGAGTTTCTCCTCAACCTACTGAACCTACTGAAAATGTTTACTTCGAAATTCCTTCGGGTATGGTAGAGAAACTGCTAGCTAATCCTTTTATAGGAGATGTAACATTGCATCCCGATTTGCACCTAATCTATGTGGATGAAATTTGTGGATTATTTAAGCTTGCAGGTATGCCCGAGGATGTTATCAAGAAGAAGGTCTTCCCTTTATCTTTGAAGGGAGAGGCATTGACATGGTTTAGACTATGTTATGATATGGGATCATGGAACTACAACCGATTGAAATTGGAATTTCATCAGAAGTTTTATCCTATGCATCTTGTTCATCGTGATCGTAATTATATATTTATTTTTGGCCTTGCGAAGGAGAACTCATCGCTCAAGCTTGGGGGAGGCTTAAGTAAATGTTATATTCATGCCCCAATCATGAGCTTTCAAGAGAAATGATTGTTCAAAATTTTTATGCTCGACTTTCTCTCAACAATCGCTCCATGCTCGATACTTCTTGTACTGGTTCTTTTATGATGAAGACTATTGAATTCAGATCGGATTTATTGGAAAGAATTAAACGCAACTCTGATTATTGGGATCTCGACGAAGGTAAGGAGTCAGGTATGACATCTAAGTTTGATTGTGTTAAATCTTTTATGGATACTGATGCTTTTCGTGAATTTAGCACTAAATATGGACTTGACTCTAAGATAGTAGTTTCTTTCTGTGAATCATTTGCTACTCATGTCGATCTCCCTCAGGAGAAGTGATTTAAATATAATCCTCCCATTGAAGTAAAGTAGTTGCACCTATTAAAGTTGAAGAAAAGACTATCACCTATAATGATCCTATTGTTCCTACTACTTATATTGAGAAACCACCTTTCCCTGTTAGGATAAAGGATCATGTTAAAGTTTCAACTGTGGTTCGTAAGAGTAATACTAGAACACCTACACCACCTGAGCAAATTAAAGTTGAACCTAGTATTACTATGGTTAAAGATCTCTTGGCTGATAATATTGATGGGCATGTTATTTACTTCTGTGATGAAGCTGCTAGAATTGCTAGACCCAATACTAAGAATAAACATAGACCTGTTGTAGGCATGCCTGCTATTTCTATGAAAATAGGAGATCATTGTTATCGTGGCTTATGTGATATGGGCGCTAGTGCTAGTGCAATACCTCATTCCTTATATAAAGAAATTATGCATGATATTGCACCTACTGAGATAGAAGAAATTGATGTTACAATTAAGCTTACCAATAGAGATACTATTTCACCAGTTGGGTTTGTTAGAGATGTTGAAGTCTTGTGTGGGAAAGTTAAATACCCTGCTGATTTTCTTGTTCTTGGTTCCCCACAAGATAGCTTTTGTCCCATCTTGGTAGACCTTTCTTGAATACTATTAATGCTAAGATAGATTGCGAAAAATATATTGTTACGATTGGTTTAGGGGATATGTCTCATGACTTTAATTTTGCTAAATTTCATAGACAACCCCATGATAAAGAACTGCCTAGTAAGGATGAAATTCCTGGTCTTGCTTCTATTGTCGTGCTGCCTAATGATCCTTTAGAACAATATTTGCTAGACCATGAAAATGATATGTTTATGAATGAAAGAAGGGAGATAGGTGAAGTATTCTTTAAACAGGGACCTATTTTGAAACACAACTTGCATGTTGAAATTCTAGGGGATCCTCCACCACCCAAGGGTGATCCCGTGTTTGAGATTAAACCACTACATGATACTCTTAAATATGTTTATCTTGATGAAAAGAAGATATATCCTGTTATTATTAGTGCTATCCTTTCAGAGCAGGAAGAAGATAAATTATTGAAAACTCTGAAGAAGCACCGTGCTGCTATTGGATATACTCTTGATGATCTTAAGGGCATTAGTCCCACTCTATGCCAGCACAAAATAAAATCGGAGAAAGACGCTAAACCAGTTGTTGATCACCAACAACGGTTAAATCGTAAGATGAAAGAAGTGGTAAGAAAAGAAATACTAAAGCTCCTGGAAGCAGGTATAATTTATCCCGTTGCTGATAGTCAGTGGGTAAGTCCTGTCCATTGTGTCCCTAAGAAGGGAGGTATTATTGTCGTTCCTAATGATAAATATGAATTGATTCCGCAAAGAATTGTTACAGGTTATAGGATGGTAATTGATTTTTGCAAATTAAATAAAGCTACTAAAAAGGATCATTACCCTTTGCCTTTTATTGATCAAATGCTAGCAAGATTATCCAAACATACACATTTTTGCTTTCTAGATGGTTACTCTGGTTTCTCTCAAATACCTATGTCAAAAGAGGATCAAGAAAAAGACCACTTTTACTTGCCCCTTTCGGTACTTTTGCTTATAGACGTATGCCTTTTGGTTTATGTAATGCACCTGCTACCTTTCAAAGATGCATGATGGCTATATTCTCTGACTTTTGTGAAAAGATTGTTGAGGTTTTCATGATTGATTTCTCCGTTTATGGATCCTCCTTTGATGATTGCTTGAGCAACCTTGATCGAGTTTTGCGGAGATGTGAAGAAACTAATCTTGTCTTGAATTGGGAAAAGTGCCACTTTATGGTTAATGAAGGCATTGTCTTGGGGCATAAAATTTCTGAAAGAGGTATTGAAGTTGATAAAGCTAAAGTTGATGCTATTGAAAAGATGACGTGTCCTAAAGACATTAAAGGTATAAGAAGTTTCCTTGGTCATGCTGGTTTTTATAGGAGGTTCATTAAGGACATCTCTAAAATTTCTAGGCCTCTGACTAATCTCTTACAAAAAGATATTCCTTTTGTCTTCGATGATGATTGTATAGAAGCATTTGAAATACTTAAGAAAGCTTTGATTTCCGCACCTATTGTTCAGCCACCTGACTAGAATTTACCCTTTGAAATTATGTGTGATGCTAGTTATTATGACGTAGCTGATGTTCTAGGACAAAGAGTTGATAAGAAACTAAATGTTATTCTATATGCTAGTAAAACTCTAGACAGTGCTCAGAGAAATTATGGTACTACTGAAAAAGAATTTTTAGCAGTTGTATTTGCTTGTGATAAGTTTAGACCTTGTATTGTTGACTCTAAAGTAACTGTTGACACTAATCATGTTGCTATTAAATATCTTATGGAAAATAAAGATGCTAAACCTAGACTTATTAGATGGGTTCTCCTACTACAAGAATTT
The DNA here is from genome assembly GCF_018294505.1 of Triticum aestivum. NCBI lineage: Eukaryota > Viridiplantae > Streptophyta > Magnoliopsida > Poales > Poaceae > Triticum > Triticum aestivum. Next base: position 482,522,125 of record NC_057801.1, on the reverse strand, counting down.
GATTTGCATATCATTGATAGAAAGGGAGCTGAGAACCCCGTTGCAGACAACTTGTCTAGGTTAGAAAATGTTCTTGATGACCCACTACCTACTGATGATAGCTTTCCTGATGAACAATTAGCTGTCATAGATGCTTCTCGTACTGCTCCATGGTATGCTGATTATGCTAATTACATTGTTGCCAAATTTATACCAACTAGTTTCACATACCAGCAAAAGAAAAAGTTTTTCTATGATTTAAGACATTACTTCTGGGATGACCCACACCTTTATAAAGAAGGAGTAGATGGTGTTATTAGACGTTGTGTACTTGAGCATGAACATGAGCAGATCCTACGCAAGTGTCACTCCGAGGCTTATGGAGGACACCACACTGGAGATAGAATTGTGCATAATGTATTGCAATCTAGTTTTTATTGGCCTACTCTCTTCAAGGATGCCCGTAAGTTTGTCTTGTCTTGCGATGAATGTCAAAGAATTGGCAATATTAGTAGACGTCAAGAAATGCCTATGAATTATTCTATTATTATTGAACCATTTGATGTTTGGGGCTTTGATTATATGTGACCGTTTCCTTCCTCTAATGGGTATAAGCATATTTTAGTTGCTGTTGATTACGTTACTAAGTGCATAGAAGCTATTCCAACTAGTAGTGATGATCATAGCACCTCTATTAAGATGCTTAAAGAACTTATTTTTCCGAGGTTTGGAGTCCCTAGATACCTAATGACTGATGGTGGTTCACATTTTATTCATGGTGCTTTCCGTAAAATGCTTGCTAAGTATGATGTTAATCATAGAATTTCATCTCCTTATCACCCACAGTCTAGTGGTCAAGTAGAACTGAGTAACAGAGAGCTTAAATTGATTTTGCAAAAGACTATTAATAGATCTAGAAAGAATTGGTCCAAGAAACTTGATGATGCATTATGGGCTTATAGAACTGCATATAAAAATCATATGGGTATGTCTCCATATAAAATGGTTTATGGAAAATCTTGTCACTTACCTCTTGAACTAGAGCATAAGGCATATTGGGCAATTAAAGAGCTCAATTATGATTTCAAACTTGCCGGTGAGAAGAGGTTATTTGACATTAGCTCACTTGATGAATGGAGAACTCAATCCTATGAGAATGCCAAACTGTTTAAAAAGAAAGTTAAAAGATGGCATGACAAAAGGATACAAAAGCGTGAGTTTAATGTAGGTGATTATGTGTTGCTTTTCAACTCTCATTTAAGACTTTTTGCAGGAAAACTCCTCTCTAAATGGGAAGGTCCTTACGTTATCAAGGGGGTCTATTGTTTTGGTGCCATAAAAATCAACAACTTCGAAGGCACAAGTCCAAAGGTGGTGAATGGTCAAAGAATCAAACATTATATCTCAGGTAATCCAATAAATGTTGAAACTAATGTGATTGAAACCGTAACACCGGAGGAATACATAAGGGACACTTTCCAGAATGTTTCAGACTCCGAAAAGGAATAGGTATGTGGTACGGTAAGTAAACTGACTCCAAAACAGTTCTAATGGCAATTTCTCTCCATTTTGGAATATTTAATAAAATAGGAAAATAAGTAGTCCGGGAAGGACACGAGGCGTCCACGAGGGTGGAGGGCGCGCCCCCTGCCTCGTGGGCACCCCGTGTGCTCTCCGGACTCTGTTTTCTTGCACGATACTTCTTTTGGTCGGTAAAAATTCATTATATAATCTCCCGAAGGTTTTGACCACTGTATCACGCAAATATCCTCTGCCTTTGTTTCGTGTTGTTTTTCTGATATATCTAGTTCACCATGACATCTCCAAGCTCCCCCAAGGACAAGTTTTTCAAGAAGGTCATCAACCCCTACCTCGCGGAGGTGCTGTAATACCCTCAAACCATTGAGATGCGTGAGGGGGTGCTGCACATCCGCGATGTAGAGGGACCAAGGAGAACCGGAAGCGTGGAGACAAGACTCAAAGCAATGGAGCAGTAGGTCTTCAAGTGCCAAGGGATAGTGGAACGCAGACTCGATGCCAACCACATGATGATAGCGGAGTTTACCAACAACCACAATCTGGATGCTGAGAACATTGGGGAAACCATCTTCAAGATTCATCAGAAAATCGAGCACCTCCAAGCCCAGATCTATGACCTGCAAAACCAAAACTGTGAGTATGAATATAGATTCAAGAGGATGAGTTTGGCTGCAGATATGAGGATCCCAGAGACTTGATCATCCTTCTATGATGGTGAACCTATGCTTTGTAAGATGGACGGCAAGCCTTCATCATCAACAACTCCATCATCACCACTTCCGAAGAAAGAGACATAATCACATGGTTATGGGCACTCCCCTTGGCAACTGCCAAGCTTGGGGGAGGTGCCTCGGTATCGTATCACCATCGCGCTCCTATCTTTACCATTTTTCTTAGTTTGATCCTTTTAGTAATATCTTGATCTAGTAGAATAAAGTTTTAGAATGATCTAGTTTTGAGTTTTGCTTTATGATTCTTCTATGTAATCGAGTTCGTGAGCTATATATAATAAAGATTAGTGTTGAGTCAAGGGCTTTGCTATCTTGCTATGATCTTGAGGGAATAAAAGAAATAAAAGAAAGAAAAAAAAGAAATAAGGAGGTCATATGGATCTTATGGAGAGTAATGACTTCACATATAAAGAGTATGATGAATAAAAGTTGTTGAGAGTTGACAAACATAGCTTTGGTCATCGTTGCAATTAATAGGAAGTAATAAAGAAAGATATGTTTTCACATATAAATATACTATCTTGGACAACTTTTATGATTGTGAGCACTCATTAAAATATGACATGCTAAAGAGTTAATGTTGGACAAGGAAGATAACATAATGGGTTATGTTTTCTTATATCCGAAATAAAGTATATTGTCATGGATCATCCAACATGTTGAGCTTGCCTTTCCCCGTCATGCTAGCCAAATTCTTTGCACTAAGTAGAGATACTACTTGTGTTTCCAAATATCCTTAAACCCAGTCTTGCCATGAGAGTCCACCATACCTACCTATGGATTGAGTAAGATCCTTCAAGTAAGTTTTCATTGTTGTAGGTAATAAAAATTGCTCCCTAATTATGTATGACTTATTAGTGTGGAGAAAATAAGCTTTATACGATCTTGTGATATGGAAGCAATAAAAGCAACGGACTGCATAATAAATGTCCCTATCACAAGTGGCAATATAAAGTGACGTTCTTTTGCATTAAGACTTCGTGCATCCAACCATAAAAGCACATAACAACCTCTGCTTCCCTCTGCGAAGGGCCTATATTTTATTCTTGTCTTATACATTATGCAAGAGTCATGGTGATTTTCACCTTTCTCTTTTATATTTTACCCTTTGGCAAGCACCTTGTGCTGGAAAGATCCTGATATATATATATATATATATATATATATATATATATATATATATATCCAATTGGATGTAAGTTAGCATGAACTATTATTGTTGACATTACCCTTGAGGTAAAAGGTTGGGAGGCAACACTATAAGCACCTATCTTTCTCTGTGTCCGATTAAAACTTCATACCCATAAGTATTGCGTGAGTATTAGCAATTGTGAAAGATTAAATGATAGTTGAGTATGTGGACTTGCTGAAAAGCTCTTATATTGATTCTTTCCGATGTTAAGATAAATTGCAATTGCTTCAATGACCAAGATTATAGTTTGTTAGTTTTAAATGAAGTTTCTGATTCATACTTGACATGGTGAATAGATTGTTACTTTAGCATAAGAAATCATATGACAATATATATATATGTTGCGGTTATAAGAATGATCATGATGCCCTCATGTCCGTATTTTATTTTATCGACACCTCTATCTCTAAAACATGTGGACATATTTTTCGATTTCGGTTTCCGCTTGAGGACAAGCGAGGTCTAAGCTTGGGGGAGCTGATACATCCATTTTGCATCATGCTTTTATATCGATATTTATTGCATTATGGGCTGTTGTTACACATTATGTCACAATACTTATGCCTATTCTCTCTTCTTTTACAAAGTTTACATGAGGAGGGAGAACGTCGGCAGCTGGAATTGTGGGCTGGAAAATGAGCAAATATTAGAGACCTATTCTGCACAACCCAAAAGTCCTGAAATGCCACGAAATTTATTTTTGGAATTAATAAAAAATACCGAGCGAAGAAAATACCAGAGGGGTCCACCCTCTTTCCACGAGGGTGGGGGCGCCCTACCCCCCTGGGCACGCCCCCTGCCTCGTGGGCCCCCTGGCAGCCCTCCGGTGGCCATCTTCTTCTATATGAAGTCTTTTGCCCTGAAAAAAATCATAAGCAAGCTTTCGGGACAAGACTTCGCCGCCCCGAGGCGGAACCTTGGCGAAACCAATCTAGGGCTCTGGCGGAGCTGTTCTGCCGGGGAAACATCCCTCCGGGAGGGGGAAATCATCACCATCGTCATCACCATCGATCCTCTCAGAGGGAGGGGGTCAATCTCCATCAACATCTTCACCAACACCATCTCCTCTCAAACCTTAGTTCATCTCTTGTATCCAATCTTTGTCCTAAAACCTCAGATTGGTACCTGTGGGTTGCTAGTAGTGTTGATTACTCCTTGTAGTTGATGCTAGTTGGTTTATTCAGTGGGAGATTATATGTTCAGATCCTTAATGCATATTAATACCCCTCTGATTATGAACATGAATATGATTTGTGAGTAGTTACGTTTGTTCCTGAGGACATGGGAGAAGTCTTGCTATAAGTAGTCATGTGAATTTGGTATTCGTTCGATATTTTGATGAGATGTATGTTGTCTCTCCTCTAGTGGTGTTATGTGAATGTCGACTACATGACACTTCACCATTGTTTGGGCCTAGAGGAAGGTATTGGGAAGTAATAAGTAGATGATGGGTTGCTAGAGTGACAGAAGCTTAAACCCTAGTTTATGCGCTGCTTTGTAAGGGGCTGATTTGGATCCATATGTTTCATGCCATGGTTAGGTTTACCCTAATACTTCTTTTGTAGTTGCGGATGCTTGCAATAGGGGTTAATCATTAGTGGGATGCTTGTCCAAGAAAGGGTAGTACCCAAGCACCGGTCCACCCACATACCAAATTATCAAAGTAACAAACGCGAATCATATGAGCGTGATGACAACTAGCTTGACGATAATTCCCATGTGTCCTCAGGAGCGCTTTTCTCCATATAAGAATTTGTCCAGGCTTGTACTTTGCTACAAAAAGGATTGGGCCACCTTGCTGCACCTTATTTACTTTTGTTACTTGCTACCCGTTATGAATTAGCTCCGACGCCTTTTTCATCTTTCCTGGCACGGGGCACTATTCCCAGTTTCTCACCAGCTCGTCGATTTCAGCGTCGCTCCTGTTACGTGGAGGTCCTCGATGCTCAGCCAACCCATTGAATATATCTCCATGCTTTCTCCACGAGTCATCTTTCTCGAGCCATTTATGATGCCCCATGTACACGATTTTACCGAACCCGCCATCTTTCATTGACGTAAGCTGCTGAGACGTTGTATCATCCATGCACATCATGCATCCACAGTATCCGTGGCACACCTGGCATGAGGTGTACCCGTAACCGAGATAGTCGTGCACCGTCGTCATCAGCGCGGCTCTCATATGGAAATACTCTCCTTTGCTGGAGTCCCATGTCCATGCCGATGTTTTCCATAACGTGTCTAGCTCCTCTTGAAGAAGCCCCATATACAGGTTAATATTATTTCTCGATTGTTTCGGCCCTTGAATCAGCATGCTCATGTGTATGTACTTTGTCTTCATGCACTTCCATGGGGGGAGGTTGTACAGCCATACAAAGACGGGCCATGTGCTGTGGTTGGTGTTCTGGTTTCCAAACGGATTCATGCCATCGGTACTCACACCAAGCACAATGTTCCTTGGATCTTCTATAGCAAATCCATATACGGTGTTGAATGCTCTCCACTGGCTACCATCTACGAGGTGTCTCATCTTCAGATCATCTCCATCATCGGGCTTATTCCTCTCCGTGTGCCAGCGCATGAGCTTTGCTTCCTTAGGATCTATGAAATACCGGTGCAGACGGGGAGCGATCGGAAAGTACCATACAACTTTCTGAGGAGCTTTCTTTCTTGCCTTCTTGTATCGAGAAGCATTGCACGCTGGACAACTGGTTTTTTCCGCGTGCTCCCCCGATAAATGATGCAATCGTTGATGCATGCGTGGTACCTAATGTGTGGCAAATCAAAAGGGCAAATGATTTTCTTGGCCTCCTCGACACTAGTAGGACACAGGTTCCCCGCGGGAAGAACTTTATTATGTAGATACTTCAAATGCTCATCGAGGCTTTTGTCTGTCCATTTGTTGGCCGCCGTCTTTAGAAGTTCGAGCGTGAAACTCAAGCGGGTCACCTCGGGATCGCAACCGTCATACGATGGAGTCTTCAAGTCTACTTCAATTTGCGTCGGCTTGGCCTCCTCTCTAGAAGCAACTCTCTCGCTAGTCGTACTCTTCCGAAGGAGCACGACTGTAGGATGTTGCTAAAGCGACACTACGATTAGCTACCCTTCGACGAAACTGTGTGTCATGCAATAATCGCAAATGGTGGTGTAAAAAACCCGTCAAAAAGGTGCAAAACATTTGCAATGACGGATGCATCAAACACGGTTTAGATTTTGGTTGCGTGTGCGATGCAGGGCATATGGTTCAGTTAAATTAACTGTTTGCAATGAGGAGGAACAAAACAAACTACCTGCCAGATGAAGGTGTATGCGATATACAACATACGCTTCACTCGGATGAACTGTTTGTGATTAGGCAACACAAAAGAAACGTCCAACCGGATCAAGGTGTGTGCGATATACGGCATGCGGTTCACTCGGATGAATTGTTTGTGTTGAGACAAGAGAACAGAAACGGTTCAATGTAGCAAGATGTGTGTGATACGTGACAAACAGGTCTGTAATCAGAAATATGTGCGAAGACCGATAATAACACATACGATTGATTATAATAAGACATATGTGATATGCTCTGCCTACACAACATCTATTGGCCATTGGGGGACGGGCGGTCATCCGGATACGCCAAAAGGAAAAAGGCATCCTATATCAGCAAGGACCAGCTGTTCCACTAGTAGCTCATGTAAGAGAACTCTCAAGTTAAGTGTGCTCAGGATGGAGCAGCCATCAGATGGGTGACTGGATGGGAAGTTGTGTTGATGTTAAATTAACTGATAGGATGGGTCATATCTGTCAAATTAGATGACTGATATGACCCATCACATGAGTTAATTTAACCTCGAGGTCCTTATTTTTTATTTTTCTTGTATTTTTTAACACATGATAAAGAAGGTCTACCGCATTACTTTTTGACAATGTGTATACATGGCATACAGTTGATCCATCCGACCTGTTTGTGATGGAATAAGCCATGTGTGTTATGGGCAAACGCTTGCTAGTGTACAACCATTTGCGATTGATGAATTCATCACCGACGGGTTTCCTAGTGTGGTCCATGTTCATCTTGTCATCATCTACTTCTTGTGCTAGCTCGATGTTCATTATATGCTAAGTTTCCATTAATTGATGGCATTTTATGAACACGCCACCATTTCCCGCCATTTCCTCACCTGTTTCCCGCCACCCAGCGATATTGCGCATAAACCTAGACGCGGTGTGACGCACGGAGGCAACAAGTGCAGCCTGTAGCACACCACCTTTTCCAAGCATGCCAACCCACCAAAGTGTCGCCTCTGCCATCAACCTCGTCGATGAGGAAAACCAGAAGGCGCTATGTCCCGTCGAGGCCGCGATGCTCCCCAGCAACATGATGGACGACGCTGTGATGTGATGACCCACAAGTATAGGGGATCTATCGTAGTCCTTTCGATAAGTAAGAGTGTCGAACCCAACGAGGAGCAGAAGGAAATGACAAGCGGTTTTCAGTAATGTATTCTCTGCAAGCACTGAAATTATCGGTAACAGATAGTTTGTGATAAGGTAATTCGTAACGGGTGACAAGTAAGAATAGTAAACAAGGTGCAGAAAGGTGGCCCAATCCTTTTTGTAGAAAATGACAAGCCTGGACAAACTCTTATATAAAGCAAAGCGCTCCCGAGGACACATGGGAATTACTGTCAAGCTAGTTTTCATCATGCTCATATGATTCATGTTCGTTACTTTGATAATTTGATATGTGGGTTGACCGGTGCTTGGGTACTGCCCTTCCTTGGACAAGCATCCCACTTATGATTAACCCCTCTCGCAAGCATCCGCAACTACGAAAGAATAATTAAGGTAAACCTAACCATAGCATGAAACATATGGATCCAAATCAGCCCCTTACGAAGCAACACATAAACTAGGGTTTAAGCTTCTGTCACTATAGCAACCCATCATCTATTTATTACTTCCCAACGCCTTCCCCTAGACCCAAACAATGGTGAAGTGTCATGTAGTTGACGTTCACATAACACCACTAGAGGAAAGACAACATACATCTCATCAAAAATTGAACGAATACCAAATTCAGATGACTACTTATACAAGACTTCTCCCATGTCCTCAGGAACAGACATAAATACTCACAACTCATATTCATGTTCATAATCAGAGGGGTATTGAATAGCATTAAGGATCTGAACATATGATCTTCCACCGAATAAACCAACTAGCATCAACTACAAGGAGTAATCAACACTACTAGCAACCCACAGGTACCAATATGAAGTTTTGAGACAAAGATCGGATACAAGAGATGAACTAGGGTTCGAGAGGAGATGGTGCTGTTGAAGATGTTGATGGAGATTGACACCCTCCCGGTGAGAGGATTGATGGTGCTGACGATGGCGATGATTTCCCCCTCCCGGAGGGATGTTTCCCCGGCAGAACAGCTTCGCCAGAGCCGTAGATAGGTTCCGCCCAGGTTCCGCCTCGAGACGGCGACGCTTCGTCCCGAAAGCTTCCTTATGATTTTTTCCAGGGAAAAAGACTCCATATAGTAGAAGATGGGCATCGGGGGCCTGCCAGGTGGCCCACGAGGCAGGGGGCGCGCCCTCCACCCTCGTGGCTGCTGGGTGGGCCCCCTCTGGTGCTTTCTTCGCCCAATATTTTTAATATATTCCAAAATTGACTTTCGTGGAGTTTCAGGACTTTTGGAGTTGTGCAGAATAGGTCTCTAATATTTGCTCCTTTTCCAGCCAGAATTCCAGCTGCCGGCATTCTCCCTCTTCATGTAAACCTTGTAAAATAAGAGAGAAAAGACATAAGTACTGTGACATAATGTGTAGTAACAACCCATAATGCAATAAATATTGATATAAAAGCATGATGCAAAATGGACGTATCATGATACGCGTCATCGCCAGGGTTGAGCAGACCCTTGGCGCATGGCGCTTCAGCGCTGCGGATCAAGATAGGCATGTCAGTGCTGAGAGGCTGCAGCTCGCTATACAACATGATCGATGGCGCGCCGCAGAGCAAGCTAGGCGCGTCCGCGCTGATAGGATGTGGCTCGCCGCACGGCGAGACTGTTCGAGCACCGCAGAGCGAGAGGCATGGCGCGCTGCACAGCAAGAGCGGATCCATCGGCGCTTGCCTGCTGTCAAGAGGGCGTCGCAGCTGGGTACACGTCCCGCCAGTACCCCCATTCCTCACCAGGAGTGGGCACATGCCCTCTACACCATACTTGCACCAAAGGCCGGCCGCACCGTACTTGCACCAAACGCCCGCCATGTTGTTCGCATGGGTCACACCATTCACCTTGTCCACGACCCGCTCAATGACAATGCGTTGGTCGGTAGGCTTGACCGCCTCCTTGGCCCAGGTGTCCACCTGGGCGCAGTAGAGGAACATGGCCGTCGCATCCTCGAGGTGGTGATCTCCGATGATATAGCCAACTTGGAGCTCGAGATTGCACTCCAGATGTACCGCGAGCGTGTCGACCGCTTGGACGAACGCGTGCACGAGTTCGGGCAGAGCCAAGAGCTACCGTAGGCAATGGCTGCTGGTTATGGTCTCATGGACGCGTTTTATTTTGTTGAGTCGTCTCGATGTGGATAGCTATGTATTCATAGCAATCATAGTATTGCTCTGTTTATTGCTCTGTTTCAATGTGTGTACTCTGTTTTCCGTTCTTATATGTTCTGTTTCAATGTGTGTTTATACCCTTTCCATTCTGTATATGTGGATGATAACAGATAGATTCAAATTAGTATACAAAACAGATAGAAAATGGAATTCATAATATATATAATATTAATTATTTATTAGTTCATCACAGAATATATATAATATCACCCCATATAGTGATGATACTTAACTATTAGGTACAATGCATACAATTGAAAACGGACAATACTAAAACTAATAATCCCTCCTGGGTCCAGTATTCTGGCAGCCCCTCGCCAGCAGCTCCCTAGTGCGTGTCGTCTTCCCAGCGCGGAGGCAGTACTCCACCTCTTCCGCCTTGCAGCGCTTGACGTACCAATCTACCTCTTGCAGGCAGACGAGCGCAAACGATCTTGCCATTTTTTTGGGCAACCACCGGAGCTCCTCGTCGGTGGTACGCTGGAGCTTATTAGCCCAGCTGCAGGCAGCGACGAGGCGCCTAGCACTTTGGCCTTTCTCGCGAAGTACCCGTCTTCGTACACCTCCTCCGCATGACGACGTGCCCGCCCCCAAAGCTCCGCTGCCTCCTTTTTCGAGGCGGCATCACGGGCTTCACAGGCCGCCTGGTACCTGGCATCCTCCTCCAACATCTCCTTCTTGAAAGCACTTGCCTGGCTTTCTTATCCGGCGGCAACGACTTCTAAAGACAAAGATCGTACTGGCCCCAAAACAAATCCATAGTTGGGGGGTCTGGCGCAACCTCGTCCGGCGGCGCGTAGGGGTCCACGTCACTGCTCTTTGAGTGAGCGTCCTCGGGGGGCGGCGACTCCTCATCGGCGCATGGGCAGACCGGCGGTGCAATGGCAGATATTAGAGAGAGAGAGAGAGAGCAAGGTAAGGTTGTAGATGAGAATGCAGGCGGGACGACGTGAGCAAGGTAGTATTTATTGGTGGCCGGAATCTAGATCAATAGGAACAGTACACACGTCGGTCGCCAGAATTTACTATAGTTTGAATTACACATGAGGCCGGTTGTGGAGGCCGTGTCTGATAATAACGCCCGCCACTCACCTTCCAAACCTCAAGGTGCGAAATAGAGTGCCAATCGTGTGGAGGCCGGTTGTCTTTCCAGTTTTTACATTTTCTTTTTTGAATATCAGATATTTACATCGTCTAATGATTTTTTAACTCGCACACAAGTACACAAATATGATTTTTCAAACCGTTTTGGTTAGCCATTGCATGTACATGTAGTTCTAATTTGAATTACGATCATTAAATGGCTAGAAAATCACTTAAATGTCTTCAAAAGGTCAACCGACCCTTGAAATTTTCCAAATTTTCACATGACAGTTGTATTAATGCACGTTACACATAGAAAAAAATTAAAGGCCGTAAGAGGAAGCTATCTCCCGTTCTTCATCAAACATGCATTGTTCCCTCTTGGAACCACGAGCCTTCTAGTGAGTTGCTCAAGTTTGTGAGGGGTGTGTGTCCAAACTTTCGTCAAATAGGCCAATTTTTTACTACATCAACTTGGTGGTATTCCATTACATCAAGCAAGATTTCATGTTTTTTTGATCATTTTTTAAGTTTTTGGAATTAAAATGCCAGGGCACTCCATGCACGTGTCCATGCTGTGAGACCAATATGTTTGAAAATTCCTTCTAATTTACTGCACATGGAATTAACTCGCACACAAGTAGACTAATATGATTTTTCAAATCGTTATGGCTTAGTCGTTGCATGTAGATGTAGTTCAAATTTGAATTACGGTCATTGAATGACTAGAAAATCACTTAAATGTCTTCAAAAGGTCAAATGACCCCTCAAATTTTCCAAATTTTCACATGAAGTTGTATTAGTGCACGTTACACATAGAAACTTTTTGAAGGCCGTAAGAGGAAGCTATCTCCCATTTGTCATCAAACATGCATTGTTCTCTCTCGGAACCACGAGCCTTCTAGTGAGTTGCTCCGATTTGTGAGGGGTGTGTGTGTCCAAACTTTCGTCAAACAAGCCAATTTTTTTACCACATCATCTTGGTGGCATGACATTACATCAAGCAAGGTTTCATGTTTTTTGGATCTTTTTTATTTTTTTGGAATTAAAATGCCATGGCACTCCATGAACGTGTCCATGCCGTGAGACCAATATGTTTGCAAATTCCATCTAATTTACTGCACATGGAATTAACTCGCACACAAGTACACAAATATAGTTTTTCAAACCGTTATGGTTAGCCGTTGCATGTAGGTGTAGTCCAAATTTGAATTACGGTCATTAAATGGCTAGAAAATCAGTTAAATGTCTTCAAAAGGTCAAATGACCCTTGAAATTTTCCAAATTTCCACATGACAGTTGTATTAGTGCATGTTACACGTAGAAAATTTTTGAAGGCCGTAAGAGGAAGCTATCTCCTGTTCGTTATCAAACATGCATTGTTCCCTCTCGGAACCACGAGCCTTCTAGTGAGTTGCTCCGGTTTGTGAGGGGTGTGTGTCCAAACTTTCGTCAAACAGGCCATTTTTTACCACATCATCTTGGTGGCATGACATTACATCAAGCAAGACTTCATGTTTTTCTGTTCATTTTTTAATTCTTTGGAATTAAAATGCCATGGTACTCCATGCACGTGTCCATGCCGTGAGACCAATTTGTTTGAAAATTCCTTATAGTTTACTGCACATGGAATTAACTCGCACACAAGTACACAAATATGATTTTTCAAACCATTATTATTAGCCGTTACATGTACATGTAGTTCTAATTTGAATTGTGGTCATTAAATGGCTAGAAAATCACTTAAATGTCTTCGAAAGGTCAAATGACCCCTAAAATTTTCCAAATTTTCACATGACAGTTGTATTAGTGCATGTTACACGTTGGAAAAAATTTGAAGGTCGTAAGAGGAAGCTATCTACCGTTCGTCATCAAACATGCATTGTTCCATCTCGGAACCACGAGCCTTCTATGAGTTGCTCCGGTTTGTGCAGGGTGTGTGTACAAACTTTCGTCAAACAGGAAATTTTTTTACCACATCATCTTGGTGGCATGACATTACATCAAGCAAGGTTTCATGTTTTTCTGATCATTTTTAATTTTTTGGAATTAAAATTCCATGGCACTCCATGCATGTGTGTCCATGCCGTGAGACCAATATGTTTGAAAATTCCTATTAATTTGCTGCACATGGAAATAACTCACACACAAGTACACAAATATGATTTTTCAAACCGTTGTGGTTCGCCGTTGCATGTACATGTAGTTCTAATTTGAATTACGATCATTAAATGGCTAGAAAAACACTTAAATGTCTTCAAAAGGTCAACCGACCCCTAAAATTTTCCAAATTTTCACATGACAGTTGTATTAATGCACGTTACACGTAGAAAAAAATTGAAGGCCGTAAGAGGAAGCTATCTCCTGTTTGTCATCAAACATGCATTGTTCCCTCTCGGAACCACGAGCCTTCTAGTGAGTTGCTCCGGTTTGTGAGGGGTGTGTGTCCTAACTTTCGTCAAACATGCCAATTTTTTTACCACATCATCTTGGCGGCATGACATTACGTCAACCAAGGTTTCATGTGTTTCTGATCTTTTTTTAATTTTTTGGAATTTAAATGCCATGGCACTCCATGCTTAATTGTGTCATAGTCGTTAGACCAATATGTTTAAAAATTCCTTCCAATCTACTGCACATGGAATTAAATCACACACGAGTACACAAAATATGACTTTTCAAACTGTTATGGTTAGTTGTTGCATGTATGTGTAGTTCAAATTTCAATTACGGTCATTAAATGGATAGAAAATCACTTAAATGTCTTAAAAGGTCAAATGACCCTTGAAATTTTCCAAAATTTGACATGACAGTTTTATTAGTACCACATATTTTCTCGTACATTTAAAACACCATCTGTTGCCACTTTACTCCAAATTCGTCTTTCACAGCTAATAAAAAATATCTACAACATCACACACAGTTGTTTTGTTGGAATCCTTTGCAATGAAAATTTATAGGTCTATTTAAGTCTTCCTCCTTAAGCTTCGCCGGCTTGTCTGCTCCAGTGTCGGCAACCCCTGAATCCACATATCCCGATCCCCATTCCCGCACCCCCTTCTTGCAAAGATGACACCATGGGAATGCTTCGTGAAGGCCCGAACGATGGCCGTGTCTCCCCCAGAGTGCGGTCGCCTGTGCCGAGAGCACGGCCGCCTACGCCGAGAGTGTCATCGCATCCACATTGAGCGCAGACGCTTGCGCCAAGAGGGCGTCTGCGGCAGCCAACAGGGCAGCTGCAGCAACAGAGACGGCTACAGCTGTTGCTGCAGCGTCGGCTGCAAACGTTGAGAGCGCTCGAGCTGCCGTCCGTGCCGCCAATGTCGCCCTGGCCCGGGTCGAGGCCATCCACGCCAAGTTATTCTAGGCCACCTCAGAATCCAGCATGCAACCCATGTCCGAAAAGGCGGCAGTGGCCATGGAGCATCTGCTTCCTCATGAGGTCGCCGAGCGGGATCTGGCGATGTAGGAGGGGTGGAAATCGAGGAGCACCGGGAGGAGGAGTTGCGCGTGGCCAGGTCGAGGTAGAGAAGAGTTTGTCCGTCAAGGAATCGATGATGGAGTACCAACACGAGCTCTGGCGTAGCCACTACTACGAGTACTACAACCTTGAGAGCGGCGTCGAGGATGAGGACGAGGACACGGTCAACTTCAGCAGGGGGGACGCGGAGTCCACCAATGGTGGCTTGTCGCCAGGACAAGTCATCGACGTCTCATCTCGCACCGCGATGCATAGGCCGGCACGGCGGCGGATTTGTTAAAATTATGCGTACTTAGGCTTTGTTTTTAATGCTGGTCTTTTGTAAGAGCAATGTTTAGGTCAACTGACTCTGTTTTGTTACTAAAATTGCTCGATTCAGTATGTCTGGTCTGTGTGATGTACGCTCTTTTGTGTGCCCAAATTAGCAAGTGATGTTAAATTATGCAATGACGTACCCGGGGAAATTTTCACCAAAATTTGAATTATCAAACTCATCCCATGCGCGTTAAGCAGAAGAATCATTTGCAATGCACACTATCGTTCAAAGTGAATGGTGTTCGGCGGCACCGTGCGCAAAATTTCCCTCCACATTTTGAAATTTTTGGCCTACCGCCAAAATATCTACCCTCCCTTCCCCATCCCCTTTTTATGTAGGGTAGAACCCTAGAAGCCTGATCTTTCACGAAATAGAGGGGATCCCACGAAGAACACGATGAACACAGGGAAGAATGGAGAGAAATCACAAGGGGAAACACTCAAGAACAAGTCCAATCACGCATCCACTAGACAATCAAACACACAAGATCCTGAAGGTACATGAACAACAAAGAGAAAGATACAAGGTAGAGTTCATCCCAAATCCAAAGGAGATGGGGGCTTGAATCCCAGAAGGATCTTCCCATGAAGGGGGGATTGAATCCCTCGGGATCTTCTCACATGGAGGTCTTGAACTCCATGGGAGTGGTCTCTCTCTCTCAAGAGGAGGAGGTAGGAGCAAAGCTCACCTAAGAATGAGCTATCATATTTGCTTACCCTAGAAAGGAGGTGGAGGAGGTCTATTTATAGCCCAAGGGGCGAAGGGGTAAGTGAGGGGGCGAATAGGTACACGGGCCTTGGCCAAAGTCATGCGCGTAGGCAAGGCCGGATGATCCGGACGGGGTCCCGGATGATCCGGGCGAACTTCCGGATGATCCAGGCGGAATCCCGAATGATCCGTCTTCAGTGGAAGCCTTCGGGTGTCTTCGGTGCATTTATCTGGATGATCCGGGGGAAGGTCCGGATGATCTGGCTGGGCCCGGATGATCCAGATAGTGGTTCGGACGTCCGACCTGGCTCCAGCAGCCGCTCCATCTTCTTCTTCTCCTTTCTTCCGTCTTCTCTTCCATGCTTCCCTCGCGGACGGTGTAGTCGTTCCTTAGCGCTTGCACTCCTCCTTCACATCTGTGAAGCTCGGACAATACCTAGGCATGCCCACGAGAGAAGTGTCAAGTAGTACACCATCCTCGAAGGGGTCAAGTGAGCACGTGTAAAGGAGATGATTCACCTTTGTGTATTGCTACCTCTTGAGCATGCGTTGGTTTTTTCCCTTGAAGAGGAAAGGGTGATGCAGCAAAGTAGCGTAACTATTTCCCTCAGTTTTGAGAACCAAGGTATCAGTCCGGTAGGAGGCTCCTCAAAAGTCCCACACACCTACACAAACAAACAAGAACCTCGCAACCAACGCGATAAAGGGGTTGTCAATCCCTTCACGATAACTTGCGAAATTGAGATCTGATAGAGATAATATGATAAGATGAATATTTTTGGTATTTTTATGATATATATTGGAAAATAAAAGATGCAAATAAAAGTAGATGGAAAACTAATATGATAAAGATAGACCCGTGGGCCATAGGTTTCACTAGTGGCTTCTCTCAAGATAGCATAATTATTACGGTGGGACAACAAATTACAGTCGAGAAATTGATAGAAAAGTGCATAGTTATGAGAATATCTAGGCATGATCTTGTATATAGGCATCACATCCGCAACAAGTAGATCGAAACGATTCTGCATCTACTACTATTACTCCACACATCGCCTGCATCTAGAGTATTAAGTTCATAAGAACAGAGTAACACATTAAGCAAGATGACATGATGTAGAGGGATAAACTCAAGCAATATGATATAAACCCCATCTTTTTATCCTCGATGGCAACAATACAATACGTGCCTTGCTGCCCCAGCTGTCACTAGGAAAGGACACCGCAAGATTGAACCCAAAGCTAAGCATTTCTCCCATTGGAAGAAAGATCAATCTAGTAGGCCAAACCAAACTGATAATTTGAAGAGACTTGCAAAGATAACCAATCATACATAAAATAATTCAGAGGAGATTCAAATATTTCTCATAGATAAACTTGATCATAAACCCACAATTCATTGGATCTCGACAAACACACCACAAAAAGAGTTACATCGAATAGATCTCCAAGAAGAGGAAGGAGAACTTTGTATTGAGAATCAAAGAGAGAGAAGCCATCACTACAAAAAAAATACACTTCCATGATGATACGTGTTTGTCACAGTAGGTCGCGCTTTTTGTCATGCATGTACGTCCATGACGATTTTATGACAGAATCAAGATAGTCATACCTGTGCTGTCGTAGAAGTGTTCCATGACATTACCAAAATTATCATCACGGGAGTGTCCACTTCCATGATGATAAATCGTGCGTCACAAAAGTGCTTTCATAAAGGGTGACCGACACGTGGCATCCACCATAACGGAACGCTGTCAAGCTATCGGGTCGGGTTTTGGATCTGATAACCCGTTAACAGCCCCGACCAATGGGGATTTTCCACGTGTAAAATCATCATTGGCCAGAGGAAACACGTGTTGGCTCATCATTGGGACAGATGTCACCCACTCATTGGACAGAAGGCGCCTATGATACGCCGACACGTGGCATGGCCCAATAGAGGCCCATTCCTGTGAAAAGGCCGGCCCGTTTGACTTGGTCAAAAGGTAACGGGCCGGCCCATGGAAAGCCTGTTAATGGCTTGTTCGCATATAGCCAATTTACAGCCCGCTAACCCAAGGCCCATTACGCCCTATCCGAATTAGGCCCAGTAGTGTCATCTGGGCCATCTAATATGATTCCAGCCCATTTTCACTTCTGGCCCATGTATGGCCCATGATGTCTTTTGGACCATATGAGGCCCTTTGTAACTCTTGGCCCATTAACGGCCCGTGGTGAAACTGACCCGTAATGAACAGTGTATCACTTTACACCCATTAACGGCCCGTGGCGAAACTGGCCCATAATGAATAATGTATCACTTTATACCCATTAATGGCCCGTTATTCCATTGGGCTGTTTCCATCCCAAGTTATCTTACGGCCTTCTCAGGGCCCATTGATTCTTGGGCTCATTTGCAGCATTCGGTTACATACGGCCCGTTACTGTCATTTTCTACTTGTGGGCCAAATTCAACCCGTCGTTACAGTCGGCCCGTTTGTGGACTGTTAATACGTTGGGCCATTTTCATGTAAAAAAACCCCTTGGGCTGTTTTCATAGAGTTATCAAATACGACCTATTAACGGCCCGTTATGGTCCACGAATAGTACGACCCATGATTGGCAAAATAATGATACGCCCCGTAGAAGGCCCATGGATCCTATGGCCCGTATGAGGCCCATGGATCATACGGCCCGTAGAAGGCCCATGGATCGTACGGCCCGTAGAAGGCCCATGGACCCTACAGCACATAGAAGGCACATGGATCCTTAGGCCCGTATAGAAGGCTGATGGATCCTATGGCCCGTATAGAAGGCCAATGGATCCTATGGCCGGAAGAAGGCCCTTGAATCATACGGCCCGCAGGAGGCCCATGGTTACAACAGTCCTTGTGTTGCCATGATTATTTTGGCCTAGTTACCAGAAATAGGCTATTGTGGCCACTAGAGAAACACAGAAAAAGAACTGCAGTGACTACAAGCAAACAATTAAACAAGACAATAAGGAATAAATAAGCAAGCAATTAACGCTAGCCTATTACCGCTATTACACATATTACATCTCCACTAGGCATCAAAGTTCGCCACCAATACAAATATAGCGAACAAAGCAGCATATTACATACACTGGCCATCAAAATTGGCCACCAGTGCAAATAAACGCGGCAGCAAAACAAGAGCATAACTGAAACAACTTCAGAAGATCTCAAGAAATGTTATCTTGGGTATCCACCATGCTGGCAATAAGCTTAGCAAGCTTATTAGCTTTGTCCTGTTTGGCGCTAAAATCCACCAACGCTTGCTGTTGCACCAGAAAGTATGCATCTGAATGCTCCAGGGACTTCCAGAGTCCTTTCGCTTCTTGTTGTAGCACAGCTGATCAATGTCTTTCAGCTTGTAGTTGAGACTCAAGAAACCGAACTGATTCACACAGTGAGTTTGAATAGCTTGTGCAAGCGGTAGTGGCCAGTAACTCGAACACTAAACCAAGACAGGACTTTGGGGTTGTCTCGATGTCTTCAAGATAGTCTTCCTTAGCTGTTTTATCAGCTTTGTTGGAGACCAACAAGGATGTGTCACTATACTGAACCTTATCTGCATTACTTCCTTTACCATTGCTTAATAAGGCACTCTTCCCCAATATTATGTCAGCATTCTAAAAGAAGAAACAAGCAGACACATAACAAGTTTAGCATGTACTAGTATATGAAACTCATTTCGGTGAACTAGTTCATTAGTAAGGTGGACAGGATTAAACTACCAAGTCTTCTATTGCCAAGTACTAGTACATAATAAAAGCATCAAACAAACATATATCCATGTCCTATGGTCAATGCATTGTCTTGCCAAATGTAAATAGAGACACGGTTCAAATCATATCAGTTCAAGACAAAGCAACAGTGAAAGAATACAAAGCGTGGGAAACTACACGGCACAATAAGATTTCAGATGGGTACCATGGGTCTACATGTACAACAACACTATTGGCTCTGTTGTGATGCTAGTAATGTGCATGATATGAAAGTCAACTGTATACACAATTGAAATTGAAATCAACAAAGCTATTGATAAGAGCAAACCTGTTAAAGAAACATGCATGAACATACCTGCTGTGCCATTGGAATTTCGACTGGATCCTTCAATTTAAAAATAAGTTTATATGAGTAAATACAGTGATACAAGAGCAAAGCAATCATAGTTAAAAAAGGCGCGCCTAAGCGAGCGCTTAAGTGCGCCTAGGCTCTAGGCGTTGGCAAAACGCATTACGCATAACTATGCTTAATCTGTGCATAACTGCGCATAAGCATGCACTTTGGTCAGTAAAGCGCAAGGCGGTGGCAAAACGCACAATTAACGCCTAGCGCTTTTTTGAATTATGATAGCAATGGAATCTTAAATTCGAACAGTTGTTCTTCAGGTTTAGGCACTTGTTCTACATGAACAGAGTACAGTAAGACTCAAGAATATAATACTTAAAAATAGAAAATGAGCTCATAGACCTTACCACATTCTTGGTTCGGGACCAGTACATAACAAGGTGTTCCCAGTCATCGTCCAGTAAATGTGTCTCAGGAGAACATAAGGGAATTTGATGAGTTTCTTTGCTGGTGAAGTACGTTTTCTTCAGGTAATTCAGATACTGCCACCAAGCATTCTTGAAGATAGCAAAGGTATTAGCACAGGTTACCTCATCCCGCGTTTCCAAATCGGTCCTTCTCTATAGAGAAAAATGGGAAAAATTGTTGTATTATAACCATCATGGAGGTAGGATGTACGGGAAGAAGCAAAGTAATTGCCATGAATAACATTACTTACACATAACTCCTGAACAAACACCTGGAACTGGCACTTTCCTTCATCTTCAGTATAATATTTCCAAGATGGGAAGATACGCACATACGATTTAACAACATCAAATGTGATAGATGCTAGACTACGACTAGCTGGTTGTGCTTCCTCCACAGGAATAGGCGTACTAACTGGTGGAGTTGGGGTTCACCGTGATAGTACTGGCCCTTTGGGCACTGGAGCCGCCTTACTAACTGCTCTTGTTTGGGAGCTCTGTGGTGGAGATGGTGTTGTATCAATAGGAACTGGGTTACTATCGGCTGGGGTTGGGGTTAGATTGGGTGAAGCTGGTTCTTTGTCCATCGCAGTAGGGTTACAATCTGCGAGAGTTTGGGTTATGTGTGGTAGGGCTGGTTCTTGTGCATGTACAACCGGGGTGCTATCTCCACCAAGAGGTAGCACTGTTTTATTTGAAGACCGTGTTTTTGTCCGCTAGATACTGGCATCACCAGCTCCAATTCAAATGGCTGATAAACATGAAACATAGTTGAATGTACAGACATTGTATGAGAGACAGATGCAATAGATAGTGTGGAAAAAAGAGGGCATGAAATAGTTGACATGTATATTGTTTAACTAAAACGGATAGCATGACATAATTTCACATATATGATGTCTATCTAAACTGGATAGCATAGCATAACATAATTCAAAGATATGATGAATAACTAAACAGGATCGCATGACATAATTCACCTACATGTTATCTAAGTAATCAGGATCGCATCATTTAATTCACATATGTGATTTATATGCTAAACAGAGGGCATTCGATATGATGTCTGAACTAAGAACATGGTGTTGAATATTGTGTATATGATGTCTAAACTATGCAATGCAAGACACCATATGCATGATATGAGCAGTATAACCATGCCAAGTTAGAGCATACACCTCGGTGGGGGAATAGGACTGGCCATCAGTCTCTGAATCCATCTCTGAGGAGCTATCGGGACCCAACAAGAGATCTGCTTCGACAGGTAGCATTGTCTGCTCTGAAGGCCTTGTTTTCACTCCAGATTTTTCCATCTCCCACCCAAATGGCTGATTCACAGGAAGAGTAGTTTAACGTACAAACATTGTCAACAAATGGAAATGTAATGAAGAAAAGGATGGGCAAGATATCATTCAAATATATGATGCCTGGTTAAACAGGATGGCATTGCACATTTCACATATATTATGGCTGGATAAAAGACATGAGACTGCATAATTCTCATATATGATATAGAAACTAAACATGTGGCATTACAGAACATGTCTAAACTAAGCAGATGACATATATGATGTCAAAAGTAGGCACTGCAAGGCAACATATGCATGCTATGACTAATATCATCATGACAAGGTAGAGAAAACACCCTTGGGGGTAAATAGGAGTGGTCAGCGGCGTCTGAATCCTCCTCAGAACAGATATCTTCCTCTGGATTACAATCTGGAGAGGGGTGGGGAGGGTTTGCCATTTAACCCACCATGGAGCGATGTCTGCATGACATTGTATTGCCGCGCAAAACTCTTCTCTTTTTCTCTACATGTTCAGCATGACTGTGTACAATATCTGACATGCATACAAAAAAATATGGTGAGATTATATAAGGAGAGCATGCAGAAATTTAGAGTGATGGTAACAACCAGTGGATGGATCCAAAAATAATGATAGCAGACTGATGGTTGCTTTAATTTAATAAAAAGAAAGATGATGATTTCTTTACTATTTGTTTCCCACCCAAGATGAACAACATAGGCATACCCTAGGTGAACCAGATATTAGACAGACATACTATTCATTGCTGCCTCGATATTTGCCCCACAACTAATTTAGAACTCAAGTTTGAACATTAATTTGGACCTGACTTGGGAGTCAAGAGCTGAACAGGACGATAAAGTAGCAGGTAATTTTAAGCAATGCATAACATAAGCTGAAACAAAAGAGTGCGACCTCTCTTGTGGACTCATGTACTCCTCAGGTTCATCTGCTGATTCGATGATGGTGATGCCGTTGCGGTGGGTGCCTGTGGCAGGGAAGGAGATCTGAGGCGGCGAAAGACGGTCAGGAGTCATGATGTCCGGTTTGGTGGATGCTTCTGTCGATGGAGCATCTCAGGTGAGGTGGCCGACATCGCGGCAGGAGCAGGACAAAGCACACAATGTTCACTTCGACACCTACCTGTTGCTGAAGTAATTCTATAAGGGCTCATTTGGCTTGCATGATTCTAAAAACGCAGGGATAGGAAAAACACCAGAATAGGATATGAATGCACATGGTAAATAGAGCATTTGTAAACACATGATTTCTGTCAACTTGGGTGTTTGGTTTACAGGAATTGGAAGAGCAGAGGAATGCAAAGAAATATGACCAAAATAAAGTGAAACCATATGAAAGCGTGTACAGTTAGAATGTTATTCTGCCACTAATGCACTTGGTCTTGTTTTCATGCATAGGATTTTGAAAAGTAGGTCCAGGTGGATGTTTTGCTTCATTCCTTTCAACAAAATGCATGAATAATTGAATAGTAGAGTGCAATTGGAAAATTCCCTATTGCTATGTTTTTCCGTTGAACCAAAATAGCCCTAATGGATCGACATGAATGTATAGTAATAAGTGATGCAACAAGTGTACAACCTCTTTGCCATAGCCATGTAGACCTCGGCATCATTGGGTTGGTCGCTGAAGCAGTTGAGGCAGAGGTGGCTGCCGGAGGTGTGGAAGAAGATCTGAGGAATCTATAGACAGCGTCCAGGGCACTGCTTTGTCGTGATGGATCGTTCTGTCGTTGGAGCAGCTCCGGTGAGCCGTAAGACGTCAAGGCTGAAGCAGCACAAGACGGACATCGTCAATCTCAAGTGGGATTCTAATAGCATCTCCAATAGATGATGTAAAATAGATGTAAAATTTACATCACCAAAAACCACCTGACTACAACAGATGAGGTAAAAACTGTTGACTCTGAACTTAACTGTCGAAACTAAAATTTACTGTGGAATCTGAATGCTACTATCGAAACTGAACGCAATGGTAGCAGAGAGGCACTTGACATGTAGTTTAGGGAGGGCCTGCAGTTCATCTTCATCCTGCACCCCCCTGAGCCGCCAGCCACCACCAGCCGAACCACCGGCCCCAGCACCGCCTCGCCGCCCTGAAACAACTCCCCACCGCCGCCCCGGCCAGCCCTCTAGGCCCCCGCCCCCCACCCTGAACCCTAAGATAGATAGTGGGGTACCT